>NC_056736.1:130893898-130943898 GCF_019279795.1 Protopterus annectens
TTGTGTAAAGTTCTGTGCTCTGTAGTCTTTGTACTTAGATACTAGGGGGTTTATTTTCACTGCAGTCAAGTGTGTGTGTGTGTGTGTGTGTGTGTGTGTGTGTGTGTGTGTGTGTGTGTGTGTGTGTGTGTGTGTGCGTGCGTGTGTGTGTGTGTGGGTGTATGTGTGCATGTGTGCATGCGTGCATGTGTGCATGTGTGTGAGTGTGTGCGTGTGCGCGTGCGTGTGTGTGTGTGTGTGTGTGTGTGTGTGTGTGTGTGTGTGTGTGTGTGTGTGTATGTATGTGTGTGTGCACTTGCTTTAAAGTAGAGACAGCAGTCTACAGCAGCATGTGGAACACTGCTTTTACTATCTTCCTGTCAACAGACTCTGCTGATTTGCAGATCTGTAGTATACACATCAGGGCAGGGACAGAGATGTTCTCTAGTCCAGGCACAAGTCACCTCATCCTTTCCAATACAGATTTCAGGAACAGAGGTTTCAGTGTATACATATAAATCATGGCATGGTTTGTAGGACATATTTTTTCTTGGTGTGAAACTCCCATGGTGTGTCCAACTGATAAAGGTATCTGGGGAGGTGCATACCAAAGGAAGCATTATACTGCATTTGTGTTCAGATGAGGTTTGATTACAGTGCTGTCATATCCTCCTCAGATCTGGATATAATGGCATGACATCTGAGGTGCACAACATAGCCTTTCCATACCACTGTGGACACTTGGTTGATGTTCAGATTGCTATCTGTGTGTGTGTTCCCAAATCTTGCACTACTGGTTTCAGCATGGGAGGAGTGTTGTCAATGGTGTATTTACCAGGAAATTCCACTTTGCATAAGGCACACATCCTGACACATTCTGTATTTATTAGTAGACCATGTGGTTTTGGCACTAATCATTTATGTGTGTTAGCCCCTCTTGTACTATAGTGACATCATTGGTGGACTCAATAACTGCAACTAATATGCATGAATCAGCAAACATGTTGAGCTACAGGTCATATTTTCTATCCTGGACTGTTGATAAATAGATTCCAAACAATATATGGTCCAGCAGACATCCTTGGGATACACCAATGGTGACAGCTGCAATGCTAGGGGTTGATTCACCAGCTTTTACCGTATGTCATCTGTCAGTGAGGACATTGGTTAACCATCTATTGATGTAAGTGCTAATCCCCAGCTGGTAGAGTTTGTCAATGATACCTGAGTAGGGGGAGTATGTCCAAACCCCTGGGCAGATCAAGATAGGCAGTATGCACTGTATTACCTTCATGCAGGCCAATCACACAGAAACAATGGGCTGTAACAATGTCATAGATCACCTATAGCATAACTCAAAACATACATCTATCTGACACAGTGTGATACACACTTCAAGCACACCCTCCAGATGGACTATGTTCCCATAGAAGGGTTTACATTAACATGCATCCACTTGAGTGGGCATTTATAGACACATCCTTACTCTCTTGATGATCTGTGAGGGAGACCAACATGTCATCATGGACCTTCTCTAAATGGACACTAGTAATATCTCGGATGTGTGCCACAGACGTGTAAGTTTTTGATCCTACATCTACGTCTGTTACATCTGTCAGATGTTCTCAAAGAGAATCATCCTATGGAACTTGAAAATGACAAGGCAGTTGACAGTCCACACTGAGGTATTCACTCCACAATGACAGATATGGCCATCAACGCCTAGATCACCAATTGAATAGAACAGTGGATCATATATGTGACATCTAAATATATAGAACTATGTCTCATGGCCAGTGATCAAGTGTGTACATCAGGGCTGTCCACTAGGCCCTTTCCTATCCATGATTGAAATCACAGACATCAAGAATGACATACAAATCCTGTGTCCCAACATCTGTGTGGAGGACTACCAGTTGCGGGCAATCATTAACTCCATTTGTGATATTGGTATAATACAAGCAGTATCAACACACATCAAAGATTGCTGTCACACCTTTGACAACACATGACATGAAAAGAAAAAAACATGTGAGGATTTGTTTTGTTATGTAAACATATGCACAGACCAAGAATCATGTAGATGTCACACCCTATCAGCAGACCAGTTGTTGTTTGTCCTGTGTGCTAGGATATATGGTATGTGGAATGTCCACCAACATGTGTCCACGGTAGTTAATACTCCTTTATCGATAAGACAACTACTGACTATGTTCAGGGAATCCACATGACAGACCATAATACATTGTTCACATCCTTCACCATACCAATACTTGAGTAGAATGTACCTTCCTCATGTCCCTCCATACACATCTTTCAATGATGTGTAACTGAAATGTACTACCTTTGCCACTGTGAGTTGTCACATATCTATTTGTGCATGCCTATGTATTGGTTTTGTTGCATAAACATTACTCTCTGATTGGTTAGTGGTGAGGTAATATCCAGATTGGTTAGTGATGAGGGTTTATTCAAACAAGAAATTTACAAACTGGTAGGCATGCTGATAGATAGGGGTTACCCGTTACAGTTGCTTTTGAAATTAAAGAGAGAGGTGTTTAGAAAAAGAAGTTCATCCTATTCGCCCATTTTAAATAATATTTTGGAGGCGAAGAGAAATGTTAACATCCATGAGTTGGCCACTAATAATGTTTCGTTTGGGCCATGTTTTATTTTGAAGTTTAACGAAAAAGCAACGGAAATTATTGCAGCATTACGTAAAGCATGGGATTTTTGTTTGAGCAACACAACCCGAGAAGTGGTGGGGATGAGTCCTAGAATTGTGTTTGGTAAGGGGGACAATTTGAAAGTAATTTTGGAGAAGGTGGCTAGGCCTAAGGCATCTAGAATGTTGAAATGTGGTGTTTGCAGAAGTTGTAGATTTATAGCTGAAGGTACCAACATTTGCATTAAGGGATATGGGCATACATTGCCATGCCCTGGCACATGCAACTGCAACACCAAGAACATTGTTTATGTTGCTTTATGTATCACCTGCGACGCTTTCTACGTGGGTATGACCACGCGTAGACTGCGTGACAGGATTACTGAGCATGTTCATTCAATTAGGAATATGGATGCACACAACGCTTTATTTTTACACAGTTCTAGATGTAATGGATTTAAGAAGTTTGTGTTTTTTATTATTGATAGGGTGCACACTGACCAAGGTGGCGACATTTGCAACAGAGTTGCCTTGTTAGAAATGTTTTGGCAGTTGAGATTAAACGCTATGAGACCCCCTGGCATCAACGACTATATTTCAATTAAACCTTTATTGAAATATAAGGCCAGTTTAATTTAATTTGAATGTGGGCATATTATTTATTTATGTAATATATTTTGTTTGATGCTCATGTAGTATGTTGATGTTTTTATTTTAGTTTTTGCTCATTGGCAGGGATTTGATGTTTTTTCATTATGTTTTTTCACTGGGTTTTTTTATTATGTTTTTTCACTATGTCTCTTTAAGTGTGTTAATGTGTTAATTGGATTATTTAGTCAATTGTATATAAGGGCTTAATTTTATATGCACACCGACTCTGATGAAGCCATTGTATGGTGAAAGGGCTCAGTCGGTGTATTTGGATTAAACGACATTCCTTTGGACGTTTCTGTGTGGTTCTTGCCACTTTGGGCAGTTACCGTGTTTCAATTTATTTACATATCAAAGATTGCTGTCACACCTTTGACAACACATGACATGAAAAGAAAAAACATGTGAGGATTTGTTTTGTTATGTAAACATATGCACAGACCAAGAATCATGTAGATGTCACACCCTATCAGCAGACCAGTTGTTGTTTGTCCTGTGTGCTAGGATATATGGTATGTGGAATGTCAACCAACATGTGCCCACGGTAGTTAATACTCCTTTATCGATAAGACAACTACTGACTATGTTCAGGGAATCCACATGACAGACCATAATACATTGTTCACATCCTTCACCATACCAATACTTGAGTAGAATGTACCTTCCTCATGTCCCTCCATACACATCTTTCAATGATGTGTAACTGAAATGTACTACCTTTGCCACTGTGAGTTGTCACATATCTATTTGTGCATGCCTATGTATTGGTTTTGTTGCATAAACATTACTCTCTGATGGCACGGAACCCCCATCAAGGTGTAATACCACATGCATGCGTGATATCTGTTTGGCCGATCTACTCATGGAATACATATCTGTTTAATTACATTGATTGCATGGTTTACATTCATGACAGCTTGGACTGTGCAATATATATCTCTCTGCCATGCAGACCAGTTAACTAGCCTGTTGTGATCATAATGTCTACTGCGTCTCCTCACACCTCCTACATATGTTAATGTCAGGAGAGTATAGTTGATTACACTCATAGATTGATGACATGTCTTGATAATTTTACAGGTATGTTGGAGCAGAACCATGTATGTTCACTCAGAAACACATATGTTGTGTCAGAGACATGGGTATTCCTGGCGGTATTATTCTGATATTGTCACTGATTTTCCAAGATGGTTTTACTGTTGGCCATGAGCCTGTATCTGTGTCCAACTTGGAAGCCTCTGCTGACAATACAGGCATACTCAGGCAAATCAGTTTGCACAGCTTCACAATATGCACCCAACCACAATTGTATTTAACATCCATGATACATGTTCTCTCCATTGTTCATGTCTGGATGCTTATGTCACACAGACATCCTCTGCTGTTATGTCACCTTATGTGACAGTTACATCATATATATTTGACACTGTACAATCCATATTTTGGCATATGGAGATGAGATTAGTGTTCCTGCTACAACTTATCTTCCTTTTACATTTCCTTATGTGCAGTACATTGCAATGTTTCACCGGTCCTTTGTCTTAGTGTTCATCCCTAAACTTCATCTGTGTGTCCTTATTCAATGAACACACTTCCCATGACTGTTATAAACAGCAGTCCATGTACCTTTACAGATCATTGACACAACTTATACAAACTGCCTAGAATGGGATTCCACAATACTCAGCACTAGTCCTGTCCTGTGCCTGCAACACGTGTATTAATATATGAAAAACCCTGATGGTCCTTGTGGCATTGCACACAATCCCTCTAACCCAATATGCTGGAGTGTACACATATACTGTCCTGTTCTGATACACTGTCCTGTCCCTGCATACATTAATATATAATACTATAATAATACAGACAAACATAGCTTCAAAAATTAGCTAAGATCCTATCTCACCAAATCATAGGTATGTACATGCTCTGACCCTGGCTAACTCCTCCAAGCCCACTCTATTTCCATATCTCCTCTCTATCTAGGACTATACCTATATTTGCTACAGTGTCTTCCTATAGATTCAAACACAAAAAATTTATTGCAATTCAAACTACATCACTGTTTATTGTACTGTGTATTAAGTAATTCTTACTTCTTTGCAGTACTAATACTCATGTAAGGTTCTTTGATAATTTTGTATGTTATTCTTTCTAAATTGTTACATGTTTTTCATTGATATATTATGTTGAGCTTTTCTCCCTGGGTATCCTCTAGTAGACCCATTTGCCTCATCTCTAAATAAATCAGCTGCCAAGATTCTGCACCAGAACTCCATGCTAGAAGGCCTAGAAGACAGTTGCCTCTTTCTTTTTCTTTGACAGGAATTTTCCTGTATGCTTTTCCACCCTTTCCACTCATATTCAGGGTATTTCTGAAGATTCAGAAGGAATCCCCCAAGATCTTTCTGGTGACTCCTTTTCTGGCCTAGGAAAGAATGATTTCCCCTTCTTTTGGAAATGGCCAGGGGAAATTGCTACAAGATTCCACACAGAATGAATCTACTCAATTAAGATCAGGAGTGCTTGATACATCCTAACCCCAGGAAAGCCCGATCGACTTCAGCTGACTGCCTGGATGATATGTTCTTATTTTCCTTTAGGCACCTGTTCAGTGAGGACATGCAGCAGGGACTAATGGAGGTAAGAAAGCCTGCTATAAGAAAATCATATATTATCAAAAGGGAAAGGTTTTCTAGTTGATGCCAACAACAAAACCAGCACCCATTCAGGTTTAGTTGTCCTCTGGTTTTACAATATTTGTGTGAGTTATTCCTGTGATCTTTCTTACTCCTCCAGCAAGGTACATTTATTGGCCACTTTAGCATGTCTGCCAATGGAGCCCTCTCCTGCTAGGCTTTCTAATTTGAAAATGTTTTTAAAAGGGGTTTTGCATAAGTAGCCTCCAAGAAAACCAGTGACCCTTTCTTGGGATCTTACTTTCGTGTTAGAGAAGCTAACACTTCCTCCATTTAAAACAGCTAATCTGGCTGACTTGAGATTCCTAACATGGAAAACAGCTTTACTGATTACTCTGACCACTGAAGGAAGAGTATCTGAGTAGCAAGCTCTTATTGTGAGTCAACCTTGTCTCATTTTCTTCAGAGTCAGGGTTTCATTGAGAACTAACCGGTCTTTTTGTCAAAAGTGGTATCCATGTTTACATAAAGTCAAACTATCCATTTCTCCATTTTCTTTACTCAGTTAAAAATGAGGGAGAAAGGATATCTCATACCTTGGATATCCACTGACAACTCAGGTACTTTTTTTGTCAGAGCTAAATCTTTCAGATCTTATGATCTGCTGTTCTTTTCTTGTGAAGGTAAGAAGATGGGACAACATGTGTCAATGCAGACCATTTCCAAATGGTTTTCTTAGAATATTACCTTTTTCTATACTCACCACAACACATTTTTTTCTTGACAGGATCAAGGTTCATTCTTCATTCTACCAGGGCCTTGCCTTTATCTATGACCTTTTGGAAAGTGCTAGATTTTAGAAGCATTCCAGAAGCTGCAGCTTGGTCCTTACTGTACATTTACAAAGAACTATATGCTTAATTCCTTATCTAGGTCTAGATCAGGCTTTACAAAGACCATTCTCTAGGAGCTTCTGGATTCTTCTTCTTCTACCTCCCAAATGCAGTTAGCTATGATAATTTAACCACTAATCTAAGGTTACTGCAGTACTGGTCAATATGATGAACATAGTACAGTTGGTAACATAACTCTCAACTGTCTGTATTTTCACAGAATTTCCAGATTTTTGCCTTATATTTTTTAAATGTAACTCTTAAAATGTGTGGTATTCAGACAACTCTTTGAGGATTGAAGTTAACAAATCATGATAAGATACTTGAGATTTAGATTTCATATCCTTCAGAAAATGCATGCTAAAGAAACTCTGTCAGTCTACTAACTTTCTAAATGTATAAGAGCAGTATTTAAAAACTATACCTATTTTTGTGCCTTTGTTCTCCCATTATTTTTGTCTTTGTCCATATATTTTTTTTTTTTTGCAGTAGGATGTTGACAGAGTAAACTTATCATGCAGTAGATGTCAGAATGATCACTGCTGCAGCAGATAGTCCCTCCCTCCATCCACCTCATTTTTTTTTTATTATATTTTATTTTTATTGTGCGTGTGTATGTGTTGTTTATGCAAGGGTATGGTTTATGTTTTTTTTTTTGTTTTCCTTCCTAACATTGTCCTTTCAGTGCTCAGCATTTTTATTCTCTTGGCAGTAAAGCTCCAAAAGGCTTGATGTTCAAAACAGTCTTTTAGTCAGCTCAGCTTGAGCTGCCTGACAATTTAGGTGTATTGAAGGTGCCTTGAAATTTTGGAAGCTGGCCAGCTATTATATTCTTAGTATGATATAACCCATATTGTTAAGGCTACTGCAGCATTCATCATTCAAATATCTACTGTTATGGTAAGGTTACTTACACAACTGTACTTTCTCTGTCAATCTTAGTATTGCAGTATTATCTGAGTTTAACCACCTATATAGGTACCCCTTTCCTGCAGTGTTTAAAAGTGATCCATGAATTTTGCTTAGAATCCCTGATTGCTTCCCTGCATCTTTTTTGAAACTATGCCTTGCACCGTAACTTAGTTAAAACACAACTGCCCTTCTGTTCTCCATTTAAGGCTCAAATAAGGACTGCCTTTTGACATTAGCCTTAGTCTGCTTTATATCTCTATATATCACCTGCTTTGCCTGCTTGTTTTCTTTCTTACACTGTTCAGTTTTCACCATCTATTCCTTGTTTGCACTTTGGTCCTTGTCTGGCACCTTCTTGACTTGAACTCAATCAAATTGCCTTCCTTTTTAAATACTTTCTCAACTCCATCCTTGTCCATTACCTATAATCTGCATTTTTGTGGCCTCTAACAGCTGATTTGTCCCTTGATGTTTTGTTTGAATCCTTCTGCATCATGTCCCTATGTAGTTTAATTTCTCCATTGTTTTCATAATGTTGTATTTGCATTGAATCTGCATTTCAAGGTAATGACATTTGAATTGCTTCATCTTTTATCTTTGATAGAAGTGGTTTCCAGAGCACCTGTAGATTAGTAGAATTATTTGTATAATTCATATGGTTTCAGCTAAAATGATGGTATATTGCTATGTTCTAGATAATTACTTTTAGTAGCTCATTTTCTTCAAATTATCCTGATGCTATCAAGGTACTGTTCTAACTATCTGTTGTCCTGATATTTTATAATTTGAAGTCCTTCAAAATACCAGATACTGCAGTTATTAGTTATGACTTCTCTGTGATTAATGGTACATTTATGCCTTCTTCATTATCAACAATATCTGGCTTTTTCACCCATATGTTGTTAACAATAGGCTTTTGGTGATCCCAAGCATTTCTTCATTTTCAACATTTCATTGTGATTCATGTTCCTAGTGATTCCCATCTACTTGCATACTGAAATGGATGCATGGCTTCCAAATTATTAATCTTGTCATATTATTGTGTCTTTCAATACACAGATGTTTGACCATTAAGTATATAAAACACAGCTTCAGGGTGTGAACTGGATCCAGTAATATATTATTGGATCTGCATTTGTCTGTCTCTCCTACATGTTCTATTTTGTGATAGATTTCATACATTACTAACTGTCATAAGTTGCCATGATCAGCTTTAGGTCTTTTAGTTTAAACTCGTATCTTAATAACCATTCATCTGTCAAGTCTTAGTAGCTTGTAGCTTTCCCACAGTCTCTATATTTCACCTATCATATTGTCCATTTTCTTTTCTTCTCAGCTTGATCTTTACATTCCATCTTTTCATCTCCGTGGTTTCTGATTTTAGTCATGCTTTCTCCACTTAGGCCTTATTTTTCATCTGTTGTCTCTTTGGAAATGTTTCAGCCAGTCTGAATGTCAATGTATTTTTAAATTTGCTTCCTTTATATTTTAGAGCTTTCACTATAGTTTGATCTGAAGAGGTGAACAGGTACGTTGTTGTTGTGTCTTTTGGCTTTTCCCGGTTAGGGGTCGCCACAGCAGAACTCCGGTCTGCTAATGATTGGCAGTAAATTTTCATGTGCCGAGTTGCCAGCTCTGACAGATATGTACATTGTTTAAAAACTACAGACTTATGTAGACAATCAGATTTGACAAGGTACATGCTCCACTCAAATCTGAAAATATATAACATTGCCTATACATTTTTTATATCAAGTATAATGCATGAAGAAGATTGCTGTCTTTGCTGCACAAAGGACATAAGTTGTTCTAACCATATAATTTAACTGCATAAATAACCTAAAAAATGCAGCCATTACATCATAGCAAAGTTATGTAATATAATGAAGAATGCAAGCTGATTTATACCTTAAATTCTAATGTAGATGTCAATCTGGTTCTCGGTACTAGACTTAAAGAAAGCTTTGCTAATCTTTTTGTAATGTGATCATGTTTTAACTGTTCCCATATATGTCTACACTGTGGGCCAGATTCCAAAAGACTTGCTCGCAGAGTAAGTCACACTCAGAGACTTGCTGTCAGAGTAAGTCACTTACTCCAAGACCAAGTGTCTTAGAATCTGACCCCTCCCCCCATAAGCCTGTTTATAGATAGACCTTACATGGAAGTAAGCCACTTACACTGAGCACAGCAATTCTTTGCTGTCTTAGATTGCTGTCCTAGATTATGTTCCAATTGATTTGAGAGAAGGTAATTATAAGAAACATGTAGGGTGCAAAGAAACTAAAAAAACTGAATGGCAAATTAGACTGGGGGCAGATAAACCACCTGGTTTAAAAGAAATGATCAATATTAAGTATTTTCTAAATGACTGTAGGTTAATAAAAGAGTTTTTGAATTTTATGGTTTTAAACAAGTTTTAGAATGTTTTTATTGGAACTTTTATGTGATTAGATAATGCTTTTTTTTGTTATTTCTGTATTTAAACCAAGGTGTTTCTTATTGCAATTTGTATTTACGATTAAGTAATTTTATTGACAAAAATGTGGAATTAAGTTGTAATGCTAAAGTGCTGTTTTTGTGGCTGATTCCTGGCACCCACAGTGGTTATTGCAGTTTAAGTTTTTTACAACCATTGTTTTCAGTTCAATTCCAGTTTGTTGTATTTTGTGACTTTGTAATAGAGCTGACAACATGGGGTCAGATGATGTCCTTTGTGTAAGATAGAGGTCAACTCTTACTAGCATGCATGATACTGAGAAGAGGGACAAAGAAATAGGTGGTCAGCATAGCTTTGCACTGAGGCCCTTGAATTTTTTGTGAGAAAGCATTGTGGTCATCCCACTTGTGACAAATGTTTGGACAGATACAGACTGAAAAGAGCATTATATTCAATGACTGGATTAATGAGAGCTGAACACAGTGGAACAATTACATCTCAAGACTTCAATGCCATACCTTTAGATATAAGCTGTGCAGTACAGAAGGACTTTCTTATACTACCGGATAGATTGTGAACAAAGGAAAGTTCATGGTCAGCATACCTTCCTGGATGTGTGACTGTGTGATCAATATTCAGAGAGTGGTGTCAATGTGATAGTTACAAGGGAGGTCATGTTTGCTCAGGGATACTACTATATATTTCTTGAGATTTAGTTTCAGTCCATGGCCTTGACACCAGACATTTATTCTCAAAAGGCACTCTTGGAGGATTTTGGTGTATAGCTCTCAACTATCCAGATTTTTTACTCACATTTTTCGTCTTTTCCTCATAAAATTTGTGGTTTTCCATCAAATCACTGGCATAATAAAAAGATTGAAGTCACTGAATAATGGTATACATTTGAGTTTCAGGCTTCATATCCTTCAGAAAATACATGTTAACACAAATCCTGTTATTCTAATGACTTTCTAAGTTTATAAGAGCAATATATAAAACGTGGCCCTATTTTTTGGGCCTTTGTCCCCCAATTATGTCAGACTTTGTCCAGATTTCTTGCACAAAGAAGTTGAGAGGTATGCTATTCTCTGTGAATTTATGATGGCACCAGCTTTAGACATCTACAAATTTGTTTTGACTATGGAGAAGTAGGTGCTGATAAAGAGTCACCCAAGGACTGAATAGGTTCATAGGTTCATAGGTAAGTACTAGGCTATCGGCCCTGGGGCCTATACAAGCCCAGCCAAAAAGGTACCTTGGCTTTTGTCACCCAAGAAAATTATTTTCCTGTGCCACTGTCGAGCAGAGCCACAGAGGTATTCCCCGGGGTGAATTTCTTATTTCCTATCCAATCATCAAGATTTTTTTTTTGAAGAGTGCTAACGAGGAGCTTTGTTTGATATAGATACGTAGTTTATTCCAGAGTATGGGAAGTCTCTGGGACAGGAATCTATCCCTCCGGCATGTTCTGTTTATTGTGGTGACAAGGTTTAGGTCCCTAGAGCATGTAGCTCGGAGGGATTGGGATTTCTTTAAGTGGAGCATGTCCAACAGCTCTGGGTTTGACATAGCTTTGTATGTTAGGCAGAGATCACCTCTGAGTAGGCGATATGCGACGGAGTAAAGCTGGAGTTTTTTTAGACGGTCTGCCTAGGGCATCTGTTTGAGGCTGGTAATCCTCTTTGTGAGGTATTTCTGAGGCCTTTCCAGTTGTTGTGGATGTCTTGTGAGGTACATACCAAAAGGGGCGTTGTACTCTATAATGGATCTAATGAGTGATGAGTAGAGGGGAACAATGACCTCTTTTTTTCTGGATGAGAAACCTTTTGTGATGAGGTGAGCCACGTAGAAGGATTTCCTGACTACTGTGGCAATGTGATTATCAAAGGACAGACTACTGTCCACCTGTGTCCCAAGGTTTCTTATCACACTTTCGGTGTTAAGTATACTACTGCCTATGTTGTAGTTCATGGGTACAGAGTTTTTACCAAAGGGGATGACAATGCACTTTTTGGCATTGAGATTGAGGCCATGGCTTTGACACCAGGCATCCATCACTAGTAGCAGGCCTTTTAGAGGAGGGAAGCCACACTCCCTAATTTCTTGGGTCCTATATTTGAAACAGTTTGCTATCCAATGTGTTACATTGGGATATACATTTAGCTGGAAGACTTTCTCCATGATGTTTGAGGAATGGTGTTGAATACCCTGGGGAGGGCTAGATATGTGATGCACACTGATTTTCTCTATCCATTGCTTCTGTAACCTTTTTAAAGAAAGAAACCAGGCTATGTAGGCAGGATTTCTCTTTGATGAACCCAAACTGATTTGGTTCAAGAGTCTGCAGGTTGTGTATGCCATTGTTTTAGATCCATGATGATCCTTTCCATAGCCTTACAGATAAAGCTGGTCAAGTTTATGAATCTATAATTACCCAAATCCTTTGTTGCTCCACCTTTGTGCAAGTGGATGAGTGTTGCTGTTCTTCATTAAATGAACATAAAGCCTGTTTGGCAGCTAATATTAAATAGCTTCTGTAGGGGGTCTGAAAAGTCTTGCTTCGATTTGACCAGTAGACAGCCTGGTATGTTATCCTGTTCTATATAGAAGTAGTGTTTTTGGCCTTGGATGGTGCCGTGAGGACTTGTTCTTGTAAAATTTGTTTGGGGGGGTGGATGCAGACATGTGATCCTCATTTACAGGATGGGGGAAGGGAGGAGTTACTATTAAAATGTCATCTGTCCTAGATTGGCTATGTCCTTTGTCTCCAAGTATATGATGTCAACTACTACTATTTCTGTGCAGTGCTGAGCATTGTTGTGGTCTCTAATATATTTAAAGAAGACATTGTGGTTGTCCTGCATCTGGGTGCCCAGTTTTATCTTATATCTGGACTTGGTTGGTTTGATCAAGATCTCCAGTTCCCTGTTTTTTTTTTTTTTTAGCATCTTGAGACTAAAATCTGCTTTTAATGCAATGAGTCTTTTTTCTTTTTTATAAAGCCTTTTTTTGACTATACTATGCAGGTTTATTCTCAAATTTTACAATCCATTTACTTCAGATGTGGAACATGCATCTGTACAGCTATTTACATGTGTATGAAATCTGGTGGCAAATGCTTCTGCTTACTCAATGGGATTATCAGGTTTGAGGGGATTTTGAATTTGGCTAGGTCATTGCTCAGTTTTAGTAGATTAGCTTTACCATAATCTGCTGAAGACCAATGTGATGGAAAATGTTTATTGTTTCAGTCTTGTTGTGAATGTGAAATACTTGTGGTCTGATTTGGCCTGGGTACAAGTGACAATTGCTGGGGAAAAAAGCTGTACCATGTTGATAAGGACCAAGGCTTTGATTTTATCACATCTGACTGGGATGTGGACTAACTGGTCCAGTGAGTTTGTTTTGATGAAGTCAAGGAATTTCTGAACTTACATGTTTGAGGATGTAGAATTCTCAAAGTTAATAGAGGGGTAGTTGAAGTCCTGTAAGAGAATGGCATTTGGCTTATTGTATCTGGATTTCATACTAGTTATGTAAGAGGTATGGACTGACGGAGACTTAGAGGGAATCATAGGTATGATATGATAAGGGATTTTGTTGTTGAAGTATTGTGATCTCTGATTCAACATATACTAACCCCCGGATTCACGAAACCTCCGTGTAAGACTAAATAAGTCTTACTCGGAAACTGCAGTTGAATGGTCTGACATCAGCATGCCATGCATATTCTTGAGGGCACGCTGACTCCATTCCAAGTCTAACACAGACTGTGCAGGAAGGCAGGGGGCATGTCTGACGGCCAAGCAGTCCTAAGGTCCACGCCCCTGCAAGTGTTTGAATTGTGCAATGTCAACACACATGAGCGAGTCCGCTCAAATGTCAACATACCCAACACTACACTCCCTCACATTGTAAACCCCCAGTAGAGTTATAAAATGTAAAATATATATATATTTTTTATAATTCCCATTATAGCTGCCCGTATTTGCGAGTGTTTGCGTGCGTGTGCCCATAGCATAGCTAGAGTTAGCAATGTCGACATTGAAGAGCATAATAACAAATGTTTATGCAAATCAATCCAAATACCAATAGCTTAGTGGTAGAGCCTTCGTAGAAAGAGGAGGCATTCATGGTACGAGTCCCACCACTCCCCTCTCTATTTTATGTTTTAAATTAGCATATGAAATAATACCTGACATATATATGACTAAAATATTACTAAAAAGCATTTAGATGGCCTGTGTATCAGTGAACAAAATGTATATATAGAAATGTAAGAAGGATCTTGACATATACATGCCCATGGCTAAGCAGCGCTTTACCCAGTGCAATCTAGTTGCCTGTAGCTAAGCAGCACTTTGCCCAGCACAATCTACTTTCCCACAGCTAAGCAGCGCTTTACCCAGCGCAATATAGTTGCCCACAGCTAAGCAGCGCTTTACCAAGTGCAATAAGTTTGCGCAGAGCTGCATACCGCGCTAACCAGCACACCGTAGGGAAACATGGAGCAATGTCGGGCAGCATGGAGCAACGTGGAGCAATGTGGAGCAAAGTTGCCTAAACACAGCCACACCCCCTAGCCTGTCTGGACAGTAGTAAAATAAAATGCAATGACAAGTTTCAAACCCGGGACACTGTGCACCATAATCAAAGTACTGAACCACTAAGCCATGACAGCTTAGGATAAACAACCACTGTTAACATACATATACTTATAAATGGTAGATTAACCATTGTTAAGCAGGTCTGCAGTCAGCCGAGAATTTTCAAAAATGGCCAGTCACAAAAATGTGTGGGAAATGTGGCATATTTAAGCTCCATAGGTGGGAATACATGCCATAACTGATTGTAGCTCCCATCTGCAGTTAGAATGTCTGGTGCTGGAGAGGGTACTCGCTTTTGAGCACAACGCTAAGGCATCGAGGAGTCATAATACATGGTTTGGCTCCTAGTCCATTGTCATGAGTCTCGACTCCTGCAGGGCCAGTTCCAAGGGACGAAGTATAAGGCAGAGGCTTGGAACCGGTTGGCTCATGAACTCACCAGTGCCACAGGCATCCCTTGGACTGGTGAGAAGGTCTGTCACCACCATGCAGACCTGAAGAGATGAAAGCAGGACCTACTGAACCAATGGATCCAGGAGGCCCGTCATATGCAAGATGCCCCACTATTGAGTAGGTAGCCATGGAATGCAGTATGTAAGACATGCTAATATAGTCTAAATAATGGATAGGTATGTCTCAATATCCCTTCATTTACTTCACAGCTGCAGGTGTCCGTGCTGCAAATCAGCAAGCCTATGCAGATAGGCTGCTAAGGTTGCGCCACTAGGCAGGTTACTAATTATTCTGCATGTATTGTTATATAATATATGTGAGAGAGCATGAAAAAAGTGTTGTAGCCCAATAAAACAGCTATAAAATGCCCTGAATAAATCCTCTGCATGTACTGTTATATAACGTAAGTCAGAGAGCCAGAAATAGAGTGTAGTAATCCATTAATAAAGGTGAAATAAGTTTGGAATACTATCTCTGCATGTACTGTCATATAAAATAAGTGAGGGAGCCTGAAAAAGAGTGTTGTAACCTATCAATAAAGGTATAATATGTCCTGAATAGGTCTTCCGTATGCACTGTAATATCAAATAAAGGAGAGAGCCTGTAGAAAACAGTGTTCAATGTAATTAATAAAGGTATAATACTTGGAGTGTGTCTGTGTCACTTACTTTGAAATGTTGTTGCACCCTTGCATTAAATAAATAGTACTGTTGTATAAAGTGCTGTCAACCCACAGTTGTGCAGTCCCATATAAAGTGGATGAAGGAAGTGCCAGTAGCTGTGAAGCATATAACAGTCCTCAACAGTCAGTAAATGGATGTCATGCATATGTAAATCTGGCAGACGAGTAGCTTGTCAATGTGTTCCCCAGAAATGTGAGTGTGCTACATGAAATGTAGGGTATTGTAGAAATGTAACTGAAAAAGTCCCGTGAACACATCCAGATATATAGATACATAAATATAATACTAAAATATAAATATGTTGCAGTAACATCTGCATCTTGGACAGTTAGTATGTCAGATATAGGTCAGGTATATAATGAACTAGCCAAACCCATTACACAATCTAATGCATGTTGCCTAGTGTAATAATGCATGTAGGGGATATACACCTGCAGTCAATAGGAATGTAGTGTAGAGTAAAAGCACCAATAAGATGTTAATGGAGGTTTCTTTTTACACCCTACTCCATGTGCATAAACAATGCAATTCCACACCTCAATGGGTATGGCTAATCTCAAAATATTTGCTGGGGCATATATCCTATTGTTCTATAAAAATCTGCTTTTTCTTTGATGCATGTCCCCTGTTCAAACACCACAATCTTAGTGGCCCATTGCCACCAATCATCCCTGCATGCTGTTGTAATGTCCACTGTCGTTCAATATATGCATGTGTTATGCATGCTGTTCAACTGTTGTAACCCTGGTGTGTTGGGTTAATGGGAATATTACTGCATGCTGTTCCAACTAATTTGGAATGCTGTTGTCTATGTTGTAATTAAACACACCTAATCACAGAACGTATGGGAAGACCGGTTCCAGAGGACCCACCTGTCCTTCCTCAGCTGGCGATTGCACCTGGCACCAGCAGGTCTGGTGTCCAGCCCGAGCTACCTTCCTCCATTAGTCCTGTGCCACCTTTGGGTGGAAGCACTGCAGGGGATGGGGCTTGTCCCCCCGCTGCAAGCATGGGTGGAGAAGGGCCACCTGTCACCCTCCGAAGGGTCCGGGTTGTGGTGTGTAGGGAGATCCAGCGTTTAGTCGCTTATCCCCTATGCCAGCTCGAGGCGAGAGTCACGCAACTCATGGGTGAGCCAGCCCCTCCTACGCAGCCCCCAGCACAGCCACCCTTGGGTCTGTGAAGGTTCAGTGGTGACTGTCCATGGGTGGGGATCTCAGTCCCACTGTTACCATCTGTGGGCTCATGGGCTTGCGATTTCCAAACATCCATCCCTATCAATTTTGTTCACCCATCCCATGTGTCATACTCCGCCCCTGTATGCATCTTGTTTGTCTTGTCTGTTTACCTCCCCAACCTACCTCCCCAAATATACCTACTTCCTCTACCTCACATTCTACTCTCACCTGTAAAAAAAAAAGGGCAATCTGTGCCCACAAATAATTTACACCCCATACATAGTTGCCCGTTCTGCACACATGTCAACTGATAATTAGAATTGGCAGTACAACATACTTTGTTGTCCTCACCCCTCTCTCAGGAGTGGAAGGTTTCAAATTTCACTCCAAATATGCAACCTATGCACAGCTGTTGCTGGTAAAGAAATGGAGAGCCATGGACCTTCCCTACACCTGTCCTGCACATCCCAATCTGGTTTCCCTACTGTCTTACCCTCTTTGTGTCCCCTTTTTCACCACTTTCCTATCTCCCCATTTTCTTTTCTTTAAAAGAAATTAGAGCAGGGGTTAGCGGGAGTAAGCACTTTTAAGCAGCAGTAAGCGGGTTTGAGTGAGTGTGCACATGTGTGCGCTAAGCTTAGCATCGCTAAGCATCACGCAAACTCACACAAACCTGCTTACAACTGCTTAAAAGTGCCTTAATCACTCTGTATGTCAGGGACCTTGTTCTGTTCAGCAGAAAAATAAAACACCTTTTTCAGTCTCGAACCCCAGACCTTGGACACACTTGACTGCATGAAATACCACTAAGCCACAGCAGATATACAATAACTTGGTGCTGAAATAAATATATCATGCAAAACAATGAGTGAATGTAAAGGAAAAATAGGAAGGCCATAACACAAAGCTTGTTCTGTGGATCTTTATCAGCAAATGTTGTGGAATTGCATTACAAGACTGTGATAAGAGAAGCAGCCATTCTATCAGCAAATAATGTTATTAAGGCACTTTAAACCCCCCACTCAGTATCATAGCAGGGCAAACACTGGCATATCTGATTAGGGCAGAGGCCATAGTTCCTGATTGTGAAACATAATTTAGCTGTGTCCCTCTGAATCTCTCTGAAAAGTACTGACATTAGTCAGAGAGGTGTTGTATTACACAATGGATAATCACAATAGTGACAGTAGACACCGCTTGTACTTCATAAAAGGAGTACAATTCCACATGCATTGCTTCACTCAAGTCTACACTTACTCTCTGTATTAGTTGGAAGGTGTACCTCACTTTTAACTACCTATCCCTGACTCCAAACAAATATGTATCTGTGTGTTTCATAGACCTGGCAAGGCACAAACACACAGGCATATCAGCTCATCTGCTGTTACACACTCTGCAAACAGCTTTGTGCGGACATCCCCAAGCATACCCTTATGTAGGAGTACAACACAGAAATACCAAAGGATCTAGCCATGTACTGGTAGCAACTGACTGTAACAATGCCATTGCACCAGTGCTGAAAACACCTGTGGGTTGCACAGACAAAGAATATCAGGCTAACATCTGGCTACCATCTGGATAGGTTCACAGTTGGGACCTATGCAGACAGACCACCTGCCTTGATAAACCAACAGGTACACACCAATCCAGATAACACTCACACAATAAGACGTAATGCTCTCTGTATGTCTGCACCCCCTCTCCCATATGTTAAATATACGTGTGTTTAGAGTCAACCAAGGATGTAGGTAGCCATATTCAGTAGTGGAATTGTCCAGTTTACCTGAGACTACTGTGCTAATGTCAACAATAAAAAGTACACAAACCCTGCAGAAGTGAGTACATCAATATGCACAGTAAAACAGTCCACAAACAGTTCATGTGTCAAATGAATACTTCTCAATAACTGCTTTTGTATGGCAGTCAGTTACATAAGTAGAAATGAAACTACATACTCACATATATCTTGTGTAAGCATTTGTAGGGGTGACTTAAACACTACACTGATAGCTCTGTACTGGAAGTGGCAACAGTCAGGTCTGAGTACAACATGTATATCACTGTGTACACCTCTAGCTTCAGATATAAGAAGTATACCAACCTTCTGACTTAAACAACAGTGTACACAGCAAACAAGCATGGGCTCCACTCTGGAAATCTGAAAGGGCTACGCCTACAAAACCTAGCATTTTAGAGCATTGAGTTGCTATGACAGTGAGTACTGCAATTACCACACAGCAGGCTGTATGCATTTACCAAATGCTGTGCACCAATTGGTGCAGAGGTCATCACATGCACATGTGCTGGTACCTATAAAAGCAGAGTACTTGCTATCCCCACATGCAATCATTACATTGCACCTGATACAGCTACACAGAACTTGTGTCTGAGTGAATAGGAGTTATTACTTAATAACGCAAAAGTTTAATTGAGTAAGGATACTCTAGTGAATCCTTCACCAAATATATTAATTAAGTAAAAAAAAAAACTTAATTAATAAGAAAGGGAATTGAGTAGAAGCTATCTCTACTTAGGCAACACCAAAGAAAAAAATTGTCCAAAAAAAAACCAGACAGACCTGAAAGTGACAAACAGGTATGTGACAGAAATGTGATTACCGGTAAGTAGTAGATGTTTATGAAGAATACTGTAAATACTTTGAAACATGCATATGTGGCAGCAGTAGGTATGTACGCACTGATGCCATGCATGACTACTGCCATGGACAAATTACTGTGTAGCTGTGTGCAGTGGGACATAACTGTGAGATATGTAGCTCAGCATTTAATGTCAAACATCCAATCATGTCATCTATGTTCTGTACAGTACTCTGTATAATGGCTGTCTGGGGGAGTAGTGCAAACAGCTATATAAACATGGATGTGACAGAGTAACACATGCATGATAGTCATATAATGTGTAGCTTAGCATTGGCAACTGCTGTACCAGGCTAGTATAGTAATGTAGCATTAGCAGCTATAAATACTCCCTGTAATATTATTGCCATGCACACATGTGACAACTGTTCATGTTGTAGCAAGGCCCAACAGGTCATCCATGAGGTCTACAGACGTACAACTGTGTGTACCTTGTGTGTGTATGGCACACACATATGTAGAGATAGTTATGTGTCAGATATATTAGCATCTTAACATGCATAGAGCAAGGTGCATACTGCAACTGTTTGTGAAGGGAGGACATACATATGTTGGTGAAGGTTGTTATGTGCATATTTTCATGTAGGTTGTAGCGTGTGGCAAACAAGACAACATACAGTGCTGGTATAGGACATGTGGTGTTTAAACACTGTGGGTATGATTTGCTAGGTTTATAGTCTTCCAGACAGGGAGTCCTGCTAAAGTTACATGGCCTGAGAATACGCTCAATGCATTCTGCACAAGACTGTGCAAAATAGTTACATAACTGTATCTCTCTCAACACTTGCATAATTGATATTCCCACCATGAAAGGTGGACTTTTATATGTGCCTACATGTAAATCTATATGTACACCAATGGATGTTTATATGTATGCTCAAGCTCAATGTTGTAAATGTATTGCCATCCCTTTTGTTAAAAACTCTGTACCCATTAACTACCACATAGGTGGTAGTCTACTCAACACCACAACTGTGATAAGAGACCACGGGACACAGGTGGACAGTAGTGTCCATTTTGATAATCACAGTGCCACACTAGTCATGTAAACTGTGTATGGTCCACATGTCATCACAAAAGGTGTGTCATACATGGAATGAGAGGTCATTGTTCCACTCTACTCATCAGTCATAACACCCATCATATAGTACAATGGGCATTTTGGTATGTACCTCAGAAGACACCTACAGCAACTGTAGATGTCAGGCACACACACCACAAAGAGTATTACCAGACTCAAACAGATGCCCTATGCAGACTGTCTTACAAATCCACAGCTACACTGTGTCTCATACCGCACACCCAGAGCCAACCTCTGCCTAACATACAAAGCTATTCCAAACCCACAGGTGTTGGACATGCTCCATGTCGACATATCAAAATCCCTACAAGCTGCACAATGTACTGATCTAAACCTTGTAACATCAAACAGCAGAACATGCTGGAGTTGTACATGCTCATCTCAGACACATACCACACCCTGGAACTAACTACCTATCAATAGCAAAGAATGGTCCTCATTAGCAGTCGTCATGAAAAAGTCATGATGAATGGATGTGACATAGGAAATACAATCCGGAAATCACCTCTGTGGCTCTGCATGACAGGGGCACTTGAACTTAAATTACATGGGTGTTGAAGGGCAGGGTACTGAATGGCTAGGCTTCTATAGGCCCTACGCCTAGTAGCCTATGAGCTACCTATGATCTGATACACACAACCATGTACATGTTGCATTAATTGCTATGTGAGGTTGACTGAGTGTGATGGTGAATGTGTAGGTGAATGTGTCAACGTTGTGTTTATGCGTGATAGCCTAGTGGGTAAATGTTTATATCATAGTATGTAGTGTTCTAGCTGTGATCCCCGCAAAATATATGTATGCTATTGCTAGGCAGCAAAAGCAGTATGGTATATGGTGTGACATAGTCCCATGGTGTTGACTGAGTGTGCCATTGTAGGCTAAAGTGATACATGTATGCTCATTGATTGTTGACACTAGTGAATACAAATCCCATATGTACTGTAGTACTACCTGAAGTTGTAGGCATAAACAGCACAGTAAGGTGTATATCCACATTGCTTTGAAACACTGTTTTGTTTGATACCTGTAGTTCACACACATTACATACCTCAGGCAGAAGGTTTTGTAAGTGCTGTCACACAGTACTAAATGGTACACAGGTAAAGCTCATCTGGGTTGCCATACCTTTGTGTCTTGTAGGTACGTCTGGTGTGTGTGTGGGTATGCCTGTAACATGGCCTGGGTCGTATTTGTGTTACAGGATATAAGTGCATATCTAGCAACATGTATAGTGTAGTACAGCAGTATGCCACCTATATTGATGAATGTGCACATATGTTACTTAGGGGGTTGCTATCAACAAGTAGTGTTGTGTACTGGTAGTACTGTAACTGTACTTTACAATCATTTCAATGGATGACAATTTCTGTATGCATTAGCTTCATATATACCTCCTGTGGCTAGGTGGTGCATCGTGTCACATACAGTGTGCCATGTGCTGTTGTACTGGTTTCACTTTGTTGCTGTGCAGAACATGGTTTAATATATAGAACGTGTCAGGCACTGTCAGGCAGTTGCAGTTGTGGGCTGAGCACTGATGTGCGGTATTAAAAGTGTGTATCTACTGACAGCCAATAGGTTGCCAAATATGGCATTTCATTGATATCTGTACTTTGTAATGTTAACTGTGCCACAAGACTTGCTCACAATAATTGCCTTATTTTCTTCCAGGGACATGTCTCATCATCACAACCCTTCCTATTCCCCTGAAGAGGAGGAAGTAATCATATCCACATTAGTACAACATCACACCCTGCTGTTATCCAGAACCAGCCAGGACCAGCATGAGTGTACTGCACTGTGGCAGGATGTTGTCCGTTGGGTTAATGATGTAGGCATGCATAACCGGACTTATGAGCAGGTACGCCATCACTGCAGTGATTTAATCAGACATGCCTGGCAGCATGCCTCTGATGTCTGCAGGCAACAGCTTGCCACAGGTGGTGGTGCAGCATCACACCCGCCCCTCACCAGAGTGGAAGAGCTGCTCCTTAGCTTGGTGGCTCATGGCCAAACACTACAACAAACATGTGTCATCATGGAGACCGGGCTCACTCAGCAAGTTGACTGCGAGTGTGCAGGTAACAGGCCATATCTGTAGGCAACTTTTCGATTTTTAGAACATGCATATGTCAGATGTGTACTGTGTATTTGGAAGATGTGGAGCCTGGTGTTGTGCAATACTGATAATTTTGAACATAATCTGTATGCCTGTGACTGTCAACCGTTGTACTACTGTAAAATTGCAAAGTCACAGCAGCAATGCCACAGTTGTTGACACTGACAAACTGTCTCATATCCTTGTAGGTCCCTCTGGTGTGATAGCAAGACAGCAGACCCATGCTGGTGAGTGTTCTATATTTGATATAGCATATAACATGTGCATGTCTTAGGTGGGTTTTAGGCCATTTACACATGTACAACACCTACACATAATGCATGCTCTGCACGTTTCCTGTGGGACTATGCACATCCCAGTAGCATGAGTGGCTGCTTCAAACACATGCTATACACAGAGCATCCCAAACCATTGTGGTACACTGTAGTGGACATTGTATAGGCAGAGTCAATACACATGCACACAACATACACCACCTTGTCATACGCAGTACATGTCAATATGATACACATGGCGTATGTAGACACCTGCCGTAAGGTCAGGCTCCAGTATCCCAAATATCATCCACACAGCACACATACTATACTTGAGGGGTAGAGGCCTATCATGGGGCATTGCAACACTCTTCAACAAACAAGACATTCATGTTAGGCAATGCTCCCTGTTGAACATTTTACACACCCATGTAACAACTGCCTGTGAAATGGTTAATGTAGCCACAGTACAGTGGTTCAGGTACAGCAAGATAGTTGCCAGTGTGGCACACATTAGGGGCCTTGAGTGACCACATGATGCTGCCTGATGATGGCTCATGGTACTACACTACATCCAGTTATAGTAACTACAGTACAACACATAGCATTCATTGCTATACACCTGACAGTTGTGTGCATCCAGCCATGGTATGTATACCTGTGAGTGATGGTGCACAGGACATTGAAAAGCATGTAATACTTGCACAGCAATGTTGTGTCCATGTACACATTGTGTTCCAGGGTGAGGCCAATCATTGAACAACACACATGCATCAAACAGATGCATACTGTTATTAACAAGGTATCTCTACACTCGCACTGCATGCTGTTGAGCAACACACATCTTACATGCTGACATGTGTGATAGGACTCTTTGGCATGTGATACTGTACTCCACCATCAACCACTAATGGGTATGTTCTGGATTGCTGTTGGTGTGTGTGTGTGTGTGTGTGTGTGTGTGTGTGTGTGTGTGTGTGTGTGTGTGTGTGTGTCCACTTTAGTGGGTAGTGTATTTGTGTTCATGTGTGCATGTGTTCATGTGTGCATGTGTGCATGTGTTCATGTGTTAATGTGTTCATGTGTGCATGTGTGCATGTGTTCATGCGTGCATGTGTTCATGTGTTCATGTGTGCATGTGTGCATGTGTGCATGTGTGCATGTATTCATGTGTGCATGTGTGCATGTGTGCATATGTGCATGTGTTCATGTATGCATGTGTGCTAACATCATGTACAGATTTTAAAGTGTGTTTCCTGTCTCCCTCTCACAGGTGCTGAGGTTGTGTTGGTTGAGTGCAGCAGGGAGCCTGAAGACACTGCCACAAATAGTGGAGATGATGAAACATGTGTTGTGGCACAAGCAGGTTTGACAGGGTCTGTCGTTGTTCCGCCAATCAACAGTACACAGCTTTCCACACCATCTATGTGCACATTCATACTGCCAATACATCCCTCATCACCAATGGCCTTAGCTGAGGGAACAGCATACAGTAGGCATTGACCAGGATAGTGTGGAATCTATGGCACATGTAACCCCTTACAGCAGCCATACCCAGAATCCTGGGATGGTACCACATAGGTGGATGTCCAGGGGTTCTCCTGGGAGCACTGCTGGTCATAATACCCCTGGCAGACGTGCCCCCACAGGTCTTACAACCTCAGGTATGTTCCGGGCTGTTATGCAGGCACAGGCACGTATGGAACGGTACACCAGACAGGGACTGAGGGCGTAGAGGGCCCATAACACCGCTATCAATGAAAGTATCCTTGACCTTGCGGGTGCAGTGCGTCACTACACCGAGGTCATTGATAGACATTGGGGGAGACATTAGATGTCCTCCGCAATGTGCCAGGACAGTGCAGGATGGTCGAGACGTTGATGTGGACGTATGCCAGCAACATCATCAGCTGGCAGTCATCACGGATGACACACAAGTCACAGCTGCTCCTGTAGTGGCAGTACCAGCCCCAGCAATGTTGGAGCAGGGCTGTCAATAGACCATCATAGAAGACCACGTGCACGTGGCTCTGGCCAGTCCCAGCAGGGACATTGGTCCAGTTGACATGCCTCTGCCTCTGATGATAGTACCCAGTCTGGCTTAGTACCTGATGCTGTCCGTTGCACCCCTGCCAGGCATAGGTACTCTGTCCGTGGCCAGAGATGGTGATCTGTACTGCCTGGCAGGTACAGTCTGTGGCTGTCCCACAACCTCCCATATACGGCAGCCACATGGTGGAACTATGTGCATGCAGACACACACACATAATCCAAACACCCAGGGCTAACACATACACACACACACACACACACACACACATCACATCAACATTGATCCATGCTGTACTGTTGTTCCTCAAACACACACACACACACACACACACACACACACACACACACACACACACACACACACACACACACACACACATATTGATTGGATGGGTCAATGTCGGGCTCTGGCAAACCAACAACACACCCTGTGCATATGATGAAACTGTGCCACCTAATGTCATCTGTAACATTGATGCAGGAACAGGCTAACATGGTGCTGATGCACAGGGTGACTTTATAGCAATGTAGCAATGTTAGCATGTTGTCAACAGTACAGTGTAATGATATCCCTGTAGGTATATCTGAGCAGGCATGATGCATTAAAGCTATGATAATCGATGTAGTATTGTTTACAACAGTGTTAATTCCAAAAATGTATTGTCCGCCCATGTGCCACTTGGCTGATGTGTGTAGTTTTGGCAGCATGTGTTGGTGAGTGGACAGTACGTGTGTGATGTGTGCAGTACAGATTTGTAGGTGTACATTTGTGAACATGGTGGAGGTGCACTGTCTGCATGTAAGTGCATAGTGGGCACATGGGAAGGGTGACATGCCCTGTATTACACAGTGTCACAACTTCATTGTTTCTATTGGTGGCCAGTATGCATTTTAATACACATACGTTTTAACTTGGGTACACATGTGTGTATGACATGGTTTGACAGTATGCTGTGGGTGATACTGTTACTATCTCTCATTGGTTTACATTCTGTTAGTGTACACAACCTCAACAGCCTGGCCATGACCAATCGTTAGATGATGTCTTGACAACTGACACACAGATGTAGGGAACTCAGTAGCATTTGGATCCATCCGGTACTGTACTATACCAGTAACCAGTGGTATTGACCGCCACCTATTCCTGGGACCACTCCTGTTTGGCATATAGCCCTCTTAGGTACAAGCAAACACACTAGGGATATGTCCGTCCACATCTGGAAATGCATACAGTGGCCTACAAAGCATTCTCCGGATGAGACACTTATCCTCCACAAGGGTATCATACAGAAAGATACCTGTTGTCCAACCCATGCTGTAAAGCTGTAAGCCAAATATAGCATAGTCATCCACATTTGTTAAACATAGTATCCCAACAGTACCACATAGGTAGTAGCCCCAAACATGTTGAACGTGTACTAATGTGTACATACAACCAAGTGTTATGTCATCTGTCCTTTGGTATTCACATTTCCATAGGTATTCTGAAGTCCTTCGGTGTATCACATAACCAATAAGGGGTCTGTATGCATATCCACAAAGTTGTTGTACACCTATAATGAATGTCCATTATTGACAGACTTTGTTGTGTTTGAACATGTCTGAAATATACCCAAGGCATGAACCCTCACTCACACTATTCTATAGAAACTGTCATGGGTGTGTGTGACACAGGTGACCTAGGCCACAGATCACTACAGTGGCTGGCCTTGTCACAAACATACATATGTGACCAAAGGTCTGAGAAGCAGCAGCACAATCTGTCATACATAACAGATGTATTCATGTAGAAAGCAGGCTTCACACATCTGAACTAATTGAGGTCACATATACATATATGTATTTGCCACACAGATACCTGAATTGTGCAATGCACATACTGTTGTTATACTGATATGTCATACAGTAGTAAAAGCTAAACACACAACACATTGACCAACAGTATCACACACACACACAACAATTGCAGGATTCAAACCCCTACCTAACTATGATACTAGTGAAATACGCATTAACACGATGCACTATATGCTTTACTGGGAATTTTCATCTTCACTGCTACATTTGTAGGATGCTGACATCATCAGACTTGCCAAACAGGAATGTATCACTTTTAAGTTGTTTTCCTAGTCTCCAAAAAGGGCAATACTCTCAGAGAAAATCACACAGAAACATACCACCACACACACACAGCAACTGCAGGATTCAAACACCTACCTGACTATGTTATAATACTAGAAAGATATGTATTAACACAATGTGCTATATGCTTTACTGGGAGCTTTCATCTCCACTGCTATATTTGTAGGATGCTGACATCATCAGACTTGCCAAACAGGAATGTAACACTTTTAAGGTGTTTTCCTAGTCTCCAAAAAGGGCAATACTCTCAAAGGAAATCACACAGACACACACACTCAGCAATTGCAGGATTCAAACCCCTACCTAACTATGTTATGATATTGGAGAGATACGCATTAACACAATGCGCTATGTGCTTTACTGGGAGCTTTCATTTACACTGCTATATTTGTGGGATGCTGACATCATCAGACTAGACATAGTAATGTGTGTGCACTTAGATTTATGCAATCCCAGGACTGAGACATGGGGGACAGCAGGTGTTACCAGCTTCAACAGGACTCCACAAATCTTACCTTGTGTGATCTATCTGTGGCCCAGTTGCCAATCCATCTGATGACAATACATATTTATGCACAGGTTATTGATTTTGTGGATACAACATGTGTCTGGGATGTTGGAAAAGGCCTATTCAAAGTTTAAGTGGGACATGTGTAGCTCATTTCATTCATGTATGTCCTGGGTGGCTGCCTTGCAAACAGTCTAGCAGGTTTGGGAAACATGATCTGCCAATGACCAGTCCAAAGTTGGTAGGGTTGTGTGTTTATAGGCTTCCAATAGCTCTGTTTCTGACTTCAATCCTGATGGACTCCATGGCCTTGCAGATCAGACTTCATTGGCTTATAAGACTATAGTTCCCATGGTCTGTTGTGCACCAACACTTGTGTAGTGTGCCATATGTTGCTGTAGCCCATTCAACAGTTTCCTATCCTGCAGAGAGGGTGAGGCTCAACAGACTGTTCAGATGCAGGCTCTGTTTGTTCTGCAGTTCACTTATGAAACATATAGGGGCACAATGTAATCCAATTGATGCCATGTTTTCAGCTTTGGAAGGAGCTGTTTACCCATTCTACATGTGATATCTCCTGGTATGATGATAGGGCCTTTTGACAGTGGGAGGTGGGTATGTATGTATGGGCCTGTCTGACAAGATGTTGGCATTGTCAGTCATTTAAAGTTGGCCCTGTCTCAGGACATATATGAGTGTACATTGCTATTTATGACATAGCTGAAGGTAGTGTCATGGTTCTGTATGGACTCCTTCGCAGATAATCTTTCCATGACCTGGATTGGATAATGTTTGCAGTGCACATTGTTTATTGATGACACTGATTTTGTTTTTTTTTCTTTGCTTTTCAACTTTCTATGACCAACCTAAGTATCTGTAGTACATATTTGATTATGACAGGCTTCCAATATATTATATATGTGTCTGTTGTTATATCACTGTGTGCACAAGTCAAGATTGGTGAATTGTGAGAGGTTCCTGGGTTAACACGTGCAACTGCCTGATATGTGTGTCCCACTGCTGTACTCACACATGGCCTAAGTGTGTGAGCATGCCCAGTTTGGCCTTTCAGTATGTTGTTGCCTGACATTTGCCTCATTTATTCAAGTGTGTGAGCATGCCCAGTGTGACCTTTCAGTATGTTGCTATGTGAAGTCCACTACATTTGTTGACGTGTGTGAACATTCCCAATATTAACATTTATACCATACGTGTGTTGTAAATGGAGTTGTATTTTTAATGCAGGGCTCACCTTTGTGGCATAACTATACAGGGATTATGCTGTGCCTGCAGGGTTTCCAGGAGACACTTTGCATAGACTTATCAACATTTATTCCTACAGGCTGCCCAGTGAAAATACTGTCATGGTTTAGTGGTTCAGTACTGTGACTATAGTATACAGTATCCTGGGTTCGAGGACTGTCACTGCTTTATATTTTCATACTGGGCAGACCAGACTGTTTAAGGATCAGTAAAGCAAATATGACCATGTTACCTGCTTTTACTCAACTATGCCCAACTTTGACCAAACTTGCACAGCATTGCTCAACGTTAACCAACATTGCTGAACGCTGCCCAGTATTGCTCAACATTGCCCAAAGTTGTGCTACTTAGTGTGTTCCATTTTGTTTACATATACTAAATAGTGGTAAAAGCTGTTTAGCACTGCTTTATATTGCTTAACACATGGAAATCATGCCTCAGGTGGTGCTGCAGGGCTGCCTATGTCAGATGCACATATTACACTCCCTATACATGTTTGAAAACAGGTAGTGTCAAGTTAGGCATCCCTTTTACTATATGTGCGAGTCAGAAAGAGGTATCATTTCCAGGGTTCCTACTGAGCCAGTGTATATGCTATGCATTGCCTCTTTGCCAAGGCCAAAGCATACTGGGCACACCTCCTTCTGCCTACTGGGGCAGGCTCAGGTTGTTCCTCCTCCGAGTCACGCTCTGCCTGTGATGGCCTTGGCAATGGTGGGGGGGGGCTGTTTTGCCCGGCCCTATGCTGCTCCTGCTGCAGCTGTTTTCGCAGGATCATATTATGTAGCATAGCACATACCATGACTATTTGGGTACATGTAGTTGGTGAGTACTGCAAGGCTCCACCAGATGTGTCCAGGCACCAGAACCGTGACTTGAGCAGCCCAAACACATGCTCGATTACATTTCGTGTTTGTGCGTGTGCCTCATTATGGCATTCCTGTTCAGGTGTGTGTGCATTTCTGATGGGTGTCATCAGCCACGGCTCGTGGGCATATCCAGCATCCCCCACTAGGTGACCATGAGGGATGTCCCCATTGGCAAATGTCTGGTACAGCTGTGTCAGATACCAGATATGGGAATCATGGTAGCTTCTAGGGCAGCCAGCACACACATTCATTATTATGCCCTGGGCATCACACACAACCTGGCAGTTGATGGAGGGGAAACCCTTGAGGTTATAGTAGACCCTACCCTGCTCACCAGCTGGTGCTTTGATGTGCATGTGCATGCAGTCTGTTGCACCCACTACCTCAGGGTATTCCGCTATTTGCTGGAAAAGATGCATATTGCTGGCCAATACCTCATGGGAATTGGGGAAGTATACATGATCACCGACATGTGCTGACATGGCATTCAGGAACTGGTACAGTACCCTGGATGCTGATGCTTGTGAAATGCCCATCATATCACCAGTTGGTCTCTGGAAGGTACCTGTTGCTAGTATTCTTAGGCCAACACATACCTTGGTTTCCACTGGGATGGGTTCCCCTCTGTTGGTTTTGTGTGTGAGGCGTGGCCTGCACAGCTCAACAATTTGCTGCATGAGGTCTCTGTCCACTCTATAGCGCTCCACTATCTCCAGCTCATGTAGCCCCTGGTAGGTTACCCTGGGCCTGTACACTCTTCTCCGTCTCCTCACTGTTGGTTGCTCAGCAGCATTCGCATTGTCACCACCCTCAGCATATTGCATATGTCGCCTTATAACAATGCAACAACAATAACAATAACAATAAGCAATGGCAGCCCCTAACATTTCTTTGTTTCAGTAAAGCTTTTTCAGTTTTCACTTCTATTAGCTTACTGCAGTGTTGCAGTGTCTCTGAGAAAAACATAGTAGAAAGTTGTTTGCAGAGTTTTAAGTGCTGGGCTGGGCTGGGCTAGTGTACTGCTTGTGTAATTGGCTGATTCTGATTGTTTTCACCTAGTAGCTCTGCTAGTTCTCCTTGGTTAACTTCCTACTATCTGTTGTGCTTTCTTTTCCCTTTCTGTTTCCACAGGGGGCAGTGCCACGCAAACAAGTGCAAACATGAGCACACAGGCTCACACGCGTGCACACATGCTTACACGGCCTAACACTTGCTGACTGCAGCTTAAACGCATGCACACAGGCGCAAACGCACTTACACAGGTTTCAACAACCTTACACTTGCTTACTCCGGCTTAAACGCCCGCACACAGGTGCACACGCATGCACACAGTCTTACTCGGTTTTACAGGCATGCACACACACACGTACATGGTGCAGGCACTTCTACAAGAAACTTTAGTGTTGTCCACGGCATACACCTTCTATTTCTTGCCTTTAGCTGGGGTACCTGTTGACACGCCTCTTCCAGTGATGGGTAACTGACAGCACACACATGCCACCCTACTCCAATGAGCTTACATTCTTTCATACATATCCCCCTCATGATGTCACCTATCTTCTACTCTGATACTCCCCTTATCCTACTCTTACACTCCACAGACTTTTCTCATTTGCCATGTTAAATTGGGATTCACTATCCTTACCCTTATTTGCATATGATTGCCTACTAATGCTTGGTTACATCTCTTAGACTGAGCTTCCCCCCCTTAGCAACCTCTGCTCAATAGCCATGTTGTCTTCAGCCTGCCATTCACTTGCATGGCAGATGTATATTTATAATAAAATGCCTATTTTTCGCTTTTATTTATTTATTTTGGGGGGGGGGGTTTACAGCACAGCGCGTTTGCACAATGCTACGCTACTCTTAAACTTTGGAGATCGAAGTAAATAAAGATATTAATTTTTTTTTGCAATGGGCGGAATTGCCAATGGCCATATATTTGGCCATTGGCATGCTTCCTCAACTGGATGCATCCTTTATTTGGAGCTGTCACGGCTCTGTTTTGCTATTTGCAGAACAGTACTCAGTTGACAACCGAGTACATTTCTGCACATAACACTACTCTTACTCGGACAGGTTAGGGTTTTCTGGATCGCAAATTTACCTCATTTGCATAACTTTCTGCAGCAAATTAGGTAATTTGCATATCCTAGCCCTATCCATGAAAGAGGAATTTTAGGAGCTCTCTTGCACGCCCCTGCCGGCTGTTCCTGGATCACTTGGCAGACATGTTGGCTGCATGGAGTCGTACTCTACTCTTAGACTCCATGCAAGCCTTTGTGAATCCGGCCCTAAGTGTTTAGTTGTGTGTTACAATTAGTTGTCAAACAAGGAAAAGTCAAAAAGGGAGGAATGCAGTGAAGAAAAAAGCAGTTAGGGTAAGCTATTTGTGGAAGAACTGGAACAGAAGTACAAGAAGAGAAACGGATCAGGAGTTCAATCTTGACAGAGAGCCAGAAATGCTAAATTGAGTGAAAATCTAGAAGACTGGATGTAACAGTGATTGAGGGAAGATTGCATTATTAATTCACATTATCAAGGTTACAAAAAAGAAGTGGTTAATGATTCACATCAACAGTTATGAAAAAAGCAATATTGTAGATTTACTGATTTAGAGTAGTAACGTTGTGGTTTTGAGATATGGCATAGTGGGAAGACAACAACTAATTTAATGAGGAGGAAAAGAACAGCAGCAAACTGTGGAGTTAAAAAGATGAGTGTGGAGATATTTTTAAACTGTTTTGAGTCTGAGGTTGTCTAATAGTAGATGGCATCTAGTTTCAGAGTATGGCTACATAGCATGAATAGAAGGCTTCATCCTTTATACCTGAGGTCTTGTCCCAGTAGGTAACATAATTGTTTTTAGAGAAGAGTGCTCTTATGGAACAGCACCACTTCATCATTAAGACTACAGAAGGACATTTGGATCATTCCTGCACAATAGACTGGACTACATTCAGCTGAGTGCAGTAAAGTTAGCTGGGTAATCCCATCACATTGTTTTTATACAGAGCAATGCAGTGGTATGTTGTGCTAGGGAAAATGGAGGCAGATTTTATTTGTTTAAGCATTGCTCTAATCATTGTTGCTGAGTAGTATGAAAGTTAGAGTAGCTTGGGACAGCATAGACTAAACTGGGTAGAAGGTAAGCATTGTCTCTAGCCACTTACCTGGTCATAGCCAGAGTTCGATTGGGAAGTATGATTCTTAGTTTGTAGTTTTCAATCCATTAATGGATGGAAAATAGCAAACAATCATTTAGTAATCTGCATACTGAATAAGTGAATGATGGGTATGAAGCAGTATGCAGATCATTGACAAATATATTAAACAGCAAAGTGCCCTGTATTGAGCCTAGAGGGGCACTTAGGTTAACAGGGAGAAGGGAAGAGCTGCTTTCCACTTGCCACATTGTATTCTATTACTTAGGTAGCTATGGAGCCACTCAATAATGCTATTAAGGAGGTTGAGAGTAATGAGAATATGGAGTAGTTTAGAAGGTTAGATTGTGTCAAATGCTTTTTAAGAGACTGAGAAAGATGGCAGAAAGAAAAACAAACGTTTGTTTATTAGGATGTAGGCTGATGGTATTTAGGAAAGATACTAAGGCAGTTATTGTGCTATTGTTAGGTCAAAATCTATGCTGGGACTTAGACAGTTGGTTTTGGTCTAAAAGGTACTGTAGTAACCATGAGTGGGCACACCATTCCAATAGCTTTGGCAGTAGAGGTAATGTGAATTTGGCCTGAAGTTACTAAGATCTTCAGAACTGCCATCTTTATGAATGACGTAATATGTAACTTTACTTCCAGAATTTGGGGACTTAGGATTCAGTTATGCACATATTTATGAGTATGGAGAATGGGGCTGCTAGAGCATTTGCAGTTAGCTTAATTAATTCAGCTAGAAGGCTACCAGCAGCTAAAGAGGTTGGTTTAAGCTTAAGGGAAACTTTTTTTTTGTTTGTTCAGACCAAACCCAACAGGTTTATCTGAACAAAATGTAAAAAAAAAAAAAGTTATAAAGTTTGGTTAAATAATTAAAACAATATTGGAAACACCAGAAGACACCAAGTACACTAATTCAATATACTTTCTCTTATATTTTATGGAGTTTAAACTTGAAAAACACCTGCCAAACCTCTCCAAGTACATGTTCTTTAGCTCTCTCTCTCTCTCTCACTCTCTGTCTCTCTCTCTCCTGGATGTCCTTGAAAGATACAAGAAGAGGCTACCAGCAAAATTTAAACCTCAAGTAAGAAGTGAAAAAAACAATAAGAAAGTAGCTAGAACACCAAGCAATAATGATCTCTCAGAAGAGCAGCAAATTACTCCCTGCAACATAATAACCACTTCTGTCTGCGGAAAATTTGCTCTTAGAGTAGAAAACCAATAGAAAACTGTAGTTTAATGTAACCATTAGTTGATAAAGTAGGACAAATAGTGGAGATACACAGGAGCAACACTTTTCCTAAATAGACTGAGCTGTCATAGAAGGAATCTACAAAGGGGAATACCCAGTGTAACAACTGGAGGGTCTATTAGCTACACAAACAGCCAAGGCAACAAAGAAACATGCAGTATAATCTATTTCAACTAACCCACTTAGATTAACTAAAACGGATTACAAGCAGATACTTTCAACAGTTAGACAATTGCTCAGTCACAAAGCAAGTACGTTTAGCTGATCAAATGGTAATAACATTTATAAAAATCAATTGCATAAGTGAAAATGTTCTGAAATCACTAAAACATATATTAAGTGCAGTAATTTAACATACTTCTCTAGATATTTTGTGGAATTTAAGCTTGAAAAATGGCATCAGGAACTTTCTTAGTACATATGATTCAGAGACCTAAGAGAAAGCAGGCATCATCAGTTCAGCTGCAATAACAAAAAGGCTATTGGCATAAAACATTACTTATTCTATATCATTTTTCAGTTCTAACTTGTATTTATGGTTTGTAAGCATATCTTGCTTCCAAATATTTATTTCCACTGCCACAGCCTTAGTCTTTCCTCTCAGATCATTATACAAGTATTTTTTTAATTGTTCTCTTTATAGACCAAGAAACCCTAAATATATGCCCCCTTATCTTATTTCCTGTAAGCAAATTGCTCAGTTTTTATGAAAATAATCAATTTCATTTTCTCTTATTTCCCATATCAACAATATTACCATTAAAGTACATCAGGCTTGCCTCAACATGATCATCCTTACTATAAGAAGAATTTCTTCTAGCGCTATAAATAGATAACCGGAAAAGGAAGCATCAGCATGTAGTAGACCAAAAACAAAAAGTGTGTGGGGTAAACCGTGTAACCAAAAAGGAGCCAAAAAAGTAATGTGTACTAGTTTAGTGTAAGATATCACTGACAAACGACCACCATTTAAAAATACATGGACTACTAAACCTCTATTCATTCATCAAGAATTACAAATCGGAGGCGGAGCCTGAATGGCTAACTGAAAGCAGCAGTATTTTAGAGCTCCTTATAACTAGTTAAATAAGACAGGAAAAAGATATTCTTTTTTTTTTCTTCAAAGTATAAAATCTTATAGATAAAGGACTGATTTACATAATTAGAAACTATGTTGAAGTTTTACAAATAATTTCCTGTCAAAAAACTTGGAGATATATTTACTTGTTAAAATGAGCTGTTCAAAGAATTCTCACCAGGATGCTGCCTTATAGAAGAAACTACAACAGATGGCATCTAACCTACAGGGGTTGTCTTTGAAGATGGATGATTTTAAAGAGAACCTGGAAAATCTTAAAATAAGCCATCAGAAAACAGGCTGACACCCTCAAGGAAATGCTACAACAACACCATACAAGGATAACAGGAACAGAAGTTTCTCTAAATGACTTAGAAAGCAGACTGAAGGAAGAGGAAACACAGAAAGAACTGCTTTTTAAACAAAACACTTGGTTAATAAAGTAGATAACTTGGAAAATAGGGAGAGGAGAAATAACATCAGGATTTTCAAATTACCTGAAAACACGGAAGGTGAGGATATTATTTCTTTTTTATCAAGCTGGATCCCTGACTTTTTAACTTTAAAAGATGGACTTTCCTTTGGCATTGAAATCGGGACACAGAGCTCTTGGGAAACCTGCCACTAACTCAAACTCTCCTCCTAGGTCAATAATTATCAAATTTCTTTCATACTTGGACAAGGAACTGATTTTAAGATCTGCTTGGAGGAAGGCACCTCTAAAATATAAACAGAACCTGATAAGATTTAGTAACGACTATTCATCTAGAATAACGGAACAAAGGAAAAAAGTGTGGCCAATGATAAAGTTTCTGAAACAAAATAAAATCAAGGCACACCTTGCATATCCAGCTAAGATAAGAATACTGTATGCCAAAGAGATGAGGACTTTTATTGACTTAGAGGAAGCCTCTTCATTTATTAAAACTAATAATGTGATTACTTTACCAGAAGATATGGGTTGGATGTCACCTTCTCTCAAGAGAACAAAAGAAACAAATGTCTGGGCAGATGTCAAAAAGAAGAAGCAAAAGACTGATACTTTTACAGCCAAATCTCCCAAAGCATCTACTATGATATGAATTGTTTTAACATTACTTTAAAGGACCAATTTTACTGCTTGGAATTTTATAACAATGGTAACTAATTACTGGAATCTTTATCTATATTTTTTGAAAAATAGATGACACGTGAGAGTTTTCACATTACCTCAGGTATGAAAAACTGGGCATTTTTCTTTCACAAAAGTAGGGTTATATAGCACATACGATATTTATTCTGTAAATCAACATACATAGTATATGTGTATTTTCTCTTAATTTTCTCTTTTCTTTCTCTCTTCTGTCTTTTCTCATTATTTATTTTAACTGCAGCTTGTCTCCCTTTCTAAATTCTCTCCTATTTACTATACTAATATAGTCTGTATATATGTAATAACTCACTATCTATACATAGATAAATAGTCTAAAATAATCTAGTTTTAAGGTAGACAAATTGGAATAGTGAACTTAATTAATTATTACAATATTTATTAGATTAATGATAGTCACTGTTATGCTTATTGGGATTGGGGACATGTTCATGATTAACTCTGAAATGTTCCATTCATGTACATATGTCCTTTGAATTATTTCCAGTCAATATTAACAAATACATAAAAAAAGAGGGAAAAATGTACTGTCAGTTAGAAGAAGTGAAGCTTTCTTCACATTCTATTTGCGTGGCCATAGCAACAGTAAACAATTGCTGCAGTTTCTATGGGCACTGTGAATCTGCAAAGTGCATTTAGCCTCACAGATAAATAATTAGAAAAAGTAATGTTGTTTAGTTATTAAAATGAAAAACTACCTAAACAAGGTAAAATAATACATAATAGGACTGTTTGTATATATTTTATGATTTATCCTCATAGGATTACATATTCCTGGAAACACAACTGAAATGTTCCCAAACTACTTGTGCACTGAAATGTAGCTGCTTGATTAAAAAGTATTATAGCAATAACTCACGCCTGGGTGTGGGTAATGCTGGATTTACCCACGGTTGGCATGGTTTGGTCATGAGGGCAAACCCATTTAACATAGCGAGACAGTTTTGAAAAAAGCAACGGAGAAAGCAAGATCTCTGTTGCTTTTTACAAACTGTCACGCTATGTTAAAGGAGTTTAACATAGCGAGACAGCTTTAAAAATATAATATGTGTAAGAAATATGGGAATTAATATCAATATTCTTATTGATTACAATCTAACTAAATAAATGTCAAATTTTCATGTCAAGTATGAATATATACTGAATGGAAACACATTATAGCTACATATATGTACTTCAAATTCTAATATCCATTTCATCTTCCTACGCTTCCTTAATAATGGTTTAATAGATGCTCTTTTATTTAGGCCCATTCCCCTGTCTGCTCTAAGTATGATTATCCAATTATCTCCCTGTATTAAGTGTGGTTACGAATATCATCCTCACGAATACTAGGGGAAATAACTTCCAGTGCTCTAAATTTAAACCAGTGTGTGTTATTTGTATGCATAATATGTTTTGCTAGAGCACTATGTTCTGATTATTATTATTACCATTATTAAGGAAGCGTAGGAAGATGAAATGAATATTAGAATTTGAAGTACATATATGTAGCTATAATAAGGTTCATAAGTTAGTACTATGCTAACTGCCCTTGTGAGCCATTGTAAGCCTAGCCAGTTATCCCTTGTGAGATTCAAACCCTGCACCTTGTGTTTGTAAGGCAAACACCGTAACCATTAGGCCACCCTCCAGTTTATATTCATACTTGGCATAAGAATTTGGCATGTATTTAGTTAGATTGTGATCAATAAGAATATTGATATTAATTCCCATATTTCTTACACATATATTCTATATAACTTTTCATTAAGCAATAGAGGTGCTTTATAACATAATTTAGGTATTTAGGATGTTCTAGGGCATTATGTATTTTTATTAATATATGTGTACATATATATATATATATATATATATATATATATATATATATATATATATATATACATACACTTCTGTATATATTTTGTATAGATACATACAACTATATACTTGTTTTTTATATGGATAAATAATGTACATTATTTTAGTAGAATATTATTAAGTATTATTGATTAGCTGAATTAATGGATTCATTGTATAATATTTTCATAAGGACACATATAGTGAGATGTCTTTAAAAGTGTTTAAGCCTGTTGACTGACAGAGAGTCCTGATTGGGCTTTGAAAAGTTTGAATGTTTTATATAAATTGAATATTGCATGAGTGTAACTTATGTTGATCTGAAGAAGCTGATTTAGCGAAAGCGCTTATCAAGTTGCAATAAAAGTTTTTATTTGTTTTACAAATGAAGTAACTTCCTGCTTGCTCCGTTACTTATTATATTCTATCTAACTATTTAGGAATAGTGTTATGTAAAAATATAAACAAAATAATATTAATAAATTATAAAAACATTATTGAAACAATAAAAATATATATAGAAAAGTGGAACAAAATTATATTAACTTTTGAAGACAGACTGCAATTAATAAAAATGGTCTTATTGCCAAAAATACTATATGTAGCATTAGCAATACAGTTAATTCCTGAAAAATGCATTCTTAAAGAAATTATCTCATGTTTAATAAATTATTTATGGTATCCCTAAAAGAATATAGTAGCTCTAACTTATCACATTAGACCCTGGAAACAAGGAGGATTGAACTTCCCAGAAAAATAATCATATATAAAAGCATCTGTGCTTAAAACTACAATAGACTGGATAAACCCAAATTATTTTGCCAACTGGAAAGAATTAACAATGGCTATATTAACAAATGAATTTAATCTGTTAAAAAAAAAATTAATAGTAGACAAATCAAACAAACTCTGGTATATACTATGCATAAGTATAAAATATAATATAACAAAACCTTCTAAAACAACACTGATTAATCATTACATAAATTCCTTTAGGAAACATCAATGCAAACATAGATCTAAAACTTTGGTTTGATCTTTTAACCCCATTTACCATCACTAAGAATTTTCCTCACAAAATATATAGGGAAACAATAACCTCCTGGGAACAAAATGGATTCTTATGCTGGTTTCAATGTGTAAATAAATTAAATGTTTTAGATATACGTATGATAAAAACTGCTTACAGTATTCCAACACAGGGCTGGTTAACCTTACAAAGTATTCTGATGTACACTCAAGATTTATGCAGATTATTTAATAAGTCCTCATTTATAGATATTCAAAATCTAATAAGTTTTCTGTATGAATTTATATATAATAGTTGTGAAAAGAAAAATTCCATTTCAAATCTATATAAAGAGTTAATAACATATAAAACAATTCCCAAACCATCATACTGGCAGTTCTTAACCAAAGGTCAGTCATTGCAGTTAACAGAAGAAATTAAAAGTAACATCCTACTAACAGTTAATTACACCTCTAACACACAGTACTGGAAAATATATAACTGGAAGTACTTACATAGAGCATTTTTAACACCAGATAGAATTAAAAAGATCAGTACTACTAAAAATGTTTTTTTGCTGGAGGTGTGAAAAGTCAAAAAAAGCAGACTGGATTCATATTTTTTATGAATGTAATAACATTAAATCATATTGGAATGGAATCAATGATTTTTTACAAGCTTTATTTAATGAATCCTTTATCTTAACTAAAGTATTGATAACACTAAATGTAAATGAAGGTCCCTACCTGAATAAGACAAATATGTATTTGTTATGGACAGTACTTGCTATATCTAGGAAATGCGTAACCAGAAGGTGGAATTCAAATACACCCCCGACCTTGGAAGAATTCTACACTTTACTGAAGACAACTGCATTGATGGAAATAAAAATCAAAGAACTACGAATCTGTCCCAGGCCATTGGTAAATAATCCTTGGAAGAAAGTATATCTTTGTTGGACACTGCAATAATCAATATTGTATCTCTGATAACTGATCTGTTAATTCTATATTTAATAGCATGCAGTGTATATAACTGAAAGTCAGGTTATTGTAAATATTGTATATAGTTGTTTAAAATAATATTTAAAAATATTATGTAAATGTTATTTTAATTGAAAATAAAAAAAAAATATTTGAGGAAAAAAAGAATTACAAATCACTCTCAAATTCAAAAATCATTAAAACTCCCATTGTTAAAAATCACCATTATTAAAACATCTGCAACACTTAACAATTTTACTGCCCTTATTGAGCAAGTAACACATTTACTTTACATCTATTTTGAAGAGGAGATTTACAGGCAAACCAAGGAGACTGCTACAGAAGCAGCATGTGCTATATTTTTTGCTAATGTTGTTATGCACAGGTGGGAAAAGAAATTTGTATTTAACAATAATAAATATTTTGCTCATTGTAAGATTTATTCGTTATTTTTGGATAACATGTTTATTCTATTTGACGAGTAGGTTGATTCAGCAGATGAAGTTATAAAATATTTACAACAAACTATAGACTTTTTGAGGTTTACATATACTTATAATAAATATATTGTAAATTATTTAGATAATATTGTAGTTAAAACTGATGGGATTTTCCAGTCTAATATTTACGAAAAAAAAAAAAAAAAAAAAAAAAAAAACACCTTTATCAATTTGTACCTCCATAGCCTTATCGTATTTAGTCAGTAATTAATGAAATTTTATAAAACTGGGATGAAAAATACAAAAGCATGAATTAGTAGAATTTAAGAAAAAAAATCCTCTTATCCCCCACAAAGGAATGACCATTGGAATCATATGTTTATTTTTAAGGTTTGTAGTAATTCCAATGAAATTAAAAACATTGACAGGAATAACTTGAATATTTTCAAGTCTAACAAACATATTTTAGGTGAGCAACCTTTATTTGAATATAAATCAGGAGATATTTTAAAGAAGGTACTGGAACAGATGTTTGTTAAAAACTTGAAAGGTAAGAATAAAGGTATATAAAAGTGTGTTTTTGTAGACAATGTACTTATATTTCCAGTAGTAATTGTTTAGAGTTGAAAATATCAGTACTACAGTATATTTTTTTCAAGGCAATTGTGGAAGCAGTGGGGTTGTTTATCTTGTCAAATGTGTTACTTGCTCAGCTTATTATATTGGAAAGACTGAGTAACCCTTTCAAAAGAGGTTATATGTGCATGTACATGGTATTAAAAGGAAGAATTAAAAATATCCCTTATATAAACATTCCAAGGCATGTAAAGATTTTAGGAGATTGGAACTCAGTGCTATTAAGATAGTTATTCCTGACTCCAGAAGTGGATCATGTGAAACATACTTAGAATACAGAGAACTGCTTTGGTAGCTTAAACTGGATGCATCCTGTAAAGTGGGTATAAATGAATTTATTATTATCAGCCCTGTTTTAAAAATAAGGACAGCAAAACTGTAAATGTTGCAGATGTTTTAATAATGGTAATTTGAACAACGGCATTTTTATGATTTTTGAATTCAATAATGCTTTCAAATTATTGATTAATGAGTAGTCAAGAGGTTTAATAATCTATGTATCTTTAAATATTGGTCATTTGATAGTGACATTTTGTTATGTATATGGATGAATTTGTGCAAGAAACTTTGTTCTATAAAAGTCTTTTCTTTTGTTTAAAAGACAAAAGTGCTTAAGAAATTTTTATTTCATTAAATTAAACAAGTACACATTACTTCTTTGGCTCATTTTTGGCTACACAGTTTACCTTACACATTTTTCTCTATGGATAAATAGTAAGATTGTTTAATTAATTTACCATTTTATTTTTCTACCTTTAACATTTACTAATTATACATTATACACTTTTATAGTCATAATAGCTACTACCATTAAACTCGAGTATACTATCCCTTTCTAATAGTAAGTCATAAAACTGTAATGCAATTTGAGATTTCCATGACATAATGCAATTATCATAATTAGGATCACATTGTTAGAATCATCACAGGCATCATTCAGTGCTTACCTAAAATTATTGATATAATACATGGAAAAAGTTAGTACAATGTACTGATAAGCAGAAAGATGTAAAAAAACACAACATAACAATTGTCAGCAATTGATAACATAATGTATAACGACTCCATGATCTGAGAAGCTTTAATTTATAAGTCATGTTCAAATGAAAAAAGATAAAGGATGGTATTTATAGTCTTTATTGGAACTTGTTAAGGCTATCTGCTCTGTTCACAAATGAGTGCAGCAAAGCTGTATTTCATAGAGACTGTATAAGCTAACTCACAATGGCTAATTACAAGCTTATGCAAATAAAGTCATAATAAGATTAAATGAGGAATGATATAAAATGTTGTATACTAAAAAGCATTCCTATACCTATTCGAAATTCATAGCAAAATGATCTCCTTTCCATGCCATCTGCAAATGTTTCATATTATGAGGAATATTGTCTATGCTATCTCTATTGCAGTTCATGAAGATGCTGTCCTTTACTTCTAGCCTTGCTATTTCCTAGTGTGAGCTGCTTGACATGGCTGAGCCAAATCTGCTTGTGCCCAGTGGCACTCACCAGCCAAAAAGGCATGTAGATACAAGCAGAAAATAATTCTTAGTTTCAGAATTAGAAGATACTAGATAGGTTTAGAGTAGACAGGGATTTTGTAAGGATCTTAGTGAGAATGTATGGTCACACACAAGTACTGGGGGAATGCATGGACTTCCTATCCCTGTAGGTACTAAGGTATGTATAGCCCTCACTATGCTTGCCATAGGTACCTTCTAGTGACAGACTAGGTACATATTATATATCACATAGACTTCTGCCCCAAGTACACTGCAGCAGTTCTTGGGTATAATCTTGGCATGTATGGATAAGTACATCTATTTCCAGGTATCACCTTAGGACTCAGCCAAGACTATGTGTGCCTTTTATGGGGATGCATGCTTCCCTGGGTACTCAATATAATAGATTGTATCCTTGTTGCAATTAAGGCCCCTTCTGGTCTAAGAAATGAATGGTACTGCAGTAAAAAGGGCTACCATTCATCAATTGCTAGCTAGTGTGTGATGCATGGGTGAGCATCACCAATGTCTCTGCCAAGTATCCTGACAGTGCCCATGATTTCCATATCTGGCACTCTAGCTCACTCTTCTGCCTCTTCCTGCTTGATAGGATGACCAGAGGCCATTTTGTTGATAAGGGAAAAATATTTTTTTTCTATTGTATTTAACTAGTTATTCATAGTAAAGTGTATTGCTGAATACCAAACCACTTTTTATTTGTTTTGTTTCCATCTTTTCTCTCTCTCTCTCCTTTTTTTTTTTGTCTTTCAGGTGATGCTGGGTATCCAAAGCAACCATGGCTTATGACACCACTGAAAAATCCAAATTGAGCTGCAGAAAAGACCTGCAACACAGCTCTATACCAGACTTGTATTGTCATCAAGAGGGTCTTTGCCCTCCTGAAGAATCATTTTAGGTCACTGTATGAGTTAAAGGTTGTCCTTCACTTTGAACCAGCTGCTGCATGCAGGATGTTTACTGCATATTGCATTCAGCACAACATGATCATTTGCTGGTCTGGTGATGAAGTGACCTGTTTTGCCACTAGTTCCAGTCCCACTATGACTAATGATGACCATCTGGCAGCAGTAGTAAAGGACCAATGTGGCAGGCCCATTTGTGGCATACAGCTGCACAGTTAAAGGGGCAGTGTCCAGCCTAGCAGGTTAGTATTTTGTTTCTCATACAAAAACACAGAGAATAATTGATGTGGGCTGTGTAGTATAGTGTATTGCCTACTGCCACTGTTTGTCTGTCAATACTTCTCACCTTTAAATGTTTCTTTTTTTTTAATTTCAGAAAAGTTACTGATTATTGTGTGTAAAAGTTATCCCTGAGTGCTCACTGATTCCTTTTCACTGATGTTATTAGGCATATATTAGTCATAATCATATTTTTAAGATGAGATGGTTTACCTAAGTATGCACATGCTAAATGTCCTCAATAAGTTCAGTGGTGCAGCAGTTAATGCTGTCGCCTCACAGCAAGAGGTTCTCTGGTTCGATTCTCAGCTGGGGTCCCTTCTGTGCAGAGTTTGCATGTTCTCCCTACATTCGTGTGGGTTTCCTCTGGGTACTCCGGTTTCCTCCCACATTCTAAAGACATGCTTCTGGAGCATTTCTCCCCAGGCCACCGCTGAAAACAGGATCTGTGGAACCTAGTCGGACTTTCCCGGTTAAATTAAATAAAAGTAAAAATTAATTAGTATTTAACATGAATTCAAACTTCTCTTTTGAATGAAAGTTATCATGTTTTTTTTTATATTATGTAGTGTTTTATGTTCAAAGTATGTTGTCTGTTGAGGTACTACACGTCATATTATTTAATTTTGTCATAAACAACAATGTGACCTCAGAGACAAAAAAAATACCATAATTTGTGCAGTGGTGAAGATGAAGTGGCAGCAGTGTTTGTTTACATGGCAGGTTACTCATTTTAATCTGTAATTTTCTTATGAGTGTTTCCCGAAAAACTTATATATTACTACTTTGAAGCTGTAAGTAACTGACAGCTGTAACTATGTCAGTGCATATAGCATTATTGATAGTAATCACCCCAAACTTACTTTATGACACGCACTTTCCTTTGCACAATTAAATGAGATTTTAATTATGCATTACAGGAATTAAATGCATAAGCTGAAAAGTGTCATAAGCCCCCCCCCCTTTTCTTTTGATAAGTTATCTCCCTTCTAGTTTGTGAAGATCAAATTGCAAGTTGCAGAAATGTCACACTTGATTCACAGTAGGTTATGGTCAAGCGTGTCTCACACACACACACATCTACTAAAGATAGGCTAGGTGATTGTGCAAGTGATTTTGGAGAGGGGTTGATATTAGAACTGAATGGTGTGTTGATCTGATATTGTTACCTTCTTAATGCAGCTGATCCTGCAAACATTGATTCAACAGTGCTAGGGGAATGAATGAGAGGTTCTGCTAGTTGTAGATGAAAACTGATGTGGCATGCATGAAATGATTTTTCCTCCCTACTAATTACAATGATTTTTTGAGAAGCACTTGTATTCTCATGTGATGAGCCCCACCTGTCCGGACTGTACCCTGTCCTCTTCCCCTAGCAAGACTGACTCCTACTTAAGTCTGGTAAGTCCTAAATAGTTTACAAATGGAGGCAGCCAGCAATGCTTGCGGTGTCACTATACTATGCAATTGTATGTGTGACAGCCTGACATTAGACTTGGGGGAATATATGCTACTTTCCTCCAGTCATCACATAAATATAACTATGTTATCATGATCATCATTGCAGCCATTTTGCTGCTGATATCCTCCATATTTATCAGTATAGTCGATCTGTTTGTTTCTGCTGCTAACCCTGTAAAAATAATTTAAAAACATTATTACTTAAGAAGTAACATATACTACTGTTGATTATTAAGGAGGTGTATGTGACATTTATCATGCACACTGCCTTCATTATCATTCTATATAGATGTGGAATGTTCAGCTGTTAATAGCAATTGTTTTGTGTTTAATACAATCTTTCCATGTCAGCATTCAATTCTCTATGTAAGTATAAGTTGATGTGTTTAAACCAACCTTTTTGAGCAGACAACTGTTGCTGTTGTAGACATTAGTAATAGCCAGTGTCCACACCACCACCACCAATTACTCCAGTGCCATCATATTCTGTTTCATAGTCATCCCCACAGATGGAGAGGAGGTATTCCTCATCTAGTGTTAAAGGAATAATTGCTGGAGAACCCCCCATAACTGGCACATGCAATGGCATTCTGCATCACCTTGCCTCTAGCACATCCAACCCTATCATTTGCCCTTTTCTTACTCTGTGTTAATGTGCAATTTCTTCCACTGACTGTAGTAATGTCCAGGGCACCTTGATTCCAAACTTTTGCCTTCTAAGTTTGTTTAAACCCTCTCTTTACCAAACATGCTTTTACCATATGTCGTAAGGGCTGCCATAAGGATGCAGTTTTCCTCATGTCTGAAGTTGCCCTTTATCTGCCTTGATCCCTTTTTTTGCATCAGTACTGCACATGAAGAAAATATGTCACAGTAATCATCAATCAAATAACACAACAATGAACGTGTTCCTGACATATGCCTTTAAAAAATAGGGTAACACAAACCCCAAAATTATGTAGACATGCAAAATTCCAGTCCAGCCATTTTTTGCTATACTAATATCTGCAGCATCATAAATATATTCAGAACAATAAAGCTATCACTTTGTAAACAGATTCATCCTTCCACTACCATTGCTATGCATTCATAATACTATCATTTTCATCCTCCACCCATAAATGTACAAGTATAGACACGTATTTTCAGGCAGCAACACATTCTTTCCACATCAGTACTTGACAATTAAAACGCTGCATTTCAACTATGTGTATGCAGAATCAGTAAATGACACCAAAGTAATGATTTTCTCAGCAATTACTAATTATTTCCACTGCTGCTGTAATGATTTTCCATTTACAAATGATAGTTTTACACTATTCTCTGAAGCCATTGTAATATGCCCATCAAATCAATAACATAATTCATATAATTTCAAGTTTGCCTTATAAGAGTTTATGGAATTAAGTCCCAGTAGAGATAAATGGGAGAATAAATTAGAATACAGTAAACTTATATGGCAGTTGACGTTAGATGCCACTACCCCTAAGTCTTAATGATACCAGTGTTAAAGATGAGAGCTGTTTAGCTGTAGAGACTTAGCTTAAATTAATAGATCATTTATGTTCGTGTAGTGGACTGGAAAATGTAAACTCCACCAAAACTTGATAGCAGTGCACTAATTCTTCAGCACATGCATAAGCACTTCCCACATAATTTCATCCCAAGTATGCATATGCACTTCTCATATCATTCTTCGTATGTACACATAAGCACTTCCCAAATTAGGAGCCCCATATAAGCATAAACACTTCTCCTATAATCTGATTTATTTCAATATACATTACCAAAAATAAAAAAAAATATTTTAAAGTAAGAAATTAAATGCTGTGTAACATGTGTGAATGTATTGTGTCTATTTACTCTTTTGCACCCCCTCCTTTTTTCTTTTTCTTATTTTAATTCTGCATTCCTTTCTCCTACTTTATTTTATTTCTCTGTCATTTATGTTCATTTTTTTTTTTTACTTTTCCAAATTCTTCAGAAGCAGAGAGGTGCATACCACTCAGGTTAGGGAGTGTTCACCCTCTGCCCATACAGGAACATCCTTGCGGGTCAGGAAGTTGGCACTGGTCCTTTTATCTCCAAGGGTAAGCATGCTACAATGATATCATTGTTTTTTAGCAAGGCATTGAGTACAAAATCCAGACCTATGATGTTTTGATTGAGCATCTCTACATTTTGAGTCAGTTTCTTTGACAGTTACTTTATTTAATTTCATATTCTCTATGTAGCATTTTCTTCTTGCACCTTGTTCATATATTGAGGATTCTTACTGTGTTTTAATGCAAATTCCATAGTACTTTCTGCACAAGTCTTAACCTCTGTTTGGTGACATTAGTGCAGATGATATAATTTTCACTTTCCTTAAAAATGTTATGTTTAAGGTCATGAAGATGTTATGTCTATAGTCATGAAAGTAGTACTGCTTTAAACTTTCAAGTTTACCAGTAACGATATTCTCACCAACATACCTACCTTTTGTAGTTCAAATGGAGTTATCTCACTGGCAGTATATTTAGATGTTGATAAAATTATACTTTTGTTAGGCTAGCTGAACCAAGGACTAATGAAAACATTTTGACGTTTTTGTTCTACATTAGTCTTTTTTATCATGCCTTGATATTTTGTAATGAAGTATGTCTCATGAAAACAAAAAAGAAAGCCCCATGACAAATACTTAAATAATCTATGATCACTTCATACATTTCAATCACAAATGAGTGAAAGCCTCCTAATTTAAATAGCAGTCAGAAGAAAAACATCTCAAAACACTGTTTTTCCCAGGAGCAGTGCCCCTGCACCCCAACTGCGAGTGCATCATCACTGTGGAAAGGCAAAGGATAATCCACAGAATACAAGCAATTTGACTTCCCGGGGAATAGCCAGCCAGTCATGTACAACTTATTGCACAAATGAATGCTTGTCACTAGTGTTTCACAAACAAGTCTAGCTCCCACGAAGGACACTATTTTCACTAGGCAAGGGTATTTGAATGAGTAATGCCACCTTTACACTTTTATGTTAGCTGTCATATTTGGATTTCATGCCTCCTTCCTAATAGTTGATTTCATATGATTCAATGTGATCATTACATCTTCATTTTCAGTAATTCTTTTGTGCTGTGTTAAATGTTTTGGCCTTGTTTTAGAGAATGAGTGACCTATACATCAGCACCCTGGTCGGAGTATGAACATTCTCCAGTAGGTTGTTAATCTACAGGTAATGCTCACTGAAAAAGGAGTGTGCCACTTCATGGCTGCATACTAAGCTGCCTTGGAGCTCAGATTGAAAGAAAGCTAATGGCTGCCATTATTTTATGCTCACTAAGCAGCACTTTTGCTGTTTAGTGAGTGTAAAATTTAAAAAAAAAAAGAGAAATTAAAAAAAAAATAGAAAAGTGTTTGTGTGTGTGTCAATATACATGTGTTTGAGAGTCAGATCAATCAAGTTATTATTTTACACTTGCTAAGCAGCACGTTTGCTGTTTGGATAGTGTCAAAGTAAAAGAAACATGAAAAAGTAAGAAAGTCTGTTTGTGCATATGTGTATGTGTGTGTATTTATGTTTCTGTCTGCATATGTAAATGTATCCATGCTTGTGTGCATGAATTCAGAAGTGTGTGTTTGTGAAAGATTGTGTGTGAAGATCGAGACCGATCGAGTAGTGGAAGCAGCAGCAGTTATGCGGTCTGCATACCTCTCGACCTCTTAGCTCGAGAAATCTGGAAAAAGCTTAAAATAAAGGGGGGAACAAAGACTCAAAAATCAAAACAGGTTTTAAATATTGTTCTTATAACATTAGAAAGTTGCTTAAATAACAGGATTTCTGTTAGCATGCATTTTCTGAAGTGTGCATGTATGTGCAAGCGAGAGAGAGAGAGAGCGAGATTGATCGACCACTGGCATCAGCAGTTGAAAGTTTGCATACCTCTCCAACTCTTAGCTCAAGAAAAATGGACGAAGCCTAAAATAAAGATGGAACTAAGGCTCAAAACTCAAAACAGTTTTAAATATTGATCTTATAAAATTAGAAAGTTGCTTGACTAACAGGATTTCTGTTAGCATGCATTTTAAGAAGGAAATAAAGTCTGAAACTTAAATGCATGCAATTATTTAGTGACTTCAGTACCAAATGAGTGCCAACAAACCACACATTTTAGAAGTCGGGGAACAAAAATTTGAAGTAAATATCTGGATATATTTTGGAAATGTTATATATTAGA
>NC_056736.1:130948898-130971398 GCF_019279795.1 Protopterus annectens
TGTTGTGTGGAATAATTGTAAATAAATTAATAATGTCAATGGTAGCAAAAACATAATCCTCATCCAAGAGTAAATCTCTCAACAACTCCAAACAATGCCAAGAATCCCTAAGAATATGTTTATTATTTTTTAGGGCTTTTTTACAATAAGTAGCAATATATGCAGCTAAGGGTTCTGTTTTAGAGTTCCTAACTGCCACAATAGGTATAAACAGAGGGTTATTCACATCTTTGTGAATTTTAGGAATTCCAAAAATCAATGGAATTACTGGTGCTTCCACAGTTAAATAAGTAAATTCTGTATGGTCAATTACATCTTGAGAGAATGAATCACACAACCACCAATCGATTTTCACATAAGCCATATTAATTTTGTTGATAGACACTCTCTCATATGTGCTTTGATTATTCAAGACCTCATACATTTTAGATATATAATTTAACTGTGACATAATCACATCCCCCCCCCCCACACCCTTATTGGGCTTCATGATTCTATAATCCTTGGAGTCAGACCACTGTTTTAAACAATTCCTTTCATCAGTTGATAAGTTATCATTAAAGTTAATTATTTTATTTAAAATCTTACACAATTCCACTTTGCATGTCTGCTCAAAAACATTAATAACAGCATTTTGGGGCAGCATAAAAGTACTCTTTTTTTTAACATTAAAAGTGTTATCAGTTACTAAATTTGTTTTGTCAGAGAAAAACAGGCTCAAATTAAGCTGTCTAGAATACATCTGATATTTAATCAACTCTTTAGCTATGTCAAGTCAGTAACTAGCGACAAACGAAAAAACTTTTTTCAATAAACTAAAGTGCCCTGCATTAATATCCATCTCTCTAAAATTGTATATTGAAAAAGCATCACAACACAACAGAACCAGCCTCAGAATAATAAATTGAATCATCCACATTGATTAATACCATTTCCATCATTCTATGATGATATATAGCAGCAGAGAGTATGCATTATCACTAAGTTACTTAATTATCTATTGACTAAAGGACTGCTAGCTGGCACTCTGTATGGATGCCTAGCACTACCCCTCCATAAATCTTTTGAACCACCATAACCTCAAGCCCTTTTCTTGAATTCCAACATAAAAATATCTTGATAAAGGAAACAGAAATTAAGTGAACTTCATTTAATTAACTACAAAGAGGACAGGCCCAGTAGCTGAAGTGTTTCTGTCATAAATCTAGCGACAGAATAATTTGTATGGTATGCAGAAACTATTTCTAGCAAAAGTTCATACTATATAAGCAGTTACAGGAGCTCTAATAATTTTTATTTGACAGGAAGAATAAACATTTTCATATAATTAGAAGAGTACTCCAACTAAGGGCATACATGTACAGTTATGATATACATTCTCATATATATTTTTGATATTTTATAATATGGGTACAATATGTATGCACAAAAAAGTTGCATTAAGAGTAGGTAGCATTACAATGGTTCAAAAATATTTTAACATTCTTAAACAATAACTAGAAAAAAATATCAGTAGGATAACAGTAATCAAGTTGTGAGAAATACTTTATTGTTGTGTGCTCTTGCAGTTGAAATATAAGTAGACACTGCATAAAAGACTTATTCTGAGGATTACTTTGAGTAGTGATTCACTTATTTCTTTTCTTTGCTTTCTTTTTCTTGTCTGCTTTTGTTGATCAGTTGACCTGAATTCTAATATCCTTTATGTCCAATTCTCTGCAGAAGTTTAAATTTGTGACACCTTAAAAGAATTATATTCTTTAACAAATATATTATAGTGGCATACTTTATTCTGTTAATTGCCCCAGTAAAATTTACACTGAGAATAAACAAATGGAGTACACTATTATATATTAAATATGAAATCACATGCAGTTTGATCTTTGCTGAAGGAGAGCATGGCAAGTTTTTTTTTTTAAATAAAACATGATATTTTGTTACAGCAGCAAAGCTTGAGAACTTGCTATTGTACATGGAGCACATACTTTTCATGCTGTGGAGCTAATCAGGTAAAGGATTGTGTTATGTGATGCTTCCTTTATCACTCTAAATCTCAGAATATGTTGACTATATACCTCAGACTAGTGGAATGCACATCCTCTGAATCTGTCTTAATTCCTCTAGAGCAGAGCATACCTCTAATCTTTTTAGAACAAGAAATCTGGACTAAGCAATAAATAATGTGGGGACAAGGGCTGAAAGATAGGGTTAGTTTTTAAATATCACTCTTACAAACTTAGAAAGTTGATAGAACAACAGGTTTTGCATTAGCATGAATTTTCTTAAAGGTAGAAAGTTTGAATCTAAATGATTTCCGTTATTTTCTGACTTCACTCCTCAAAAAATTGCCAATGATTTGATAGAAAATAACAATTCTGTGAGAAACAGACCAAAAATAAAAGGCAGAAATCTGGACATTCTGCAAAAATCTGTACAGTTGAGAGGTATGCAGAGTGCTGTAAAGCGAGTAGACATGAAAACATTATCTATTGTAACATAATAATTATATCTACATAACAGAAGAAATGCATATTGCTTTCAAGTGTTTGTGAATTTAGAAGTAAAAAAGTCAGGAATGAGAGGAAATGTGAGCATGTCATGACAAGTGCATATTATTTACAAGCTAGTTATTAAACAATGAAGCACCTTAAGAAAAAAAGCAGTATGAAAAGCCTGGAGGAATGCCGTCTTGATGTTTTGGTCTATAGCAATATTGCACTGCACAGAGCGATTCTCCTACCAGCTTAACACTTAATTGGTAGAGAGTTGCATAGTGAATTAATACATCTGCAGCTGTGCTTATGCTGAGAAATGAACTTAAAAGTAAATCATATGCTGAATCAGCAGAGACAGAAGAAAAACTATTATGACAGAAACCTGAAAAGGCTAACAGATTTCCTTGTTGGAGACAAAAGCATAGCTTTAACCATTATGTGAAAGTAAACAATGTAAACTTGAACTATTAATAAAACTACAAACAATGTAAACTTGAACTATTAATAAAACTGCTGTGTTTTTGGTGGGGAAGCTTGTAATCTATAATAACAAAATCAAAGATTCATGTTCAAGACAACATATTCAAGTTCAAAGAAGAATGAAAGAGCAACCAGACATGTCACAGCCAGTCAAATTGTAAGAAAAAAAACAAACTGTGAGAGTCAAAGGTTAGTGAAAGAGAAAGACTCATGAAATCGTGTCTGCAAGTAAAGCTGCAGTGCAACTAAAAATATCTCCTGGAATGGCAAGGAGTCGAGGGTAACAGTGCAGGTAATACTCTAGATAAGACTGTTCAATGAAGAAAGCAGGCCACAATGCAAACACTTTCTGAGCTGAAAGCAATACTAACAACTGAAAGTTTAATTAATGAAGATATATATATATATATATATATATATATATATATATATATATATATACATACACATATGCATATATGTAGGCTCAATGTGTTTCATCATACGTTTGTTACATCAAATGTTTTGGAAGGAAGCTCTTCTAATCAAAATGCCAGTTTCTTTACAGGATCACAACACAGTGTTGAGTGAGATGTTACCCTTTCCCTTCCCTTTTACAGTTTTAGAGTTGGTATATATAATTACCAAGGGGTGTGGGGGCTTCCACCTGCAAAATCAGTTTTTTGATTTAATGATTTTTAATCATTTGTAGTCGATTTATGTCGCTCCAGTGGATCAGTGATGTAGCTTTCTGATTTAGTGATTTTCAACCATTTGTGGTGAATGTATGTTGATCAAGTGGATCAGTGATGTAGTTAATGTAATACATATATATATATATATATATATATATATATATATATATATATGAGTAGAAAACAACCATGATACACCATCACCCATACTTCAAGCATAACCTTGGAGGATGAAACAGTAAAAGACTGTTTTTTGCAAAGGATCCAAGCTGCAAAGCCCCCCCCCCCCCGCTAGCTAACTATATATACTAATTCAAAGACCACACAAACAACAAGGAAGGAGCATATTTCCCAGTCCTGCTGAATGTTGATCTTGCAAACCTGTCAACCATCTAAAGTGTGTTGACAAAACATATATCAGTATTTGGGAGTTTTGGTTATTTTAGACAGTAATATATGTATATTAATATATTTACATATATTAATCATACACACATATTATAGATTTTAATAAAGTCATATTTTAATAGGCAATGAATACATAGCTTTAGCTTGGATGAGCTAGCCAAAGTGATTAGCATTTCATGTTGCATGCTTCCTTCTTTCTCATTGCCAGTATGTCTCAAGAAGGTGGCAAGTAACATCCATTGTCTCTTGTTTTCTACACATTACTGTAAACCAAATTTTGGAGGATGAAAGCTGTTCATCTTAGACTGATGTACTATGCTTCGTGAAGTAGTCTGGTATACATTGCCTTCCTCCTATAACCAAATATCATAAAATGAAGGGAGGCATTCATGAAGGTACTTTGATGTATACACTCATATGTACAAATTGCAGTAATCTTTTGGTATTTAGCAACTGTGCTAGCATGGTGCTACATGGTGCTCTAGTAAGAAGATGTGCAGCATCTTGTTGAGCTGGCTACATGGTCATGCTAAATGCTAATGAGGCAGTCTGGGGAAAAGGTATATGCTATTTAGATATTGTTGTCTTCCTCCACAACCACCTCCAGGAAGGCATATACAAGCCAAGTGATTAAAAAAAAATCACTTAGCCACATAGATCAGCATGGCTGACCCCACCATATCATATCATGAACAAGGCCAAAAGGCTGTGGTCAAATACCTATCAGGACCATTGTGTAGGGATCATTGGTGGGGTGAGTCACTAGATATCATGGATACATGTTACTTACACCCGTTAATGGCACTAATACCAGTAAGGGAACTGAGGAATGGGGAGAATCACTAGACACCAGGGATATAGTATACTTAAGTGCCAAGATGGCACTGGCATAATTATGGAGATCAGGTTGGCGGAATCACTAGACACCACAGAAACAGTATACCTTAGTGCAGTAATGACAGCTGCATCAGTATTGGGATTTGGTTGAGGGAATCACTATTTGCTAGGTATGTATGTGACTTGAACTGCCATCAGTATGGGGATGGGGAGGTGAATAGGAAAAACACTACCACCAGAGCATGCTAGATATGTGCTGTAATGGCACTTCAGCTATTAAGGGATCAGGAGGTAGGGAACCACAGGAGGACAGACAAATCAAGGAGAGGTACAAGGACTGTAGTGCTCTTGCTTGCGTGTGTGTGTGTGTGTGTGTGTGTGTGTGTGTGTGTGTGTGTGTGTGTGTGTGTGTGTGAGTGTGTGTGTGTGTTTGTGTGAAACTGAGGAGAACATTACTGCCTACATGAGCAGCAGTTTACTACCTCGACATACAGCTCAGCAATGATTTACACTTTATGGAAGTAAATGTGATTCAGGGACAAGCAAATTAGCTGATAATGAGTTCTTACTTTGTTGCACTTAATATATCTTTGAATCACAAAATACTACATTGTGGAAGGAGGTCCTATCTGGCATGAGCAGCATGCATTGGGCTATGCCCTTTAATGAATTCCTGGGATTATGTTGCAGTGTACTCACCCTTCCCTGTTATGTGCCCATCATTAAGAAAAAATAATGATCTTCTGTCATTCCTCAACTAAGATTCAAAAATTATAAAATGTTATTTAGAAAATTAATGTATATCCTAACTTGACTTTAATATTTCTTAGATAGACATGTTATTCTTTTCTTGAAAAATACATTTCAACTTTAGCATGAAAACTTTTCCAAAGCATGAAACATTTACTGTTTGGCTCATGATATCTTTAATTTGGTGTGAGATTATTTCTCTTTCTTGAGCAGAATGTTTTAATGCAAATTGAAATGTTCTGTTCCTGAAAGGTAGTTCTACATTAAAAAATCCATTATGATACAATGATGATCCATTATGATACAATGATGAGTCTAAGCAATGAGTAATTACTCCAAGGTATGATGTATTGCCTCAGGCAACCACACCATTCTATATCAAAGGATACATTTTTAATTTTTTAATCAAGTAAAATAAATGTCTATAATTAAGTATCCATGTGTGTTCAAGATAAAAACACAAAATGAATCATTTGTCAATAAATAGGTACATCAAAACTGATCAAAGTAAACCTCCTACGAGAGGGTAAAGACATGAGATTTAGAATGTGCACTTTATATTCCTTGAAATGTTTTAATACTTCCCAGCAGAACTGTCTTTAGAACGTACATGTATGCTATGGTTATTGCATTTATTTATTTAGTTACATAATTTATTAACTCAGAACCATACCTTTCAACAAAAGAGAATTTTGGACAATGTCCAGAGTTTTGCCTCATATTTTTATCTCATAAAATGTGTGCTATTCTGGCAAGTAATTGTGGATTGTAGTCAAAAATAATGACAGACATTTGAGTTTTAGATCTCATATGCTTCAGAAAATGCATACTAATGCAAAACTTATTTTATTAAATGTATAAAAGCAATACTTAAAATCTGCCCCTGATTTTAAGCATTCGTTGTCCCATTGTTTTGGGATTTATCCTGACATTTTCAACTTAGAGGATGTGAAGTATATGCCCAGAAATATGCAGTAAGTAATACACTGTGTACTGGCCTCTGTTGCTTTATTCAACATTGCTTTTGACAAACATATTGATGAGTTGGACTGTTTTTCTTTTCAGAACAGTGACTTCTACTCCTTTTCCTTTATCTGCATATTTTTACATGTGTATTCACAAATGCAAGAGCTCTAGTTAATTTCTGAAAATATGAAGGCATTATAATTGTCTGTTAATGTTCACTTTATTATATTGAGTGGCTAAAGCCTAACTGGCACTCTGGATTGAGAATGAATTCCTGTCTAGCAACATTAAGGGACTTTATTGTTAGTTGCTAAAAACTGATTTCATTGTTTCAGTGTAGTGGTTTGTATGTGAGTGAAGGGGGTGAGATAAACCTCTGCAGGTACTGCAGAAAACTACAAGGTTCTCCAGCTACAACAGAAGAGTATGTCCATCAGACACTAATCTGTAAATCTTTCCTTTTTACCCCTTCTTTTCTTATTATTAAAAAAGTCAGTGACAGTTCTTTACTTTTTATGTGTATATTTCATAACAATGACATTTTTATTCTCATACTATTATCAAATGTTAGACATCATGATTTATTACTTATCTAACATCACCTGAAATTCTCACTTAAGGTATTTGTCTGCCCGTGCCTTTCCTTACATCAGATCCCTATCACTAACCAAGATTTCATATAATTGCATATGAAAGGACATTTTTACAGTTTTCTTTCTCACAGTTAAGTGAGAATGGGGTGACAACTTGCTGCTGCTGCTATTATAACAGAAGTGTTCCCAGAGGATGTTAGCTCTTTTGGTTTCTCATATAGACAGAAGTGTAAGACTTGCCGAGTTCTTCTGCTCCAGTTCAGTAAGGGGTGTCACACTTTGCTACCATGCTTATACAGTCAACACAATTAAAAAAAGACTATATCAAAAGTTTCCTGTCTTATCACAGTTTTAGACATGTATGTTGTATTCAATATGTGCCAATGTATACATATATGTTCTTTATGTGTAAGTACACTAATAAGTTAAAAATGTCAGTACAAACTGCTTTAACACTGCCGTTTGTGACTTATTTTTTTTCACACATAGTTGTCTATGAGTTATGTGTGGTTTTATACAGGCCCTTGATTTTGCTGGTTGCTGTTCTATTTCTTCTTGTGAGACTGCACATCAGTTTGTTAATGAAGTTAGCACAGGCTGCTGTTATGAGCCTTGTTTCTTTAATAATAAAGGTATGATGGTAAAGGTCGCTAAAGACTCATACTCTTGAGGAAATTAAAGTCATGTCCCAGCTTGCTGCTATCTCTGTACAACAGAAGACATATCTCAGATCATTATTAAGTCAGCACAGCATCATTAAGTACAATTAATTCCAAAAGAGTCTGCTATGAGGCTGAGAAAGCTGTTTTGTAGGTATATTTATCCAGTGGTGAGTGGACTCATCCTTTTCTCAGTCTGAAGCCCCTGATGACAACCAAGGACTCTAGTCTAAAGGAAAAAAAAAGAGAGCACACAACCACTGTATCATGCACTTTGAAATGACTGCATGTTGAGTGAGGGATGGCACCAAATGAGCTAACTCTGACCTCCACAATGCCCACGCCCAAATCATCCATGAGCATGTCATCAGTTAGTGAGGCTCTAGGTCAAGTGGAAAACTGTTCAAGTGCTTTGCGTATTGGTTATGGAAGATCAAGGAAGTTATCCAGGACAAAGCAGAATGCAGACACCAAGGCACATGTAACAAAAAAAAAATGCCACTGTGTTAAATTTGGCATTACATAGTTTGACAGCAGCTTAAATCGGTATTTTAAAAATGGCTTGTCATTCATTCCAGCTAGCAGAGGAGACATTGCTGAAGTTATTTTTAAGCTATTATGTGATTATTAGAAATGTGACTCATAGGTTCATAGGTAGGTACTAGGCTATTGACCCTACAGCCTATATAAGCCTACCAAAAAAGGTACCCTGACTTTTGCCACCCATGAAAATTATTTTCCTGTGCCCCTGTTGAACAGAGCCCCAGAGGTGATCCCCGGGGTGAACTTCCTATCTCCCATTCTATCATCAAGATTTTTCTTAAAGAGTGATAATGAGAAGCTCTGTTTGATATAGATAGGTAGTTTGTTCCAGAGTATGGGAAGTCTCTGGGACAGGAATCTATCCCTCCAGCATATTCTGTTTATTGTGGTTACAAGTTTTAGGTCCCTAGAGCGTATAGCTCAGAGGGATTGGGGTTTCTTTAATTGGAGCATGTCCAGCAGCTCTGGGTTTGACATAGCTTTGTATGTTAGGAAGAGATCACCTCTGAGTAGGAAATATGCGACGGAGTAAAGCTGGAGTTTTTTGAGATGGTCTGCATTGGGCATCTGCTTGAGGCTGGTAAACCTCTTTGTGTGGTATTTCTGTGGCCTTTCTAGTTTTTGTAGATGTCTTGTGAGGTACATACCAAAAGGGGCGTAGTACTCTATAATGGGTCCAGTGGCAGCTGATGACTTCAAATTAAAGGGGGGCTGCAGGAGACAGCTGTGTGGGTGGGGCCAATGGGGAGGGGTGGGGCGAACTAGAAATGGGTGGAGCTATGTTCAAAATCACAACAACTGGAACTTTAAATATGCTGCCCTGGGTGCCAAACTGTCATTACAAGAGTCCAATCAAGACAAAATGAAGTGCAGAAGAAAAAAATATTTCAATGCATTGGCTACATGACAGCTTACTTAATAGCTAAATGGCAACGCAAAGGTTGTGAGGCATGAAAAAAATACATTAGTTTTTAAATATATTACTGGAATGCCAGTCAAAATAAAGCATAAAAAACAAGCAGTTCTCAACTCAAACCACTTCTCCTTGCACTGCAGTACTAATTATAATTTATATTCAGCTTTATAAAATTACCAAGTAACATGCTGAAAGTAGCAATCTCTGTGATACCCCCACTTGCAAAAATGTTTCTTATCCAAAAAAGACCTGCTGCCTGATAACAACTATCTACTTGTTTCATGGGGAAGATATGATCATAGTAAAGAATGAACAGCAAACAAGAAACAAGCTCAAGATAAATTGCTTAAAGGATTACTGCATAAGTTATGGACCACACATGATAGATTGGCAGTTTAGTTTACGGCTAAAGCCTGGAAAGATGACTTCAAGTCTCCAACAAATGTAATGAGCTTCTGAAAATACTGTAATCCTGTCCTTTATTACAAATACTGTCATATGCATTTCAATACCTAAGAAGCATAAATCAACAGTATAAAAATATGATAGAAAACCAGAACATTCTGCAAAATCAAGGACAGATGAATGAAAAGCCAATGTTGTACTTGTGTCTACCTTGGATGGGGGGATACTCTGCACACTTACACTGCATAACTGCTCCTTACTTTGCTTGGACACATCCAGAATCACTACATGGGGGATTGGGGTGCAACAAGTATGTCACAATTTAAAATGTTTCTGGCTGATGGGGATAGCTCATACCTCTCAACCTCAGAGCAAGAAATCTGGACAAAGCCATACATAGAAGTGGGACACAGGCCCAAACACAAAAAAAAATTTAAAAATTGCTTTTATAAACTTAGAAAGATAATAGAATAGTAGTAGGTCTTGCATTAGTATGAATTTTCTGAAGGGTATGCAATCTGAAACTCAAATGTCTGCGATTATTTTCTAACTTCAGTCTTTAATGATTTGCCACTAACTTGCCAGAACAACAATTTTATGAAAAACAGACCAAATATGTTATGCAAAAATATAAAATTGCCACACAATACAGCTGGGAACCTGTCAAAGAAGGGACACCTTTTTAATGTTAGTACTGTTACCTTGAGCAGCTGACAAAATAAGAGAATCTATATGCATTTCAGAATTAAAAGTAATCTATAACTCTGATCATTAAAGATATTTATGATTGTAAACCCTCCAGATTTCCTCCCAAAATTGCCATTTTGCGAAGGGATTATTAGGGGGAGAGTAACATTTTGAGCCCAAATTGGGAACAGTTGAGAGATATTTCTAATTCTATAAAGCGATTTATTTGCATGTACCTCTCAACCTCTTGATGCAGGAAATCTGGACAAGGCCAAATATATTGGGGGAACATACAAACAGCACTAAAAATTGCTCTTGTAAAAACTTAAGACATTTGATAGAATAACAGGTCTTGCTTTAGCATGCATTTTTCTGAAGGTTATGACATCTGAAACTCAATGTCTGTCATTATTTAGTGACTTCATTCCTAAATGATTTGCCAGAAAACCACAAAACCACAAATTTTATGAGGAACAAACCAAAAATAAGAAGCAAAAATCTTTTAATTCTGCAAAAAATCTGGACAGTTGAGAGGTATAGTTCAGCCGGGGCTGTCTTTGCGTTTGCTGCCCTTCCCCCTCCCACAAATTCATGGCCAAATGGAGCCTTCCCCTGCAGCCATTCCAATGTCCCATTCCTTGGTTATTTCACCCCATTTACCATAAACACTGGAATGTGCATACTGCTTTGCTTCTGCAATGATTTGGATTTCATTCGAACATTTTATTTTGCATTCTACAGCACAAACACTAATAGATATCTGCTAAACAAAGCAATGCAGTCTCACAATGAAAATAGACTTAGCACTAAAACTTCTCTGCCCTTGAAACTCACATTCATTGAAACAGCATTGAAACCCACATTCAAAGAAAATACATTTTGCCAGTGGCAGATAAAGAATAACTTTGGGCTGTTTTCAAATCATAGGCCCCTTGCACATGAAGCATATACTTTCTCTTTGATACACCTTCCTGAATGTATTAAATTATATTCCTTGTACAATACAGTACAGTTGTTAGAGGGCATTTTAAATTTATTGTAGTGAACATTTTTTCCGGTAAACAATTAAACAAAATGCATGCACCAATGACAAAACTGCCCAATTCAGAACATTTCCATCATAAAAGTCTACACAAACGTCTGCAGTCCACCAGTATCAGTAAATATGCACAATCTCTGAAGAAGTAAAAGTCATCTAAATAATTCCACATTAAAGAGATCTGCAACTAATGAAGAGGCTACTGCTAGCAAACAGCTTTCTGTTTCATCGTTTCATCAACAAATAAAGTGCCTATTGCCCTTGAGGAATAAATTGCTAGCAATATTGCAATAGGGAATGGATGGCAAACTGATAAGTTCATAGTTACTAGGTATCTTCACCAAAAAGGACTGCAGCATCCACCCCCTTTACAACACAGTACAGTATTAGCAATGCATCTATCTACTGTGGGAGTAGAATTCACAGCCTTCGACATTAAAAGCAAGTACACTACCTTTTGTACTATTAACAATGCAAGCAGACTAAGCATAAGCAGCACTAAACTTTTGTTCCCCTGCAGCTCTCTGCTCCTTGTAAAATATACTCGACACTCAGCTGTATCTCTGAATTTTGCAGCACAAGAAATTTGGAAAATGCCAACATTTATTGGGGGGGGGGGCAAAAGCCCAAAAACCAGGGACACATTTTAAGCATTGCTTGTATAATGTTGGAAAGTTGCTAGAATAAAATGCTGTGTTACCATCATACATTTCTCTGTCAAGTCTTGAACCCAGGATCCTGTGCAAAACAGTCAGAGCAACATACCACTATGCCAGATCAGCTGTTTTGTAAAAGAGAGGAAGACTGAAACTTAAATGGCTACCATTTAGTAAACTCAGTTCTCACCATAGCTGTCAACCTCTTAGCACAACACACCTGAACAAAGCGAGTAATGGGGGAATACAGCTCCCAAACATATTCAGCGAATTCAGTTCTCACCATAGCTCTCAACCTCTTAGCAAAAAACACCTGGACAAAGCCAGTAATGGGGAAATACAGCCCCCAAACATTTTTAGTGAATTCAGTTCTCACCATAGCTCTCAACCCTAGCACAAAAAATCTGAATGATGCCAATAATGGGGAATACAGTCCCAAACATAGGGCCAAATTTCAAATATCCATCTTATAAACTTAGAAAATTGCTAGAATAAAAGGTTTTGTGTTACCATGTACTTTCTGAAGAATATGAAGTCTGAAATTCAAATTCCTGTCATTTTTATTTATTTAACATTTGTTAACCAGGAAAGTCTGACTTGGAACAAAATGCAATGTTCAGTAGGGGCCCAGGGAGAAACACTCCAGACACCTGTCTTTGTAAGATGGGAGGACACCAGAGCACCCAGTGGAAACCCACACAAACACAAGGAAGACATGCAGATTCCACACAGAAGACACCCCAGCCAAGAATCAAACCAGAAAATATGCAGCTGCCAGGCAACAATGCTACGACTGCCCATGTAAGGAGACAAAAATACATAAACCACAGATTTTATGAGGAACAGAACAAATATGAAGCAAAAATCTGCAATTGTATTACAAATGGTGGTGGGTAGGGAATGCAGGCTCTTGCCACCTGCACTCAAGGTACAGGGTTCAAGCCCACCACCATGTATTCTGAGTTCTCTTTAGCTAACAGTATATAGCAACTGAGGCATCACACACACACACACACACACACACACCCTAACCTACCTGTCCTTTAACTAGGTCCCTACTGTGACAATACAGGAAGAAACACACACACACACACACACACACACACACACACACACACACACACACACACACACACACACACACACACACACACACACACACACACACACACACACCTAACCTACCTGTCCTCTAATTAGCTCCCTACTGCGACCATACAGGAAGAAACACAGTCAAACACACACACACACACACACACACACACACACACACACACACACACACACACACACACACACACACACACACAAAGAATCACAGTCAAACACATACACACACATGCACCTGAGACAACTCACCCCTGTGCATGCAGCTACACATATACTCACATCAACATATCTCCTATTGCTGCCTGTCCAATAGACTCCCTAACAATTGCCTCTAAATTGATTTTGCCCACTAGAAGTAATGATCAAACTAAGTTATACAGTAGAACAGTCTGCATAAATGCCATACCACATGCATTTCCATGGGAGAGCCCATGGCTAATTAGTGCTGGCTGCTCCCCCAAAATGCATTATAAGCATATCACTCAGCCAAGGAAAATGCCTACCATGATCATCCTATAGACTATGTAGGATCTCTGCAGTGGGCCTGTCTCTGAATCATAAATGACCATTACAAGCAGTAGCAACTCATGTTAAACCTTACAGCTGGTGTTAGACCTTTTAGTACAATGACAGTGATTGATTTGAAGAGTGCAATGTAGTGTAAGGAATGCTTGCAATGTTTAACAAGAAAAAGAGAAGAAAAAAAAACATGAAAAGAAAAAATATGATTTAAATTTAAAGTATCCATTAAGCTTGTGTGGGGTGCTAAAACATACAATATGTACAATCAGTGCTTACATAGTTAAGTAGTACTGGACATGACTAGTTGGAAAATATAGCTTTTGCACAAGTAAAAGTAGACAATGGTATGCCTAGGAAGGAAGGAACATAGTGGGATGTGAATGTACTATGGTAGTATTTTGTATTTGTTCCCCCTACCTCAAAGTTAAAAAACGAGTGAATGTCCAACATCTCCGGTCACAAACTCAATTTTTCAAATGGACTCCAGCATAAGCAAGGCAAAGTAAACCAAAGCAGGCAAGCCAAAAAAATAAGTTCTTGTTGTTTAGCGCCACAGAAAGAAACCATTGCCATCTGAAGCACTGTACTAGCAGTAGTACTAATTGTTTCTCGCTTGTTTTTCGGGAAGAGAGCAAGAACCAATCAGTAGCCATACAGCTGTCCACGTCACGTACGTGGCTGCGGATGTAGCAGTCTGACCCCTCTTCTATTTTACTGTGCAGTTAGACCACATAGCCTTCTGGGCAATGATGCCTTCTTCTTTCCTTAATCTGGAATGCTTTAACAGCACTCTAGATTTAGATTTAGAAAGAATAAAAAAAAATGGAACTCACCAAGCATGCGTAGTCTGAGTTCCGGGTTTGTGCGAGTCATTCGGACTCGCTTAGAGGTGCGACCACCAGCCAGTAGTTAATTATTTTAAATAATAATTTATAAATATATATATTTTTAAAACTTTTCTTTTTAACTGGGGGGGGGGCTGCAGTCCTGCATTCTAATGGCATGAGCCACCACTGAATGGGTCTAATGAGTGACAAGTAGAGGGGGAACAATTACCTCATTTTTCCTAGATGAGAAACCTTTTGTGATGAGGTGTGCCATGTAGAAGGATTTCCTGACTACTGTGGTGATGTGATTACCAAAGGAGAGACTACTGTCCACCTGTGTCCCAAGGTCTCTTATCACACTTTCAGTGTTAAGTAGACTACTGCCTATGTGGTAGTTCATGGGTACAGAGTTTCTACCAAAAGGGATGACAATGCACTTTTTGGCATTGAGCTTGAGGCCATGGCTTTGACACCAGGCATCTGTCTCAGTGCAGCCCTTTTGTAGGATGTCCACATCGTTAAGAGTTTTGATTATGGCTCCTAGTTTGCAGTCATCTGTGAACTTCATTAACCAAACACCTTCTGTGCTAGCCTGTACTTCTGAGAAGTAGATAACAAACAGGAGAGGACCCAGGACTGAACCCTGTAGTACTCCACTTGTCACTGGTCTGAAGTCGGATTTGGAGTCTGCTAATTTCAAAGTGTGGGTTCTGTCAGTGAGCCAGTTGGCAGCCCATCTTGTGACATAGGGATTTATACCTAGTTTAGTGAGTTTATCTATAATTCCAGAGTGGGGGATGGTTTTGAAAGCCTTGGCGAGATCTAGATAGACTGTGTGAACCACCATACCCTCATCTACAGCTTTGGTGACCACTTCAAAGAAGTCTGTCAAGTTTAGGAGACATGATCTGCCTTTGACAAACCTAAACTGGGTGGGGTCCAGAGTTTGGAGATTACCAATGTCATTGTTTATAAGTTCCATGATGATACATTCCATAGCCTTGCAGACCAGGCTCATCAGACCAACAGGGTGGTAGTTCCTGGGGTCTGTGATGGCTCTCCTTTCTGGAGTGTGATAACCATCACTGTGCACCATTCAGTGGGCACAAAGCCTGAGATGAGGCTATGATTGAACATGGTACCTAGGTGGGGTGCCAGTTCGTTCTATAGTTCGTGCAGAACACAGCCTGAGATATTGTCCAGTCCCATGGATGCTGTGTTCTTGGCTTTGGAGAGTGTGTTTTTTACCTGTGCAGCCATGATTACAGGAACTTTGCATTCATCCAGTATAGAGATGGGCCCTTTAGGGGGTGAGATGTAGGTAAAGTTAGCACTGAACCTATCTGCCAGGATGTTGGCAATATCAGTTGGTTCTGTATATTTAGTGCCATTACATTGTAACTCAGAGCAGATCTGAGTGTTGTCATTGAGATTCTTGACACAGCTATAGAATGCTTTGTGGTTGTCTTTAGAAACAGTGGTGATTTTGTTTTCGTAACTAGCTTTGGAGGATTTTATGAGGGATCTCAGCTTTTTACTGACCGATCATGGGATTTTACTCTTTTTTGCAACAGTTTATTTCTTCTGTTGTAGAGTTTGTTTATGGCAGGGGACCACCAGATTGGCTTCCTTTTTTTGGAGGATAGCATCTTGGTTCTGTTAGGGATTGAACGATCCATGCACTCGTGTAAGTGCTTATAAAGTGCATTTGTGTAGGATTCAGCAGTCGTACCCCTATTGTCTGTCTGCATGGGTGTCGTGAAGTTTGCCACTTCTGTCTTAAGAAGCGTGAAGTTGGCTTTGTAGAAATTTTTTACAGTGGTTTCCCTAATGGGGGTGGGGGCGGGATGTGGCTGTCTAGGGTGATTAGTTTGTGGTCAGGTCTGACGAACGAGGAATTGACCTTTGGTGTGGAACACCAGTTGCCCATGTTGGTAATGACCAGGTCTAGGATATTGCTGCCACTGGTGGAGGAGTGGATAAGTTGATCCAAGGCATTGGAATTTATGAATTCCATAAAATATTGAGCAAAAGAGTTGGTACTTGAGTAGTTTTCCCAGTTAATGGTGGGGTAGTTGAAATCGCCCATTTTTAGAGTGTTAAGTTGTACCCTAATATTTTCCAGTGTATCAAGAAATGAGGAGTGAGAATCCTGGGGCATGGTGGGGGATCTGTAACAAGCTACAATTTGGACTGCAGTCTTGCCCAGAGTTAGTTGCATTTGGATAATCTCAGATGTGTTATGCTGAGGAAATAGCCTGGAGGTGTAGATATCCTTAATGAATATGGACACACCTCCACCTTTAGTGTTTTGGTCCAGGTTAGGTGGCCGAAAGGTGTGGTATGAATTATTGCCTGGTAATTCAGGGGTGCTCTCTGGAGCCTTGAACCAGGTCTCTGCCTCTGCACAAATGTTGATGTTCTCCTTTTTTAGGAGTGCCTCTAGTGATAGCATTTTGAGGTTTAGACTTCTAGCACTGAGTAGCATTACCCTCAGATTTTGCTTGCTTGTACCTGTTATGGTGATGAGTTTTTCATTTGAACCTTGCCTAAAAAAGGCACTATAAGTGAGGCAAGAGCCTTAGCCAGTATCTGGAATCCCAAGGGCAATAGGTGCAGGCCATCTCTGGCAAAGCATCGTGGTCTGTTGATCATGTGATCTCAGGCAGACAGATACTGGATCCCCTTAGAATGATACCAGCAGCTTAGCCAATTGTTGAAGTCAATCATTTTGTCCTTTACTGTGGTATCATTCTGAGTGATGGCAGGATGCTACTCAGGGCTAGGGTCATACCTCACTGGGCTACAAGATCAGAAAGCTCCTCCATGTCTCTTTTCCTGTAGTCCAGGGAGATACATCTCAGGTCATTCACACCAACATGGACAATGACAGAGTCATATTTCTACTTTGTAATCCAAAATCACCAAATATGTTATGTGCACTTTCAATTAAACTTCATATTTGTACTTGTGAAGTGACCTGAATGCGTGCATTATGTGGCAGATCCTGGCACCTGACAAGCAGCTGACAGTAACTTTCTCCTTGTTTAGGTTGGTGAGTGGAATATCAGTGTACCTGACTATAGAGTCACCTATGACAAGAGTGTTGGGTACGTTGTTTTGCCTTATGGGCTGTGGTTGAGTGGCACATTGGGTTTGTGGGCTGTGTGTCATCTGGGTTGTGTTGGGCGTAGAGGTTGCTTGTGTTTTGTCTTTAGAGGTCCCTGTTGCTTGGGCAGATTTTTTATTGAGAGCCTCAGTGAATGTAGGTGTGTGTTTTGTGTTTCTATGTGTGTGTTTTGGTGGTGTAGGTTTTCAGGGACTATGTGATGAATGTGGTGTGGTGCAAGTGTTTACCCTCTCCTCTTGACTGTCTAGTCTAGTCTTGGGTGAAGAGAGCTTTGCTTCCAGTTTGGCTATATAAGTGGATCTCTCACAGGTTGTAGTGTTGGATGGTAGGAGGAGAGGGTTGTCTGTGTACATGAGGTAATTGCTGCATTGCCCCGAGATGTCCAGATTCATCAGGTAGACAGGAGAAAACACCAGGAGATCTCCCTTAAACATGCCTGGATAGGTGCTTAATTATTAAGTACTAAAACCTGTTTTCCTCTAGAAAAGTGAGGAAAGTTGAGTGCTGTAGTAATTTGTAGCTTATTTAGTGCTTACAACAAGTTCTGAGCAAGTGCTGAGCTCATAGAAACAGATTTGTGTGCTAAAACTAAAAAACTGGCTAGTTCTAAGGGAAAATTTGAAGAGCAGACTTTACTCACTGCAAATAGTTTAACCCTAGCTAAGTGGCGGGGGCTCAGAAGCTTACAAACAGTCCTGGATACAGCAAATCTGTATCTGGACTAGACTACTTACAGGAAAGACAGGAAACAAGCTTAGAATTCTTTTTTGTAAAGTGGAAAGGTAGAAAGTAGGAGCAGAAGTTAATTCAAGGTTAATAACTAAGTGGATTGGCCTTCTCAAATGTTCTCCCTGTACTGGGTAGAATGAGGTAATGACACTAAACTGGAAGGAGTGTCCCAGATCAAATTTACAGTAGGGGTGGGCAACTACAAAGCCACCATGTATAAGAACAGGATACCAATAGGGAGGCAGGGAGGGTGACAAAAATCAGAACAAACAAACCCAAACAGGTGCTTAACAAATGTAGAAAATTTCCAGTTAATACCTCACACACAGTGAAACTAGATAGAAAAGTATACAGCAGACAGTGCAGTAGTGAACATGCAGGGAATAACACCCAGAAAAATCCTTGTTATATATAACTTGATAGCACTTTTGTTGCCAGTTTTCATATTACAATAAAACACTAAAAATATTTTAACACCTGTTCTACGACTGATAGGTAACTGTAAATTACATATCATTATGTAATATAATGTGTAATAGGGGCATTACTGTTCTTTTAGTTGGCAAAGGGTTTAAAATGCTTATGTTTACTTACTGAAGTTCATGGAATATATACACTTTTTATCTGGTATTAACTTCAACCAGATATGTGCCACTAAGATGACATATAAAAATGAAACAATAGAGGATAATTGTAAATATGAGCTACTCTTTAATGTGTCTGTTTCTTTGCAATTTTATGAGTGCATTTTGGTGGATTATTGTATTTCTGCTGTTTTACAAGGTTTGTGTTTGTGTGCCTATCTAACTATATCTATTTCTGTAATAGATAACTGCAAAACTTCAGATTTTTAGGCATAGGAAGATGCTTTGTGTTAGCTCAGCCTGTAAAGCAAGAGGCCAATGTACATATATTGTGGCTAACTGTGGGTTCAAATCCATGTAGGGGATAGTCTCATTATTTGTTGGGGTTGGAGGTGGCATAATAGTGCTTGCCTCAAAAACACAATGTACAGGGTTTGATTCTTTTGGATGAATCCCTCAGAGCTGCTCTTGATTTTGTTAATTCTCCTTGGAGCTACGAAGGATCTGCTGCATGTAAAGCCATCTGCTGCTAAATGAATGAAAAGAAGTATCATTTTGCACTTCTGCTGATTATTTTTACTGTATTTCATAAGAATCCTGCATTACTTGTTACATTTCTCAGAGTTTAGTAGAGTTTCAAAGCTGAGCTGTTTCTACTGCTACTATACTATTTAATTACACTGTGTCTGCAAGTTTTACAGGACTGTAGTATCCAGATTGTGTGGCTTCCCTGCACTTGAGCTCTAAATCCAGTATTTTTACATTAAAAGGGTTTTCTTTTTTTTTTTTTAAACAAATTTATTGTTTTAACATATAAGAGAAATATCATAACAATTTTATACAAATAATTAAAAATAGGTATTATTATAATATTCAACAAAACAACTAAAGTATTTACAAAGACATCCACTACAATCAGATCAATTAATTAAACTAAAATACTGTGCTATTGAAATTAGAATTTTTTTAACAAATTTTGTAAATTATCCCATACAATAAAATGTGATGTTTTTCTAGTTGTTCTCATTCTAATTGTGCTTATTTCCATATGACACATTATATTCATAACATTTTTAAATTCATTGAACGAAGGAGGTGTATCTGAAATCCAATTTCTAGTTATTATTTTCCTAGCCACTGCTAGGATAGACCATAACAAGGGAAGCTTAATCTTTTAACACATTGAGGTACAGGTGTGTTGAATAATATAAGAGACTTAGAAATAATGAAATTATCTGTAAAAAGAGCCTGCAAAAATTCATTAATTGACTTCCAGTATTCTTTCAACTTCATACAGTCATAAAACATATGAGCCCAGTCAGCATTAATTTCTACATTACATCTCTTACATAGATTATCTTTATTATTAATTTTATTCATCATCAAAGGTGTATAAAAGATCTATGTAAAATTTCCATGTATAAAGTCTCCAGACAATGGAAGATGTAGTTCTATAAGCAGATTCCAATATATATTGTTTATCTTGTTGAGTTGGTGGGTCCCCATTAATAGAGGTGAAATAATTCCAGTATGAATCTACATTGTAAAAGTTTCTTGTCTGATAATTTTATGTATATATGAAAGTTTACCTTTATCAGAAACTTTATGCTGTAAATTTATTATCAAGTAATCAATCAGTTTTGGAATAGATTCTTTAACTGTTATAGACATTAGATCTATTCTATCAATGAGATGTTGTCTAAAGATCTGAACCTCTAACCAGCAAGTTTCTCTTAGATCAAATTCTTGTTTTAAGAAATCTAGATTTTTAACTTTATTATCAGATATCAGCTGATACCAGTACTTTAGATTATTATCTATAGCTAAATGAGCTCCTTCAGAAGTAGATTACATAAGTATACCCTGAGTATAAATTATAGGGAATACAATAAAATTCCATTCCCTATACTTAGGGTGCATGAATATAAAGTTACGATAACTAATAATAATATTTAATGGGTAACAGACCATATGTTTAGGTGTAATAGGTGAAGTACAAAATTCCTTTAGCAACCACAACATGGAGTTATTTATAATCATATTTTTATGTGTTAAGGAGATTTTCATGAAGTGCATACTAATTAGCTCCCAATAATCTTTCCATTTTGCGACATATGACCGATCTATTAATAAAGTAATAACTTTTATAATAGAAGAGATAATATATAAATTAAAGTCTGGAAAAGAAATACCCCTTGAGACCAGCTATTAGTATGTTTCTTTAATGCAATCCTAGGTCTATTAGGTGCCCATAAGAAATTTAACATTAGTGTATTCAGTTTCTTGATAGTTATTTTTGTAGGTGAAAGTATTATTGATTGTATTAAGTATAAAATCTTGGGGAATATTATCATTTTAATAATTGTAAGTCTCTCCTCCATAGTAAAAACATATTATTCCAGGTATTAAAAAGATTTTGTATATTAAGAAAACAGGTATTATAGTTATTATATATAATAGATTTAATATCTTTAGATAGTATTATACCTAAATAAGTTATCTGACCTGAGTTGGGTACATATTTAGTAAAATCACTAATGAGAGTATTTTTTCGTGCATATATAGGTAGTATTTTAGTTTTTTCTTCATTGAATATTAAACCAGAAATACTTTTAAAATTCATCATTTTATCAAATAAAGACTGCATAGAAGAATTAGATCCTGCTGATGTAATTAGATCATCATCTGCAAAAAGTTGAATTTTTGATGTTGTATTTTCTTCTATTTCAAAACCCTCTATGTCAGTACTGTTTCTAATCAAATTAGCCCAAGGCTCCATTACTAAAGTGAATAATAGTGGAGAAAGTGGACATCCTTGCTTTGTACCTTTAAGAATGGGTATTTTTTGTGAAACATATGTTCCTACCTTAATATAAGCCAGCGTTCCTTTATATAAATGCTCAATTAAATTTACAAATGCATCAGAGAAATTTGTGCACTTCAGTAAGGTAAACAGATAGTCCCAACTTACTGAATCAAATGCTGAACCTATATCAAGACTAATAAGTGTTAAATCTTTCTTTTTCCTATTTGCAAAATCAATTAATGTTAAAGTTCTTCTTATATTATCAAAAGTATTTCTATTTACAATGAAGCCCGTCTGATCTATGTCTATAATGCGGGATAATTGTCTTCAATCTATCAGCAAAAATACTCATAAACATTTTATAATCAACATTAAGTAATGAGATGGGTCGATATGAAGAACATCTAGTTGGATCTTTATTAGGTTTTAAAATTGGTGAAATAAATGTATATTGCCAAGATGGGGCGGGGGGTTATTAACTCAGTTTGGGCCAGAATAAAAACCTTATGTATTAATGAATATGTAGTTTTAGAAAGGATTTTATATATCTCTGGTATAATACCATCATTACCCGGTGCTTTGTTTGATTTAAGCTTATTTATTTGTGTAATGACTTCTGTATATGAAATACTCTTGTCCAATAGTTTAATCTGTTGTTTATTAAGCTTTTTATTCATGTTTGTG
>NC_056736.1:130976398-130988898 GCF_019279795.1 Protopterus annectens
TTGTTAGAGTTAGTATTAGCTATAGATCTATGTGCTCTTTCGATACCAAAAGAGAATGCTTCTGGTAAATCTAAAGTTTTAGGAAGCCATGTTGTTAAAAAAGAAGTAATATTGTTACCTTCAATATTTTCTGGCAGTCCAAAATCCTAATGTTATTGCGCCTAGATCTATTTTCCAGGTCATCCAGCTTTGTTTGTAAATGTGTATTTTGTTTCAGCAGAAACTCAATGTTGATTTCCTGTTCTTGTATTTTATTTTCCATGTCATTCACAGCTTCTTCTATGCCTGTCATCTGGATCTTCTGTTGTTGCAGGTCCATATGTAACAAGTCTATTTGTTTTGTAGTTTTTTCTATGAAAGTGTCTATTTTAGTATCCATTTTATCCATCTTAGCAGTAAGTTGCTGGACTATAATTATCAGAGACTGAAGTTCTTTCTTGATGCTGGAGTCTTGAGAATTTGTCTTACTGGAACTCATTTCAGACTGATAAACTGACAGGAAAGTTTCCAAAGTAATTTCTGACAGGAATATTATTAAGATTTCCTTTCTATTTTAGATATAGTTCAAGAACTATATAAAACAAACATATTTAGAAAGAAAATTACTTCAAGAATTAATTTTTTAAGTAATTAATTCCTGTCAATGTAATGAAATTGGTGGAGCTGAAGAAATCTGCTGCTATCCTGTGTTCATCCTTGGCCACGCCCCCCTATTAAAAGGGTTTTCTGACTACACTCTTGTGGCAGAAGTGCATTGTAACAAATGTATCTGAGTTGGGGGCTAATGGCTGAAAGCTTATTGTGTGTTTTCCTGATTGGTATGTAGGCCTTGCTGTTTTAAAACTTGTTTTTTTCTGATTCTATATAAGCCCAGTGTTTGCACTTAGTTGCTTTCCACACAGTGGCAATTAGCTGTACTCCCTACAGAGTCAAATGATAAAGGATTTCAAGTTAAAATTTTCCTTAAAATAACTATCTTTGTGTTAAATAAAATAAAATTTCAATACACAGGAGGTTCAGGTTAAAAAGTTTACTAGTGTACAGCAGGAGGCAAAAAACGTACAAGTACAGAATTTTGTCTGACATGAAACAGGAAGCACACAATTTTATATAGGTTTAACATTTAAGCTATGCCCACCTTACTGACGTGATATGTCACAGGGCATCTACATCACTTTAGCTTACAGTCCTGTATTCATAAAACTGTTGATGCTATATATTTAAAAAAACTTTTCCTCTAGATACAATACGGCCTTGCTATCCAGCTGGTCAGACATAATGTCTTTCTGTAAAGTTACTTCTTCAAGGTTTCATATCAGTTTGAATACAATAGCAGCTTCAGTCTTTTAATACACGTCTTTGTTCTCTGTTACACTTTCTCACACAGCTGCGTGCTATCTCAGTAACACATATACAAGGCCAAATCATTCCAACAGGAAAGAGCAGAAGATTTCATTATTTCACACATTTAATTTCCTGACCCAGCAGATAATCACTTGTGAAAAGCATAAACATTAAAACTTGCTAAGCTAGCATTCTGCCAGGGTCAAGGATCAGCTTTGCTTCAAGCCACACTGCAGTTTCAAAACTACTTACATTTATACATGAGTTAATCTGTACTGTTATATGATTAATAGAATAAAATGCATTATATACTACTTTGCTTTTAAACTAGCATTTCTCATATATTCAAATACACATTTTTCTAACATTTCCCCCCCATTTATACTTTTTATTTTATTTTGAAGTATGCATAGTGTCATTTCATCTCCTAGCCTTTTCCACTTAGGATTTTCAGCTAGGTGAGTCATTCAATCTATACTTCAAAAAAATGTCATCTGAGATCAATCTTTCAATCTCAATATCTTGGTACAAAGTTTCAGTAACAGATACCTCAATAAAATCTTTGATTAATCTTTTCATGCAGGGAATTCCACAGCAAACACATGCTCCTATTAGGAGTATACCCACACAAATGGCAATCAGAATATTCATTAGGATGGTCCCCCACCCCCCAAACAGATTCTGGAAAAAGTCCATCAGTGGGTTTGGGCCTGGTTCAGTCATGGCTGATACTTGCTGAATTACCTCTAGGTGGTTATTAATCTCATGACGATTGTCAGGAATATAAGCATAGCATTCTTCTTTGAGAAGAGCACACGTACCACCTCTCGCCGCTAGGGTGAAGTCAAGAGCCATCCGATTTTGTAGTACAACAGTTCTCATTGCATTCAGTTCATCAGTCACCAGTTCTAGGGCAGAAAAAGTTGCATTACTCATTACTTCGAGAGGTTTCGACAACTTCCTCAGCTCCCAGATCAATTTGACTGCTCCATATGCTGGGAATATTCCTGCCCAGGATATAACACTGTCACTCAAGTCCATATGAGTCAATTCACTTTTGTCTTTTACTGAATTATGGTCTTTCCAGCCAGCTTCGATCTTTCCAACTGGATTCACAGGTTTTTTAACTGGAACTTTGGGTTTTCGGGCTGCTTCTCTTACATTTCTTATCTTACCCAAAGGTAATTCTGCAGTATGTCTTATTGCCGGAACCAAGTAACCCAAAAAACAACTGCCGGACCAATTCTCAGGTAACCATTTATATGCCTTTTTCCCACAAATAAAATAAGAGTTTTCTACTTTAGTACTAATACGCATCAGCCCTGCATGAAACATTTTCTGATCTATAACTGACAATTGTTTAAACAAAACTGGATTTTTTTGAATGTCATTCATAGTTGTTTTCAATGAGTTCAAATACGAGTCATAATTAGTATTGCAAAAAGTATTGCCATTACCATTCTTAATATAACATCGGTAAGATATGGTTATATTGCAATTGCTCCAGCCCACCTGGAGGGTGTCATTTTTGAAAAAACATACAATTCCTTTTTGTGTGACAGGTAAAAATAAAGCTATTTTGTCCTGTGATCTCACAGTTCCTGTATCTAAAAGTAAATTCTCCCAAGTCTCATTTATCCCCAAAGGGACAGCGGACATTATCAGTCCTCCATATGCTGTCGGTATAGCTGTACAAACCCAGCAATTTGAAATGTTCATAGTCTCTGCATATACACGTTTCATGGCTAGGTATGTGTTAAAATTTGGATGCCAGTCTATAGACGTTTCATCACGCCTTCCCACTTTCACTTGTGTGGTTGTGTGTAGGATAAACTACAACAAGAGGAAAATTGTCACAATTACAGTCAATAAATGTACACTCAACAAAATGATTATGCAACATCTCTGGGGTTGATCTAAACTTCTATTCGCTTTGTTTTTGGCCATCTCGGTCTGGTTGTGTATCATTCACAGAGATTTTATCAAGTTGAAAGTTCTTTACTGGTTTACAATGTGTCAAATGAACCCAGGACGTCCTCTCGGCCACTCTAACTGCAGTAAGCGTTGTCAACAGAACCTGGTATGGTCCCTCCCACTTTAGACTCACCCAATTCTTTCTTTTCATCACTTTCAGCCAGATCCACGACCCTGGGGCCAAGACTGCTTCCACCGGTCTGGTCTGTTCCTTATCTGAAAAAGAGTTAAACTGCAAAACAGATTTATTTGTTAACAGTTTCCTCATATAACTAGCTAATGAACTGTCAGCCTCTTGCTCTGCAGGCATGAGAGCTTTCCACTGAGGTACATAATATGCTCTCCCAAAAAACATTTCAAAGGGAGTCAAACCCTTTACATTTGGAACCGTTCTCATACTCAGCAGTGCTAAAGGCAGACAGTATATCCAGTTCTTTTGGGTTTCCTCAACTAGTTTCCTTAGCTTATTTTTTAGGGTACCATTGTACCTTTCCACCAGTCCTGCTGACTGTGGGTGGTAAGCACAATGGTTCTTTAAGGAGATACCAAAAAATCTCCCAAGCTGGTGGATTGTCTGATTTACAAAATGTGTGCCATTGTCACTATAAATCCTCTCCGGAATGTCAAATCTAGGGATTACTTCTTGTATCAGGGCTTTTGCCACTGTTGCTGCATCCGGGTTTTTAGTTGGAAAAGCTTCTACCCATTTAGAAAACATGTCTACAATAACTAAACAAAACTTTTTTCCTTCACATTTATTCAATTCTATAAAAGCCATACAAATAGTATGAAACGGATATGGTGGTATAGGAAAACTTCCTTGCTTGGTTTAAAATGCTCCTTGTGCATGGTGCTTGTTACAAGTATGACAAGCTGCACAAAATTTTTTTGTGTAGTTTATGTATCCATATGTTTGGAATATTCGATTTACTAACTGTACCATCCCCCCTGTTGAGACATGGCACTGCCCATGGCTCAACAAAGCTGCATATCTAAATAAATTAGACGGCAATATCGGTTTTCTTTCTTTGGAAATGTACAGTCCATTCTCAAGAATTGCACCTTGTTTTACCCATTTTTGTTTTTCTGCTTTTGTAGTAAGCATCTGCATTGTTTTTAACATGTCTAAATCTAAAATCTCAGAGGGTTGTAATTCCTCATTTAAAAGTAAAGTTTCTGAGTCTGAGGCTGCTTGCTTTGCAGCTGCATCAGCTCGTGCATTGCCTTTCGAAATCTTATCCTGTTGTTTTGTATGAGCTACACATTTACAAATAGCTACTTTGGTAGGTAACTGAATAGATTCTAATAACTCCAAAATAAATTGCGCATGGTTAATAGGTTTTCCACTAGATGTTATCATTCCTCTATTTTTCCATTGTTGTGCAAATACATGTACTGTAGAAAAAGCATACTATCAGTATATATGTTCACACACTTGTTTTTTGCTAAAGTACATGCACTCGTCAAAGCTATCAATTCTGCTGCTTGTGCAGATAAGTTGTGTGGTAAGGATTGAGCTTCTAAAATTTCAATGTCTGTAACTACTGCATACCCTACCAGATTCTTCCCTGTAGGACCCCTTCTGTATGAGCCGTCCACGTAATATGTCACCTCGGCATTATCCAAGGGCATATCTGTAAGATCTTGTCTAGGTAAAGCTAACTGTTCAATTTCCTGCAGGCAGCTGTGTGGTGTGCCCTCCGCAAGAGTTGGAAGTAATGTTGATGGATTCAATGTCGTACATCGTTCAATTGTCATATGAGGTTGGCTCAGCAGTATAGTCATACATGAAAGATGTCTAGCAGGAGAAAGGTATGCCACTTTCTCTTGCAGTAAAATTATTGCAACTGCATGAGGCACTCTCAATGTGAGAGGGTGGAATAACACCACTGAGGCTGAAGCCTGTACTGCCATTATGGCTACAACTACTGCTTGTACACAGTGAGGCAAAGATCGCGCCACTGGGTATAACTGTGATGAATAGTAGGCTATGGGGCATTGCTTGTCCCCATGTTGTTGCGTCAATACTGACGTCATATATCCTTGCTTACAATCTATGGTCTGAAAAAAACGTTTGTGATAATTTGGAAGTCCTAAAACTAATGAAGAAGCTATCAACTGCTTCAACCTGCAGAAAGCCATTTCTGCTTCGGTTGTCCATTGTAAGATATCTTGTGCTGCCATTGGTGTCTTATATATCAAGTCAGTCAGTGGAGCAGATTCCAAAGCATAATTTGGTATCCAGCTCTGACAAAAATTAGTTGTACCTAAGAAAGACATCATTTCTTTCTTGGTTGTTGGTTTGGGTGCTTGCAAAATTGCTGTTTTTCTTTCCTCATCTAGTATTCTACCTTCATTGGATATTATATATCCTAGGTATCTAACTTGTTTTTTCCAAAGTTGTAACTTACTTTTGTTGACTTTGTGTCCTTGTGTTGCTAAAAATTTCAATAACGCTACAGTATCCTCCCTGCACTGTTGCTGGGTGGGGGCTGCTAGCAAGATGTCATCTACGTAAAGTAGAATTTGACTACCTCCCGGTGGGGTAAACCCTGCCAAGTTGCTAGCCATTTCTTGTGCAAATATTGTTGGACTCTCACAATATCCCTGTGGTAGTCAAGTATATGTATACCTTTTACCCTGAAATGTAAATGCAAACCAATATTGACTATCAGGATGTATAGGTATTGAAAAGAAAGCATTGCTAATATCTACCAGAGAGAAATATTTCTGTTGTAGTTCTAAATCGTTTAACAAAGTATGTGGGTCTGGCACCGTAGGTGCTCTAGGTATTACTGCATTATTTACAGCTTGTAAATCTTGTACCATCCTCCATTCCCCGTTTGCTTTTTTAACAGGAAATAGGGGTGTATTACATGGTGAATCAGGAGATTCTACCAGTACTCCTTCTTTGAGTAATGCTGCTATTATAGGCTTAATTCCTATTTCTGCATCCTTTCTCAAAGGGTATTGTCTTTTCTGTGGTCTAAAAGCTGACTTTGGGGTAATTGTAACTGGTCCTGCTGTTCGAATAAGTCCTACATCTGACTTGCCTGTTGACCAAAGAGTTGTTGGAATTTCACATAAAGCCTTTTCTTCTTCTAATAAGAACGCTAATCAGCTGTCCTCGCTAGATTGCAAGTGTACAGCTGGATGTGTCTGTGTCAACCAATTCAGTTTTTGTTTTTGTATCCCTTGTTCTGATAGTTCTAAATCAGTCTGTTTCTCCCATCTTGTTACTTTTTCTCTTAAGTCTGCCCATTTGACACTTTTGTTCTTTGTCAAGCTGACATGTGGTAACCGATTTGATCTATACAATGCAAGGAATTCTTGAGGTAACGAACAGCTAACTACACTGTTCCCCTCAGTATCTCAGTACAAAGTACGCAAAACCAATCTAGTTGCACGATTTCTAAACAATTCTTGCTCATATTCTTTATCAGGTCCTGGTGTAGTACAGTAGTATAGAGTACAGTGTAACAAATGCTGTTGATCAATGTTGAGGGAGGGGGCTTTACTGATGGCTACATTCATCAGTTCCTCGGTTACTGCCCCTGGACCAGTCGTGACTAGGTTCTGGCTGTACCAGTAAAAAGTTTCATCCTCCAATCGCGCTACAAAGGTATCCATTTGTCTCTGTGCCTCCATACCTTGTACAGTTGGAACTACTGCTATGCCAAATATCTGCATAAGGTCCCTGCCCAATAGGTTTACTGGACACTTTGCAGAAACAACAATTTTACTTCTCTGGGTCATACCTGAAATGGGGTCAGTTATTGCTATATCATGGGAAAGTGGTTCCCTGTATAGCTGTCCATCTGCGGCTTTTACTAGTATGTAATCAGGTGATTCGGAATGTTCTGGTAACTTGGAGGGGTGTATCAAAGTCCGTGACACTCCTGAGTCACACAGGAATTTGACTTCCCTTCCCTCCACCAGAAGTGTAACTTCCGGTTTCGTATCTGCTAAGTAGAGCTCTAAGCTCAATAATGCTAAGTCCAAAATTTCACTTTCTTCATTCTCCATATCTACTTGCACTTCCTCAACTCCCTCTATCACATTTACATTTGTTTTTTGTTTATTAATTTTTCCTGATGATTTCTGACTTTCACATGATGTATCCTCACTATCATATAGTCAGTCCTCATCTCCCTTATCTTCTGTAATTACCTTTTTGTTTTGCCTACAATCTCTTGCTAGATGTCCCTTTTTCCCACACTTGAAGCATTCACCTCTCTTTTTCCTTTCTTCAAAATCTTCTGATCGTTTGTCAGATTGTTTGTTTCCCTGGGCATTCTTCTTGCCCTTTTTACCTGACTGTAATACAAATACTTCAGCTCCGTCTTCAGCAGTGAAGACTTGCGCCTTCTTTTTCTTTTTACTATTAAAATGTCTTTCAACATGTCTAGCGTATTCGAGTAAGGCTTGTAGCCTTCCTGTTCGATGGTCTATCATATGCTTCGTAATGAAGCTACTAATAGGTGCAATGCAACCTTTCAAAAATGCATTTTTTAATTGTTGTTCATACGGGGAATCATTTGTTTGGTTCTCAGGAACCGACATACCGCTATGATTATTAAAACATTCTAATAATCTAGCATAATATCCATCTATTGTCTCATTTTCCTGTTGTATGCATTGATTAATGCAAGTCCAGTCTGCTCTGGGTTTCCATTTCTCAGAGATTCGGTCAGTTAGACCTTTCACTCTGTTGTCTAACTCTGCGTCACTATGTGGGAGTGGTCTAAGCTCTGCATTACGAGGATTCCAGGTGCCACAAATCATGTGCCAATCTGGACCTATAATTTGTCTTACTACTTTTTCTACTTCTTCCCCATTCAAGTGGTAACTCAATCTCATGCCTTGTAAATCTTCTAAAAATTTCGTAAAATTAACTTTCGGATGGGGGATTCCTTCAGTAGCCTTCCGGATATCTTCCGGTGTCCATGGTCTATATACTAAGAGTGTTGGGTCCTGCCCTTCCTGTCGTGCATGAGGATTTGGAACTTCTATAAGTGGGCATATTTCTTCCTCACTCTCATCCTGTAGATTTCTCTCTATTTAGTATGATTCTGTGTCCCATTGTGTTTTATGTGTTCGGGACCTAGTTTCAATAGGATCTCTAACAAATGGTTGTGGTCTTGCTGAACCTTCAGGATAACACGGAGGCGGACCAGCCTGTCCACTCGCTTCATATCCTGAAAAGGGTAAGGGAGAGGGCAAGGGAGGAGGAGCAGGAGCTGTTGCTATTACGAAGTTATTATCCTCTTTGTCTAGAAATAATGTTTTTGAATTTTTCATCTTCTGCTCTCTACGATTTGCTTCCTCAATCCACCTGTGTGCCTGAGGAATGCCTAATTGGCATTGCTTTTTTGCCTGACCTCCCGCATCAGATTTAAGCTGTTTAAGGAGTTTAACTAGTGAAGTTTTATCTAGTTTACCATCAAATTCATATTTACTAACCCATTTCGTATAATACCTAACGTTATCAGAACGTTGTAGTTGCATGTATTTTGCGTCTTCGGTTAGGGGCGGATCTCGCGATGTTTTAGTGCACTGATTACCCATGTCAAAGAAAATGTTACATAACCCTTTTTTATCACGTGATATCAAGTTCTCAGTTCCTGTTCACAGTTTATCTAGAATAACTGCCTACCTTATTCTGTTACCCTGATCTATGATCAAATATACAGTACTTCCTTTTGTCCCTGATCTGCAAAACAAATCTTGACAACAATATACTGTAACCTAGTCCCTGATCTAAAACAGAAAAAAGGCAAATTCTTCCTACCTGAGCCTCCGGTATTGAGAAAGTCCAAGTTCCGCTTTTCGGCCACAGATCAGAAAGTGGCCAGCCTCTTTGCACGACAATTCAGTCGGAGGTCTTTTCTCTCAAGAAGAACCATTTCGGTAACTTCTCCTGCGCAGTATTCGACCACCAATATGCTCTGATCTGCGTCTTACCAAGGGAATTTCATCGACGAAGGACTAAACTGTTAAATAAAATAAAATTTCAATACACAGGAGGTTCAGGTTAAAAAGTTTACTAGTGTACACCAGGAGGCAAAAAACGTACAAGTACAGAATTTTGTCTGACATGAAACAGGAAGCACACAATTTTATATAGGTTTAACATTTAAGCTATGCCCACCTTACTGATGTGATATGTCACAGGGCATCTACATCACTTTAGCTTACAGTCCTTTATTCATAAAACTGTTGATGCTGTATATTTAAAAAAAACTTTTCCTCTAGATACAATACGGCCTTGCTATCCAGCTGGTCAGACATAATGTCTTTCTGTAAAGTTACTTCTTCAAGGTTTCATATCAGTTTGAATACAATAGCAACTTCAGTCTTTTAATACACGTCTTTGTTCTCTGTTACACTTTCTCACACAGCTGCGTGCTATCTCAGTAACACATATACAAGGCCAAATCATTCCAACAGGAAAGAGCAGAAGATTTCATTATTTCACACATTTAATTTCCTGACCCAGCAGATAATCACTTGTGAAAAGCATAAACATTAAAACTTGCTAAGCTAGCATTCTGCCAGGGTCAAGGATCAGCTTTGCTTCAAGCCACACTGCAGTTTCAAAACTACTTACATTTACACATGAGTTAATCTGTACTGTTATATGATTAATAGAATAAAATGCATTATATACTACTTTGCTTTTAAACTAGCATTTCACATATATTCAAATACACATTTTTCTAACACTTTGCCAACTCCGTCAGTCCCCCTGCTGCTCTAGAAACATCTGAGTTGCGCTCAGATCAGCATCGCCTTATTGGATATCTGCATTTCACACTGAGTGTAACACCTATTCTTTGTCTGTGTGCTATTATCCCAGTCAAATTAAATCTACCCACAATTCATCTGGTTAAACATATAGTAAAAAAAAATGAAACCATGGATAGGCACTTTCTTGCTACCTTTGTGGCCAGCTTGGTGGACATGGATATCGCGAGGCAATGTAGCAATTGTTTCATGTGTACTTACAACCACTTAATCTTGAAACAAACAAATACAGTATGTGAGCGAGGTAGTTACACTATGGAAATTGAGACATGACTCTCAAATAGTGACAAATCAAATGACAAAACTGTTGTCAACACATGCACTTTATTTCCATCATTAATAAGGTCTTGACACATAAACCCACATTTGTGGAGGTGCTTACAAGTAACTTATCAAAACCTCAGAGGCCTCCCATACGCTACTCTCAGAATCCACTTGCAAACAAAACCAAGTCAACAGCAACCACTACACATAAAAATACACATTACAGTGTCTCCACAAGCAAAACACCACACTTTCAAACATCTTGGTCATAAGAGATGTTATCATGAGACACACAAATGCCCCCCTCACCAGGTTGGATAAAGAAATGGTTATTTTCAGTTGCCTGACAGGGGCCAGGATTCACCAGATCATGCAGGCACTCAGAACTTTCAACCAGATGTACCAGTATGACTCAGTCATAGTCCATGTCCATGTGGGTGTGAATGACCTAAGAAGTGCCTCCCTGGACTATTTAAAGTGAGACATGATGGATCACTCTGAAAATGTATTGCAGGTGGGTATAAGCTTAAAACTGAGCAGCATTCTACCCTCACCAAGAATTATATCGCAATACAAACAGAAATTATTGACTTCAATCAATGGCTTAGTTACTGGTGACATTCCAAGAGGACCCAGTATTTGGCAGCCTGGGATGACATGATTAACAGACAATGCTGATTTGCTAGAGATGGGCTGTACCTGTTGCTACTAGGCTTTTGAATAATGGCCAAGGCATTAGCCAGCCCCCACAGTGCCTTTTTTAAGCAGTGCCAAACTAACAGCCCTACCAACGTAGCAAATTCTTCTAATGCCAAGCTGAAGGTACTAATGCTCAATGCTATGGATCTTAACAAGAAACTGCTCTCCCTGGAAGCTCTCTTCACCCTGCAGAATGCAGATGTCTGTGCAGTTACAGATGCATGATTCAAGAATGCAGAAACCACCCTAGCAGTGTAAGGCTACAATGTCAATTATACATTCAGACCGCCCTGTGAAAAGAAAAAAAAATGAAAGGAGGAGGTGTTTACATTTACATGAAAAAACAACTGTACTGCAAGATTGGCCAAGCAGGATAACTCACTTGAGATAATCCTTGTCCAGCTGACCATAAGCAAAATCCCCCACCATATCATTGCTAGCTACAAGTCCCCAACCATGAACTATGAAAACCACTCCGTATACCTGAAGTTACTAGAATCACTTATCAATCAGCCCAAAACAGTACTCATGGGTGATTTTAACTATCCCTCCATAAAGTAGGAAATATACATGACTACTAACATGCAGGGTCAGGAATTCCTGGACTTTGTCAATGCAAATGCTCTGGAGCAGCTGGTCTGCACTTTCACTATGGATCAAATATTGTTGACAAAGTACTCACAAACATGAGGGAGTGTTTGACCCTCCCCAAGTGTAATATTCTCATTGATAAGAATGTATCATAAATCAGTCTCCTTTGAAATAGATGGTTGGGTAGACCCCATCAAACTCTAAAACCCTATAGAATTTTTCCAAGGCAAATTATCTTCTATTAAGTTGTAGCACAGGTAATTTTAAAGCTCCCCCCAAGCCTGAAAAAATGAAAACATATGTATAAGTATACACACATGACCTGTACAACAACTTAAACAACTGCATAGATTTGGCAGGAAATGACTGAACTAAACTCAGGTCTAGATGGGAAAACAAGTTACTTGGTAGACCCGACCCCTGACATGAAGAGTATACAGCAGAATGAAGACATTACCAGAGAATAGAGAAAAAAGTGCAAGTCCAACCAAAACCAATAATCTCAAAAAACAAGGCACAGGAAGGGGAAAAAACTCCACTCCGCATAAGAACATACAATTAGCTTAATCCACACTGAAAGAAAAATACACATGAATGTTCAACAGAATCTCATAGTGTCAGACGCCATCAGAAAAATTAGTTAGCTGTTACCCTCCTTAAATACTATCAAATTCATTAACCAATTAAACAATAAATGGTGTAAAATATTCTCTCTGTTGAACAATCCTTAAAAAATATTACTTATAAAGGAAACTAAACAACTTATATTACATTAAGAATATTCCACTGCATTCACCTAAAAAAACAACTTGATTAAAATT
>NC_056736.1:130993898-131268898 GCF_019279795.1 Protopterus annectens
ACCCTCCTGTGTTTGCTTGTACTTCGGAAAAGTAGATGCCAAACAAGAGTGGGCCCAGGACTGAGCCCTGTGGGACACCACTTGTGACAGGCTTTGAGTCTGACATGGCGCCAGCAACTCTGACCCTGTGGGTTCTGTCACTCAGCCAGTTTGCAACCCATCTTGTGATGTATGGGTTAACATTTAAGCTGATGAGTTTTTCAATGATACCCGAGTGGGGTATTGTATCGAAGGCCTTAGCCAGATCGAGGTAGGCTGTATGGACTGCCTTTCCCTCATCAATGGCTTTGGTGACTGTTTGAAAAAGTCAACCAAGTTTAAAGGCATGATCTGCCTTTGACAAAGCCAAACTGGGTTGGATCCAAAGTCTGCAAATTCCCTATGTCTTTATTTATGAGGTCCATTATGATCCTCTCCATGGCTTTGCAGATAAGGCTTGTCAAGCTAATGGGCGGTAATTTCCAGGGTCTGTGGAGGAACCGCCTTTGTGAAGTGGGACCACAGTTGCAGTGCGCCACTCCTGGGTGCGTATCCAGAGGTAAGACTTTGATTAAACAGCTGTCCTAGCTGTGGGTTTAATTCCTCATTGAGTTCGTGGAGCACACAGCCGGGGACACCATCGGGTCCCATGGATGCTGTGTTTTTGCTTTGGAGAGCAGTTCTCACTTGGGCGCTGGAGATGTTCGGGGTCTGCACTCATTTGGTATAGATATCTCTCCTTTTGGGGGGGAGGGGGGGGAGTTTGCACTGAATCTGTCAGCCAGTATGTTGGCAATGTCTGTAGGATCAGTAATCTTCACATCATTTTGAACTAGTTCTGAGCATATCTGGGAGTTTCCTCCTAGGTTTCTAACATAGCTAAAGAAGGCCTTATGATTGTCTTTTGAGTCTTTAGCTATTTTTCTCTCGAAATTTGCTTTGGATGATTTTATGAGAGCTCTTAGTTTTTACTTATAGTGATCAAGGGTGTCTTACCTTTTAAGGATTTTGCTCTATCTTGTAGTAGCTTCCTCCTTTTGTTGTAGAGTTTGTTTATGGCTGGGGTCCACCAGACTGGACGCTTGCCTTTGGTACAAAGAGTCTTTGTTTTGCTTGGGATTGCCTTATCCATGCAGTCCTGCAGGTGCTGGTAGAAGGCGTTTGTAAGTGATTCAGCGGCTTGAGTATTGTTTTCCGCGCTCGGGGCCTGAAAGGAGACCACACTAGTCTTTAGAAGTGTGAAGTCAGCTTTTGAGAAGTTCTTTACTGTGGTCTTTTTATTTCAGGTGGGGGTGGGATGAGGACCTCCAGCGAGATTAGTTTGTGATCTGATCTCACCAGTGAGGGGTATACTTCCGGTGTTGAACATTGTGCTCCCATGTTCGTGATGATGAGATCAAGTATGTTATCTCCTCTTGTGGGGATGGTGACTAGTTGTTCCATGGCATTTGAGTTTATGAATTCCAGGAACTTTTGGGCTAGGGTGTTTGGGCTTGAGTAGTGTTCCCAGTCTATATTAGGGAAATTGAAGTCACCTAGTATGACGGTGTTTGGTGATACATTTATCCCCTCTAGTGTTTTCAGGAAGGCCATGTGAGTTTCCTGAGTTTGTGAGGGTGGCCTGTAACATGCTACAATTTGCAGAGCAGTCTTGCCTATGGTTAATTGCACCTGGATGGTCTCCGATGCATCGTGCGTTGCCACCAGTCTTGAGGTGTGGGTGTCCTTGATGAATATGGATACCCCCCCTCCTTTCTTGGTATTGTCTGGATTTTGGGGCCGGAGCATGATATGAGGTAAAACCTGATAGCGCTGGGGTGCTCTCAGGAGCCTTGAACCAGGTTTCTGTCACAGCACAGACATCGATGTTCTCCATACTGAGAAGGGCATCGAGTGCGTGCATTTTGAGATTTAGACTTCTGGCATTGAGCAGCATTACCCTTAGTTTTTTCCTTTTTTGTGTTCTAGGGTGGTAGGTTTAGAATTTGAGCCTTGCCTAAAAAGGCACTATGGGGTGGCAAGAGCCTTTGCCAATATCCGGAATCCCAGGGTGACAGGTGCAAGCCGTCCCTTGCGAAGCAGCGTGGCTTGTCCAGCATGTCATCCCAGGCAGACAGATACTGGATCCCCTTTGAATGACACCAGTGTTTAAGCCAATTGTTAAAGCTGATCATCTTATCTCTGTATTGTGGCATCATTCTTGGTGAAGGTAGGATACTGTTCAAGGTCAGGGTCATACCTGCCTGGGCTACATAATCAGAGAGCTCCTCAATGTCTCTTTTCATGTAGTCCAAGGAGGTACGTCTCAGGTCGTTTACACCAGCGTGGACAATGACTGAGTCATATTTGTACCTGCTGTTGAGAGACCTGAGTGCTTGCGTTATGTGGCGGATTCTAGCGCCCGACAGGCAGCTTACTGTGACCTTCTCCTTACTCAGTCTGGTGAGCGGGACATCAGTGTGTCTGACTATGGAGTCACCAATGACTAGTGTGTCTGGCATTGTGTTTGGCCTTAAGGGCTGTGACTGTTTGACACTCTGACTGTGAGGTCTATGTGTTGCGGGTGTTGTGTTCTGAGGTGGTGGTTGTTTGGGTGTCTGCTTTGGTGGCCTCTGCTGTTTTGGTAGATTTTTGATCAGAGCCTCCGAGTATGTCTTTGTGTGTTTATGTGTATGATTTGAGGTTGTAATGGTACTATGTGAGACTGGGTCTATAGTGTGTGTGCTAACCTTCTCCTCCTGACTGGTCTTGCCAGTCCTATGTTGAGAGAGCTCAGCCTCCAGTTTGGCCGTATAGTTGCATCTCTCGCATGTATTTGTGTTTTGTGGGAGGAGGAAAGGGTTGTCTGTGTACATGAGGCAATTGAAACATTGCCTCAATATTCCCAGGTTCACCAGCTGAGCAGGAGAGGACACTAGCAACTGATCCCTCGACATGCTAGAAGGGTAGACGAAAAACTTTAAAAAGATTCGGGGACGTGGGTGACCGAGAAATGGGGGTTGCCTTTTGGGGTACTATCTATGACAAGAGTGCCGTATCAAGGTAATAAGTACTGTAGGAGCAAGTGCTAGGTTTACTAGATAGAGAATAGTCTACTTGGAGTCAAGTAGAGCTGATCTTTTTAGTTATAGGATACGCTGATTTGATCAGTAGTATAGTTCGAGGAAGGTAGTTTTAAGGGAAAATTTGAAGAGTTGACTTTAGGTAGCCCGAATAGTTTAAACCTGCTTAACCGGCACTGCCCTAGTGTGAAACAGTGGCAGCTCCGCGCTAAATCGCTCTAAATCAGCTAGCAGCGTTTAGCGCGTTTTATACCAGGGGGCTGGAAAAAGCTAGAAACTGGCCCAAAACGACCAATAAACTACTAGTTACTGGCTGAAACCTCACAAAGCTGGACAAAAGGCAGCTCAATGCTTCCCACTCCCACTGGTAAGCAAGGTAGCTTCCCTTCCCCCAATTAAGGCAAGGAAACAGTACACAGGAACTACAACCAAAGCCCAGGAATCAGCAACTCTGAAACTGGACTAAACTAGTAAAGCAGGAAAGCAAGGTAGCTTCCCTTCTCCCAAATAAGGCAAGGAAACAGTACACAGGAACTACAACCAAAGCCCAGGAATCAGCAACTCTGAAACTGGACTAAACTAGTAAAGCAGGAAAAACAAGAGATATTTTTTTCTTTTTTTTCTTTATTTTCACAAAACAGGCAGAAACAGGTACAGCAAACACTTATAAATGCTATGAATCAGCTACTACAGCTTACACAGAAGAATTTGCTACAAATACAGTCAAATAGTAACAAACAAGGATTCCAAGTGCAATATTAAGTTAAATGCAGTAAAATCAGCTTCAATGTAACAGAAAGGCAGGCGAAATACAGTTGCTAGGTATTCAGATGTGGAAAGCAACAAAAATATACTTAGTATCAAGAAAAGTCGCTTATTCAGCTCTCTGCAGCCTGGATTACTCTGCTGGCCCACGTGGAGTCTGTGCTGAGTAGGTACAAGCTGAAAGTTTTATACCAGGGGGCTGGAAAAAGCTAGAAACTGGCCCAAAACGACCAATAAACTACTAGTTACTGGCTGAAACCTCACAAAGCTGGACAAAGGCAGCTCAATGCTTCCCACTCCCACTGGTAAGTATGGTATCTTCCTCTTACCCAATTAAGGCAAGGAAACAGTACACAGGAACTACAACCAAAGCCCAGGAATCAGCAACTCTGAAACTGGACTAAACTAGTAAAGCAGGAAAGCAAGGTAGCTTCCCTTCTCCCAAATAAGGCAAGGAAACAGTACACAGGAACTACAACCAAAGCCCAGGAATCAGCAACTCTGAAACTGGACTAAACTAGTAAAGCAGGAAAAACAAGAGATATTTTTTCTTTTTTTCTTTTTTCACAAAACAGGCAGAAACAGGTACAGCAAACACTTATAAATGCTATGAATCAGCTACTACAGCTTACACAGAAGAATTTGCTACAAATACAGTCAAATAGTAACAAACAAGGATTCCAAGTGCAATATTAAGTTAAATGCAGTAAAAACAGCTTCAATGTAACAGAAAGGCAGGCAAAATACAGTTGCTAGGTATTCAGATGTGGAAAGCAACAAAAATATACTTAGTATCAAGAAAAGTCGCTTATTCAGCTCTCTGCAGCCTGGATTACTCTGCTGGCCCACGTGGAGTCTGTGCTGAGTAGGTACAAGCTGAAAGTTTTATACCAGGGGGCTGGAAAAAGCTAGAAACTGGCCCAAAACGACCAATAAACTACTAGTTAATGGCTGAAACCTCACAAAGCTGGACAAAAGGCAGCTCAATGCTTCCCACTCCCACTGGTAAGCAAGGTAGCTTCCCTTCCCCCAATTAAGGCAAGGAAACAGTACACAGGAACTACAACCAAAGCCCAGGAATCAGCAACTCTGAAACTGGACTAAACTAGTAAAGCAGGAAAGCAAGGTAGCTTCCCTTCTCCCAAATAAGGCAAGGAAACAGTACACAGGAACTACAACCAAAGCCCAGGAATCAGCAACTCTGAAACTGGACTAAACTAGTAAAGCAGGAAAAACAAGAGATATTTTTTTTTTTTCTTTTTTTCACAAAACAGGCAGAAACAGGTACAGCAAACACTTATAAATGCTATGAATCAGCTACTACAGCTTACACAGAAGAATTTGCTACAAATACAGTCAAATAGTAACAAACAAGGATTCCAAGTGCAATATTAAGTTAAATGCAGTAAAACAGCTTCAATGTAACAGAAAGGCAGGCGAAATACAGTTGCTAGGTATTCAGATGTGGAAAGCAACAAAAAATATACTTAGTATCAAGAAAAATCGCTTATTCAGCTCTCTGCAGCCTGGATTACTCTGCTGGCCCACGTGGAGTCTGTGCTGAGTAGGTACAAGCTGAAAGTTTTATACCAGGGGGCTGGAAAAAGCTAGAAACTGGCCCAAAACGACCAATAAACTACTAGTTACTGGCTGAAACCTCACAAAGCTGGACAAAAGGCAGCTCAATGCTTCCCACTCCCACTGGTAAGCAAGGTAGCTTCCCTTCCCCAATTAAGGCAAGGAAACAGTACACAGGAACTACAACCAAAGCCCAGGAATCAGCAACTCTGAAACTGGACTAAACTAGTAAAGCAGGAAAGCAAGGTAGCTTCCCTTCTCCCAAATAAGGCAAGGAAACAGTACACAGGAACTACAACCAAAGCCCAGGAATCAGCAACTCTGAAACTGGACTAAACTAGTAAAGCAGGAAAAACAAGAGATATTTTTTTCTTTTTTTTTTTTTTCACAAAACAGGCAGAAACAGGTACAGCAAACACTTATAAATGCTATGAATCAGCTACTACAGCTTACACAGAAGAATTTGCTACAAATACAGTCAAATAGTAACAAACAAGGATTCCAAGTGCAATATTAAGTTAAATGCAGTAAAAACAGCTTCAATGTAACAGAAAGGCAGGCGAAATACAGTTGCTAGGTATTCAGATGTGGAAAGCAACAAAAATATACTTAGTATCAAGAAAAGTCGCTTATTCAGCTCTCTGCAGCCTGGATTACTCTGCTGGCCCACGTGGAGTCTGTGCTGAGTAGGTACAAGCTGAAAGTTTTTTTAAAAAAAAAACCAAGGGGCTGGGGGGGGGGGGGGGGGGGGGGGGGGGGGGGTAAGAGAAAAAAAAAAAAAAAAAAAAAAAAAAAAAAAAAAAAAAAAAAAAAAAAAAACCCCAAAGGAAAAAATTGGGGGCCCCCCAAAAAACGAAAAACCAAAAATAAACTACTAAATTAAAAAAATTTTTTGGCTGAAAAAAACCTCAAAAAAAAAAAAAGCCTGGAAACAAAAAAGGCAAAAAAAAAAAACCCCTTTTTTAAAAAAAAATTTGCCCCTTCCCAAAAAAAAAAACCCCCCCCCCCCCCTTTGCAATGGTTCCCCCTTAAGGGGGGGAAAGGGAAAAAAAAGGGAAAAGGGGGAAAAAAAAGGGGGAAAAAAAAAAAAAACCCCCCCCAAAAAAAAAAAAAAAAACCCCCCCCAAAAAAAACCGGAAAAAATTTTCCCCTTTAAAAAAAGGAAAAAAAAAATTTTTTTTTTTTTTAAAAAAAAAAAAAAAAAAATTAAAAGGAAAAAAAAAAAAGGAAAAAAAACAGGAAAAAAAAACCCGGCCCCCCTTTAAAAAAAAAAAAAAAAAAAGAAAACCTTTTTTTTTTTTAAAAAAAAAAAAAAGGAAAAAAAAAATTTTTAAGAAAAAAAAGGGTTTTCAGCTTCCCCTTTTTCCCTTTTTTCCCCCCCCCAAAAGGGGAAAAATTTTTTTTGGGGGAAAAAAAAAAAAAAACCCAAAAACCTTTTTTAAAAAAAAAAAACACCCAAAAAAACCCCCCCCCCCCCCCCCCGGGGGGGGAAGAAAGGGGGGGGGGGAAAAAAAGGCGAAAAACCCGGGGGGGGCTAGAAAAAAAACCCCCCCCCAAAAACCGGGAAAAACCCCCAAAAAAAAACCCCCCCAAATCCCAAAAAAATAGGCCCCCAAAAAAAGGAAAAATTTTTTTTTTTAAAAAAGGCCCAAAAAAAAAAATTTAAAAAGGAAAAAAAAAACCCCCCTTTTTTTTTAAAAAAAAAAAAGTAAAAAAAACCCCCGGGGGAAAAAAAACCGAAAAAAAAGGGAAAAAAAAAAAAATTTTTTTTTTTTTTTTAAAAAAAAAAAATTTTTAAAAAAAATTTTTTTCCCCCGGTTTTTCCCCCCCCTTTCCAAAAAAAAAGGAAAATTTTTTAAAAGGGGGGAAAGAAAAACCCCAAAAAAAAAAAAAAATTTTTTAAAAGGGGGGCCCAAAAAAAAAAAAACCCCTTTTTCCCCCCACCGGGGGGAAAAACCCCCCCCCCCCAGGGGAACAAAGGAAAGGAAAATTTTAAAAAGGTGGGAAATTTTTAAAAATAAAAAAATACCAAAACCCCAAAAAAAAAAAATCCCAAAAAAAAACCCCCCCCCCCCGGAAAAAAGGGTTTTTTTTTATTTAAAAAAAAAACAAAAAAAAAAAAAAAACCCCTTTAAACGGAAAAATTTAAAAAAAAAAATTTTTTTTTAAAAAAAAAAAAAAAAAAAATTTAAAAAGGAAAAAACCCCAAAACAAAAAAAGGGGGGGAAAAAAAAGGTATTTTTTTTTTTTAAAAAAAAAAGAAAAAAGAAAAAAAAATTTTTTCCCCCCCGGGGGCCCCCCGGGGGGGGGTTTTTAAAAAATAAAATTTTTTTTGGGGGGGAAAAGGGAAAAAGGAAAAGGAAAAAACTTCAATTTTGGGGGCCCCCCCTTTTTTTTTTAAACCCCAAAAAAAATTTTTAAAAAAAAAAAAAAAAACCCCCCCCCCCCCCAAAGGGGGGGGGAAAAAAGGAAAATTTTCCCCCGGGGGGAAAAAAAAAAAAAAAACCCAAAAAAAAAACCCCCGGGCCCCCAAAAGGGCCCCAAAAAAAAAAAATTTTTTTTTTAAAAAAAAGGGGGTTTTTTCCCCCAAAAAAAAAAAACCCGGAAATACAACCAAACCCAAAAAAAAAGCAAAAAAAATAAAAAAAAAAAAAAAAAGGGGGGGGGTTTTTTAAAAAAAAAGGAAAAAACAGGAAAAAAAAAGGGAAAAATTTTTTGGGGAAAAAAAAAAGGAAAAAAAAGGTTTTTTTTTTTTTTTCCCAAAAAAACCCCCCGGGGGGAAAAAAAAAAAAAAATTTTTTTTTAAAAAGGGGAAAAAAAATTAAAAAAAAAAAAAAAGGGAGAAAAAAAAAGGGAAAAAATTTAATGCCCAAACCCCCTTTCCTTCCCCAAACAAAAAAACAAAAAATAAAAAACCCCCAAAAATTTTTTTTTAAAAAAAAAGGAAAAGGGGCCCCCTTTTTTTTAAAAAAAAAAAAAACCCCCGGGGAAAAATAAAAAAAAGGGCCAAAAATAAAAAACCCAAAAAAATTTTTTTTTTTTTTTAAAAAACCCCCCCCCCCAAAAAAATTTTTCCCCCCCCCAAAAAAAAAAAAAAGAAAAAAAAAAAAAAAACCAAAAAAAAATAAGATTTTTAGGAAAAAAAAAATTTTTTTAAAAAGGAAAGGAAAAAAAGGGAAAACCCAAAAAAAAAAAAATTTTTCCAAAAAAGTTTAAAAAACCCAAAATTTTTTTTTTTTTTTTTGGGGGGAAAAAAAAAATATTTTTAAAAAAAAACCCAAAATTCCCAAAAAAATTTTAAAAAAGTTAAATTAAAAAAAACCCAAAAAAAAATTTTTTTTTCCCCCCCCAAAGGGAACCCCCAAAAAAAAAGGAATTAAAAAAAAAAAAAATTTTAAAAAAAATTTTTTCAGGGTTTCCCCTTTCCCGGGGGGGAAAAAATTTAAAAAAAACCCCAAAAAGGTTTTTTGGGGGGAAAAAAAAAAACCCAAAAATAAATTTTTTTTTTTTTTAAAAAAAAAAAAAGCCCCCTTTAAAAATAAGAAAATTTTTTCCCCCAAAAAGGAAAAAAAACAGGAAAAAAAAACCCGGCCCCCCTTTAAAAAAAAAAAAAAAAAAAACCCCCCAAAAAGGGAAAGGAAAAAAGGGGGGAAAAAAAAACCCCAAAAAAAAATTTTTTTTTCCCCCCCAAAAAAAAAGGGGTTTTTTTTTTTTTAAAAAAAAGGGGAAAATTTTTAACCCCCTTTAAAAAAAATCCCCCAAAAAACCCAAAAAAATTTCTTAAAAAAAAAAAGGGAAAAAAGGACCCAAAAAAAAAGAAAAAGCTTCCTTAAAAAAGGAAAGGGAAAAAAAGGGAAAACCCAAAAAAAAAAAAATTTTTCCAAAAAAGGGGAAAAGGTTCCCCCCCCAAAAAGGGGGTAAAAAAAACCCCAAAAAATTTTTTTTTAAAAAAAAAAACGGAAAAAAAAAAATTTTTTTTTTTTTAAAAAAAAAAAAAGGGAAAATTTTTTAAAAAAAAAAAGGGCCCCCCAAAAAAAAAAAACAAAAAAAAAAAAAAAAAAAAAAATAAAAATTTTGGGGGAAAAAAGGAAAATTTTTTTAAAAAAAAAAGGGGGAAAAAAAAAAAAAAAAAAAGGCCCCCCCCCTTTTTGGGGGAAAAAGGGGGGTTTTTTTTTTTTTTTTTTAAAAAAAGGGGGAAAAACCAAAAAAAAAAAAAAAAAACCCCCCCAAAAAAAAAAAAGGCAAATTCCCCAAACCCCCAAAAAAAAATTTTCCCAAAACAACCAAAAAAAAACCCCCCCAGGCCCCGGAAAGGGGGAAAAAAAAAAAAAAACGGGACCCCTTTTTCCCAAAAAAGGGGGGGGCCCCCCCCCCCCAAAAGGGGGGGCCCGGGAAAAAAGGAAAATTTTAAACCCGGGGGAAAAAAAAAAAAAAAAAAAAAAGGTAAAAAAAAAAAAAAGGGCCCCCCCCCCCCGGGGGAAAAAAAAAAAAAAGGTGGCAAGGAAACCCAAAAAAAAAAAAAAAATTAAAAAAACAAAAAAAGGGAAAAAAAATTTTTTCCCCCCAAAAAAAAAAAAAAAGGCCCCCCCCCCGGGGGGGGGGGCGGAAAAAAAGTTTTTTTTTTTTTTAAAAAAGGAAAACCCAAAAAAAAAAAATTTTTGTTTTTTCCCCCCCCCAAAAAAAAAAACCCCCTTTTTTTAAAAAAAAAACCCCCCAAAAAAAAAAAATCAAAAACCCCAAAACCCCGGAAAAAAAAAAGAAGGGGAAAAACAAAAAAATTTTTAAAAAAAAAAACCCCCCCCGGAATTTCCCTTAAAAGGGGTTTTAAAAGGGGGAAAAAGGGGAAATTTTTTTTTTTTTTTTCCAAAAAAAAAAACCAAAAAAAAAAAAAACAAAACAAAGGGTTTTTAAAAAAACCCCCCAAAAAAAAAAAGGTTCCCCCCAAAAAGGAAAAAAAAAAAAAAACCCCCCCCCAGGGTTAAATTTTTAAAAAAAAAAAAAAAAAATTCTTTAAAAAAATAAATTCCCCCAAAAAAACCCGGGCCCCCCTTTTGGGGGGGGGAAAAAAAACGGAAAAAAAAATTTTTTTTTTTTTCCCAAAAAGGGAAAAAATACCAAAAAAAAAAAAACGGAAAAAAAAAAAAAACCCCCCAAAAAAGTTTTAAAAAAAAAAAAAAGGAAAAATTTAAAAAAAAGAAATTAAAAAGGAAAAAATTTTAAAAAAAGGGGGGCCCCCAAAAAAAAAAAAAAAACCAAAAAAACCCCGCCCCCCCTGGCCCGGGAAACTTTTGGGGGGGGAAAAAAAATTTTTTTTTTTTTTTCCAAAAAAAAAAAAAAAAAAAAAAAAACAAAACAAAGGGTTTTTTCCCCCCCCCCCGGGAAAAAAAGGGGTTTCCCCCCAAATTTTTGGAAAAGAAAAAAACCCCCCCAGGAAAAAAAAATTGGGTTTTAAAAAAAGGGGGGGGTTTTTTTTTTTTAAAAAAAAAATTTTTTCCCGGAAAAAAAGGAAACCCCCCCCAAAAAAAAAAAAGGAAAAAAAACCCCCCTTTTTTTTTTTTCCCCAAAAAAAAACCCCAAAAAAAAAAAATCCCCACCCCAAAAATTTTTCCCCAAAAAGGAAAAAAAGGCCCGGCAAAAAAAAGGGGGTAAAAACCCCAAAACAAAAAAAAAAAAAATTTTTTTTAAAAAAACAAAAAAAAAAAAAAAAAAACCCCCCTTTTTTAAAAAAAAAGGGGGGGAATTTTTTTTTTTTTTTAAAAAAAAAAAAAAACCCCAAAAAAAAATTTTTGGGGTTAAACCCAAAAAACAAAACAGAAAAATTTCCCCCCCCTTTAAGGGTTTTTTTTCCCCCCTTAAAAAAAAACAAAACCCCAAAAAAAGGGAAAAATTTTTTGGGGAAAAAAAAAAGGAAAAAAACCCTTTTTCCCCCCCGGGGGGAAAAAACCGGCCCCCCCGGGGGGGGTGGAAAAAAAAACCGGGGGAAAAAAAAATTTTTTTTTTAAAAAAGGAAACCGGAAAAACCCCCAAAATTTAAAAAGGGAAAACCCCCCCCCCGGAAAAGGGAAAAAACAAAAAAAAAAAGGAAAAAAAAAGGAAAAATTAAAAAACCCCCAAAAAAAAAGGGGGGGGAAAAAAAAAAAATTTTTTTTAAAAAAAAAAAAAAAAAATCCAAAAACCCCCCCGGGGGGGAAAAAAGGGAAATTTTTTTTTCTTTTTAAAAAAGGAAAAAACCCGGGGAAAAAAAAAAAAACCCCAAAAAATTTTAAAAAAAATTTTTTAAAAAAAACCCCAAAAAACAAAAAGGGGGTTTTTTTTGGTTTAAAATTTTCCCCCCAAAAAAAAAAAACCCAAAAAAAAACCCCCCCGGTTAAAAAAAAAATTAAATTAAAAAAAAGGGAAAAATTTTTTTCCCCCCCCCCAAAGGGGCCCCCCCCAAAAAAAAAAAAAAAAAGGAAAAAAAAAAAAAAACGGAAAAAAAAAAATTTTTTTTTTTTCCAAAAAAAACCCCAAAAAGGGAAAAAAAACCCCCCTTTTCCCCCCCCAAAAAGGAAAAAAAACAGGAAAAAAAAACCCGGCCCCCCTTTAAAAAAAAAAAAAAAAAAAACCCCCCAAAAAGGAAGGAAACAGGGGAAAAAAAACAAAAAAACCCGGAAACAAAAATTTTTTTGGGGGGGGAAAAAAAAGGGGTTTTTTTTTTTTTTTTAACAAAAAAAAAAAAAGGGGAGACAAAAAAGGGAAAAAAAAAACAAAAAAAAAATTTTAAAAAAAAAAAAATTCCCCCCCGGGGGAAAAGGGGAAAATTTTTTTTAAAGGAAAAGGAAAAAAAAAAAAAAGGGGAAAACAACCAAAAAAAAACAAAAAAAGGGAAAAGGTTCCCCCCCCCAAAAAAGGGGAAAAGGGGGGCCGGGAAAAAAACCCCAAAAACCGGGCTGGAAAAAAAAGGGAAAAAAAAAATTTTTTTTTTTTTAAAAACCCCCAAAAAAAAAAAAACCCCCTTTTTTGGGGTTTTTTTTAAAAAAAAAAAACAAAACAACCCAAAAAAAACAAATTAAATGGAATAAAATTTTTAAAAGGGGAAAAAGGTTTTTTATAAAAAAAAAAAAAAATCCAAAAAAAAAAAAAACAAGAAAAAAAACCCAAAATTTTTTTTTTTTTCCCCCCGGGGGGGAAAAAAATTTAAAAAATTTTTTTGGGGGAAAATTTAAAAAGGGAAAAAAAAAAAATTTTTTAAAAAAAAAAAAAAGGGGGAAAAAAAACCCTTTCCCCTTCCCCCCGGGGAAAGGAAATTCCCTTCCCTTTTAAAAAAAAAAGAAAAAAATTTCCCAAAAAAAATCCAAAACGGGGGAAAAAAAAAACCCCCCCGGGGTTTTTCTTAAAAAAAGGGGGAAAATTTTTAAAAAAAAAAACCCAAAAAAACCCCCCGAAAAAAAATTTTTGGGAAAACCCAAAAAAAAAATTTTTTTTTTTTTTTAAAAAACCCCCCAAAAAAAAAAAACCCCCTTTAAAAAGGAAAAAAAACCCCCAAAAAAAAAAGGGGGAAAAAAAAAAAAAGAAAAAAAAAATTAAAAAAAAAAAAAAAACCCCCCCTTAAAAAAAAGGGGGAAAAAAAAGGGAAAAAAAAAAAAATTATTGATTTTTAAAAAAAAAATAAAACAAATTTTTTTTTTTTTTTTTTGGGGGTGTTTTAAAAATTTTAAAAAAGTTTTTTTTAAAAAAAAAAAAAACCCCCCAAAAACCCCAAAAAACAAAAAAAAAAAAAAAAAAAATTTTCCCCCCGGGAAAAAAAATTTTTTTTTGGGGAAAAACAAAAAAAAAAAAAAAAAAACCCCCGGAAAAAAAGGGGGGGGGAGTTTTTTAAAAAAAAAAAAAACCCCGGGGCTAAAAAAAAACCCCAAAAAAAAAAAAATTTTTAAAAACAAGAGATATTTTTTTTTTTCTTTTTTCACAAAACAGGCAGAAACAGGTACAGCAAACACTTATAAATGCTATGAATCAGCTACTACAGCTTACACAGAAGAATTTGCTACAAATACAGTCAAATAGTAACAAACAAGGATTCCAAGTGCAATATTAAGTTAAATGCAGCAAAAACAGCTTCAATGTAACAGAAAGGCAGGTGAAATACAGTTGCTAGGTATTCAGATGTGGAAAGCAACAAAAAATATACTTAGTATCAAGAAAAGTCGCTTATTCAGCTCTCTGCAGCCTGGATTACTCTGCTGGCCCACGTGGAGTCTGTGCTGAGTAGGTACAAGCTGAAAGTTTTATACCAGGGGGCTGGAAAAAGCTAGAAACTGGCCCAAAACGACCAATAAACTACTAGTTACTGGCTGAAAACTCACAAAGCTGGACAAAAGGCAGCTCAATGCTTCCCACTCCCACTGGTAAGCAAGGTAGCTTCCCTTCCCCCAATTAAGGCAAGGAAACAGTACACAGGAACTACAACCAAAGCCCAGGAATCAGCAACTCTGAAACTGGACTAAACTAGTAAAGCAGGAAAGCAAGGTAGCTTCCCTTCTCCCAAATAAGGCAAGGAAACAGTACACAGGAACTACAACCAAAGCCCAGGAATCAGCAACTCTGAAACTGGACTAAACTAGTAAAGCAGGAAAAACAAGAGATATTTTTCTTTTTTTCTTTTTTTCACAAAACAGGCAGAAACAGGTACAGCAAACACTTATAAATGCTATGAATCAGCTACTACAGCTTACACAGAAGAATTTGCTACAAATACAGTCAAATAGTAACAAACAAGGATTCCAAGTGCAATATTAAGTTAAATGCAGTAAAACAGCTTCAATGTAACAGAAAGGCAGGCGAAATACAGTTGCTAGGTATTCAGATGTGGAAAGCAACAAAAATATACTTAGTATCAAGAAAAGTCGCTTATTCAGCTCTCTGCAGCCTGGATTACTCTGCTGGCCCACGTGGAGTCTGTGCTGAGTAGGTACAAGCTGAAAGTTTTATACCAGGGGGCTGGAAAAAGCTAGAAACTGGCCCAAAACGACCAATAAACTACTAGTTACTGGCTGAAACCTCACAAAGCTGGACAAAAGGCAGCTCAATGCTTCCCACTCCCACTGGTAAGCAAGGTAGCTTCCCTTCCCCCAATTAAGGCAAGGAAACAGTACACAGGAACTACAACCAAAGCCCAGGAATCAGCAACTCTGAAACTGGACTAAACTAGTAAAGCAGGAAAGCAAGGTAGCTTCCCTTCTCCCAAATAAGGCAAGGAAACAGTACACAGGAACTACAACCAAAGCCCAGGAATCAGCAACTCTGAAACTGGACTAAACTAGTAAAGCAGGAAAAACAAGAGATATTTTTTTCTTTTTTTTCTTTTTTTTCACAAAACAGGCAGAAACAGGTACAGCAAACACTTATAAAACTATGAATCAGCTACTACAGCTTACACAGAAGAATTTGCTACAAATACAGTCAAATAGTAACAAACAAGGATTCCAAGTGCAATATTAAGTTAAATGCAGTAAAAACAGCTTCAATGTAACAGAAAGGCAGGCGAAATACAGTTGCTAGGTATTCAGATGTGGAAAGCAACAAAAAATATACTTAGTATCAAGAAAAGTCGCTTATTCAGCTCTCTGCAGCCTGGATTACTCTGCTGGCCCACGTGGAGTCTGTGCTGAGTAGGTACAAGCTGAAAGTTTTATACCAGGGGGCTGGAAAAAGCTAGAAACTGGCCCAAAACGACCAATAAACTACTAGTTACTGGCTGAAACCTCACAAAGCTGGACAAAAGGCAGCTCAATGCTTCCCACTCCCACTGGTAAGCAAGGTAGCTTCCCTTCCCCCAATTAAGGCAAGGAAACAGTACACAGGAACTACAACCAAAGCCCAGGAATCAGCAACTCTGAAACTGGACTAAACTAGTAAAGCAGGAAAGCAAGGTAGCTTCCCTTCTCCCAAATAAGGCAAGGAAACAGTACACAGGAACTACAACCAAAGCCCAGGAATCAGCAACTCTGAAACTGGACTAAACTAGTAAAGCAGGAAAAACAAGAGATATTTTTTTCTTTTTTTTCTTTTTTTTCACAAAACAGGCAGAAACAGGTACAGCAAACACTTATAAATGCTATGAATCAGCTACTACAGCTTACACAGAAGAATTTGCTACAAATACAGTCAAATAGTAACAAACAAGGATTCCAAGTGCAATATTAAGTTAAATGCAGTAAAACAGCTTCAATGTAACAGAAAGGCAGGCGAAATACAGTTGCTAGGTATTCAGATGTGGAAAGCAACAAAAATATACTTAGTATCAAGAAAAGTCGCTTATTCAGCTCTCTGCAGCCTGGATTACTCTGCTGGCCCACGTGGAGTCTGTGCTGAGTAGGTACAAGCTGAAAGTTTTATACCAGGGGGCTGGAAAAAGCTAGAAACTGGCCCAAAACGACCAATAAACTACTAGTTACTGGCTGAAACCTCACAAAGCTGGACAAAGGCAGCTCAATGCTTCCCACTCCCACTGGTAAGCAAGGTAGCTTCCCTTCCCCCAATTAAGGCAAGGAAACAGTACACAGGAACTACAACCAAAGCCCAGGAATCAGCAACTCTGAAACTGGACTAAACTAGTAAAGCAGGAAAGCAAGGTAGCTTCCCTTCCCCCAAATAAGGCAAGGAAACAGTACACAGGAACTACAACCAAAGCCCAGGAATCAGCAACTCTGAAACTGGACTAAACTAGTAAAGCAGGAAAAACAAGAGATATTTTTTTCTTTTTTTTCTTTTTTTTCACAAAACAGGCAGAAACAGGTACAGCAAACACTTATAAATGCCATGAATCAGCTACTACTTGGATATAGTAGTGCATGCTGTTCATTTTGTGGATATGCAAAAGGTCCATCAGATTAGGCTAAAAGAATGCCTTGCATGCCAGGCATAAATCTCCTCTCAGCAGTCTGTAAGAAACCAAATATAGGGATAGGGCTTTGTGGTGATCTGTGCAGGCATTGAGTTTATGCCTTGTATCATTTTTTTGAAAAACCTTTGTGGATGCTCAGTTGTTTCACGTGCCTAACCAGGTACTTGCTGAAAGAAGCATTATATTCAATGATGGTTCTGATGAGTGCTGAGTATAGTGGCATGATGATTTCTCTGGACCTAGAGGCCATGCGCTTACTTGTAAGTTGAATGAAACACAATTAATTCCTTATTACCTTAGAAATTTGTTGGTCAAAAAACAGATTACTGTCTACTTTAGTCGCTAAATCCATGACCACTGTATATACCTTTTGGGGTGTTTTATTGATGAGGTAGTTTCCCCAGGGTAGCACACTTTCCAAAAGCTAATTTTATGTATTTCTTGGTATTGAGTTTTAAGCCATGGATTTGGTACCAATTATTTATCTGTGCTATACCTTCCTGCAAAATGTTAGTATCCTTGGGAATTTCTATGATTACTCCCAGCTTGCAATCATCTGCAAACCTGGTAAGCCAGAGGCCCTTGACATTGGCGTTGACTTCCAAGAATTAGATGCCAAAGAGGAGTGGACCCAGCACCAAGCCCTGGGGGAATCCACTGATGACTGGCCTTTTTGTGGAGATGGTCTATCCAATACTAACCTCTTGGATCCTATCAGTGAGTCAGTTTGCAATCCAGGGGGTTACACAGAAGTTTTTGCTTAATTCCATGAGTTTTTTTTTTCAATGCCCAAGGGAAATTAGTATCAAATTCCTTAGCTAGATCAAGGTAGACAGTATGAAACATTTTGTCCTTATCTGTTGCCTTGTTGACCTTCACAAAGAAGTCCACCAGGTTCAGTAGGCATGACCTGCCTTTGATGAAACCAGAATGGGTCAGGCCCAGTATCCGAAGCTTTCCTATGTCATTGGTAATCATTTCCATGATATTTCTTTACAGATGTGATTAATCAGACTAATGGGTCTGTAGTTCCTGGGCTCAACTGATGGCCCAGCCTTGTGCAGAGGTAAGACTAATTGGTCAAAGAATGAGCTATGGGTTTCATGGAAGTTAAAGGGAAACCTACTGTTTGCTATGATATGGCATGGGACTTTGTCCATGGTAGTTGTGATGTGTAGGAACTCCAGCATTTCATCCTGTTTAACAAACTGTAGGTATGCTTGTTATTGATGTAGATTGAGACACCTCCACTTTTCATCCTTGCATGTGCAATTGTTATTTTAAATATGTGGAAGGCACATAAGCCTTGCACTGCCAAGGTACTCTCTGCAACTTTAAAACACATTTCAGTAATTGCACTGATGTCTGTATTTTCCAGGGAGAGTAAGCTTTGAGGGAGTAGAGCATCTTGTTTAGACTCCTGACATTGAGCACTTAGACCTTTAGATTTCCTTGTATATATTTTGCTTTTTGGAAGTTTTGTCAATTTGGCATTGCCTGAAAAAGGATTTGTGGGGGAGGACAATGTTTAGCCAATATCTACTAGCCTAGAGGGGATAGGTGCAAACCATCCATGCCAAAATGACATGGTTTAAAAACCATGTCCTCTCATGTGGATAAATTTTGTATTCCCCTAGAATGACACTAGAAACTAAGGCAATTATTAAAGCCAGTCATCTGCTGTTAATATTGTGGCATCATCCTTGGTAAAGGTAGAATGCTGCTCAATGCTAGGCACATATCATCCCTTGACTCATAGCCCAAAAGCTGCATAATGTCTCTCTTCATACAGTCTAGTGAGGTACTTCTCAGGTCATTTACAAATCCATGGACTATTAGTGAATCATGCTCATCCTGGGGAGGGGGGTGCAATGACTTGAGTGCATAAATAACTTGGCAGATCCTGGCCCCTGATAGACAACTGACTGTAATTTTTACCTTGTTCAGCTTGGTGAGTGCGACATCAGTATGTTGCACAATGCAATCCCCTATGATTACAGTCCTGAGCAGTGTATTAGCTTGTCTTATGGGCTTGGTAGTTAATGCTCTACTGAGTGTGGCTGTATGTGCAGCATTGGATGCTGTTACTGTTGAGTACTTTTGAGTTTGCTGAGGATAATTTTTGCATATTCAATGTCAGTACCTCTGCATGTGTAGGTCTATTTGTGGGGTGCATACTGTATCTGGTAGGTGTACTGTGTTTTTCTGACAATCAGATTATTATTTGAGTACTTATATGCAAGAGTTTTCACCACCAGGGGCATAGTGAATATACATCATTCATACTGTGTTTGTTTCTTTGAAAGTTAAATGATTGTTAAATGAATGTTAGATAATTGTTATATTGTCTGAAGCTACTTATGTCCACCAACTGGCTGTGAAGAAATTGGGAATGTCCATGTCCATGACATCAGGTCCTTTAAAAGGTGCGGTGTATGAGGGGTTAATAGTGGCTTGACAAAGGGTGCCTTTGGCACTAGATACTACAGTTGGCTGTATGATACTAAATTCAGGGGGCAGTTCTCTTCAAAATGCAAATTTGTTGCATTGCTACCCAACACACAAAGTAGTCTACACTCACCAGGTTATTGGTACAGTTTCAAAGGTAGTTTTAGAGGGGAAAATGTGGTTTCTAGGTATCTGTTAACCACTGTTACATGATAAGCAGCGGCATACAAATGTGCTAAATTTACACAGGCATTTAACATACAGGACACTATCTTCTAAACCTTCTGACCATAAAACAACTATACTTAAAGCTTTCCTATTTAAGCCGCAGTGGTGCAGCGGTAGCATTGTCACCTCACAGCAAGAGGTTCTCCCATTTGATTTTTGGTTGGAGCACTCTCTGTGTGGTGTCTGCATGTCCTCCCTGTGGTTGAATGGTGTTCGGAAGAGATGCGTGAATGGGCGTACGTTTATTGAATGTTGGGCATCGAGCTGGCACCTCGGCACCATAAAAATCTACTGCCAATCATTAGAGGACCGGAGTTCCGCTGTGGTGCCCCCTAACCAGGAAAAGCCGAAAGAAGAACAATAACTTAAAACTTTCCTATTTGTTTACCAACTGATATAGGCCAGGTCACCATGTATTGCCACTATATGGAAGATCCTAGTCCTCTAAATGTGAAAATACAAAAATAGAATCTGTGAGTGAATATGCTAAAATAAAACTAAACTAACTAAACAAGGTGATTTCACGTCAATCACGTCAATCAGACCAACAGCAAATAGTTTCTGGAAGTGCTATTAAAAAAAAAAAAAAATATATATATATATATATATATATATATATATATATATAGCTTTTATCTGGGTGGCACTTGATGCAAGAAAATCACTTTGGAGGCATGGCACCAGAGGCCAAGCATTGCTGAGCTCTGTGGGAACGAGCCAAGAGATATGCAAGAGACTGGGAAAATAACCTCACAAGCACACCACATTTATACAGGCACTTAAAACACAGGAAACTGTGTAGAATCATTTTATCAGGTACAAGTGTGGAGGACTATACAAACAACAGATACAAAGTTGCAAATTACACAATAAGAATGCCAGTACTGCTTCTCAAAAGGGTGGTTCTCCACAATAAGCAAACCGTACAATATCAGGGCACTTGAAAATTATTTAACATGCCAAAATTGTCAGATAAAACAAAAATAAAGCAGTAGTGCTCTAGTAAGTTAAATGAAGTGCAACACAGTAAAATCTTCTGTCTGAAAGATGGCACAAGATTAATACAGGACCCTCTCAGAGTGTGGCAAGGATACTGAGCAGATGGGAGGAATACTGACTTGCTGAGTTAGTTACTTAATTAGCTTACACAACTATCAAAAGCAATCAGATGGGAATGGAGGGGCTTTGGTAGTGGGATTACCATAAGGGGTGAAGTCCAGAGACAGTGGCTTTTAAAACCACAACAGGGTTGGGGAAATATATGAACTGCTATAAGAAGCCAAATAAATCAGATACTACAGCTTGTTGCCCACAGTATTTCTGGTCTGCACATGAGCCAAAATAGCAAGAAAATGTTTTGGCCCACTGATGTACAGAACTAAGTTACAACGTACAGACTACTAACTTATTCAGTAAAACAGATCTGTACAAACTGGATAAAACAGATACAAGTACTTGGATAACACAGCAAAGCTGTGTCTTACAGCACTGGTCAGGCTTGAAAAGGAACAACCACAACCCACATTCTGTTGAGAATTTCTTTTCATTTATTTCATCTTTGCTTTATTATTTCATTTAGAGGCTTGTCTAAAATAATAGGTTCATATGTTCATAGGTTCATACTAGGCTATCTGCCCTGGGGCAATTTTAAGCCTAGCCCAATTCTGTATGGCTTACGCCACCCTTTGAATTGAGTATACTGTGCCCTTTTTAAGGTTTAGTTTACTGTGCCTCTGTCTAATAGTGACACGGGAGTAATCCCTGGGACAAACCTATGATCCCCCATCCACTTATCAAGATTCTTCTTGAAGAGATTCAGTGAGGTGCTCTGCCTCACATGAACTGGAATTCTATTCCAGAGCGAAGGGAGCCTCTGGGTTATGAACCTGTCCCTCCAGCAAGTTCTATTTATTTCTGTGCTAAGGTTCAAGTCCCTTGAGCGTGTGGCTCTAAGGGATTTAGATTTACTGAGGTGGAGCATGTCCATTAATTCTGGATTTGACATAGCTTTGTATGTCAGGCATAGATCGCCTCGAAGTAGGTGGTATGCAACTGAGTAGAGCTGGAGTTTTTTTAACCGAGCAGCATATGGCATCTGTTTGAGACCCTTGATCCTCTTGGTGAGATACTTTTGGGGTCTTTCTAATTGCTGCAGGTGTCGGGTAAGGTACATCCCAAAAGGGGCATTGTATTCTATGATGGGCCTGATGAGGGATGAATAAAGGGGCACGATTACCTCTCTTGATCTAGATGTGAAACCCTTCGTGATGAGGTGGGCTATGTAGAAGGTCTTTCTAACCACTTTGGCAATGTGGTTTTCAAAGGAGAGATTGCTATCAACTTGGGTACATCTTGAAATTCTGAAGTCAATCAAAAGAAGGAACTCCATATTTCATTGTGTTCAGATTAATGTATCTACAAGCCAAACATCTGAATATGAAGGCATCAGTCATATTCAGAAAGCATTTTGAAGAATGTTTTGGAATCTGGTACTTATATGAACCCATGAAACTTAGGAAAAAGTGTTTCATAATGTAAATTTATTTAGCATGTATCACACAAACTTGGACATGCTGATTTTAGACTATGGTAGGCCTCTGCTTATAAATTTTCTTCTTTGTATTTACACATATCACCATGAGCTGCCTGTGTTGTGAATCTTGATTTTTACTTGTCGACATTTGCAATATCAAGATTTGAGAATTTTGGTGTATTTAAATAGAATTAAGCATATATTTACCTGAGTTTTTGTGTATTTAAGTACACTTAGACATCATCTATCTATCTATCTATCTATCTATCTATCTATCTATCTATCTATCTATCTATCTATCTATCCCTCTATCTCTCCATCTGTTTATCTACCTGTCTATGGGATTACCTGAAATGATCCAAAACAGCATAAGATTGACTATCAAAACATCGACTGCAAAATATCTAAACTGAAAAGCATTTAAACACAAAATACTGACAAAATCTTACCCCTTTCAAAACCAGTATTTTTGCAGGGGGAGCAAGCCACCATGTAGCCCCCACACACCATGCTTATCATATATGTAAAAAAAGGAGATGCTGCCAGCACAGCTAGCTGCAATTTTGTAAATAATTATGTCATTGGTGAATATCAAACTGATTTATATAAGATGCTTTTGTTACAAATGTATTAGAAGTGTATGCCATGTGTATATCAAACTGCTCTGTACAGATGTCTGTACTGAAAATGTATTTTTTCAAGAGCTTGTGCTTAAAATTTATTTATTTATTTATTTTGTTAACCGGGTAGTGTCTGGCTGGGCCAGAAGCCCATTTTCAGTGGAGACCCAGGGAGAAAATCTCCAAAGTGGATTACAATAGTATTTACATATGCCATATAGAAGTTACAATTAATTGTCGGACCTACACAGGAATACAAATTACAAGATATTACAGTAGTGTTAGAAAAAAAGAAATCAGGAAGTGAAGTTAGACATATTAAAAAATATTAAGCAATTATAAACAATTATCAAAGTATATCAAGCATTGTCCATTCTCCATACTTCATACTATTCTTCCAGAATTTTTTTGGGAGAACAATTCAAAGAAGCCAGTAGATACTGAGAAAGGGAGGAAAAATGGGTAAATATTTGCGTATATAGATGTTTAGCCTGGGGTAGTACAGGAGCAGAGCCTAGGTTTAGAGAAATGTTCTTTCAGGGTCTGTTTAAATGATAGTGTGTTATTGATGGTGAGAATATACTGTGGAAGAGAGTTCCATTGCTTGGCTATGGCATGAGAGAATAGGGAGGTGCCATAAGCATTTTGGGCTTTACTTTTAAAAATATTTTTTTCAGCAGATCTAAGGGATGTTAGGTTACTATAGAGTTGGACTAGGTCTGATATAGCTGGATAGCTGTCAGGCTTGTATATGACTGTGTGGGCAGTTAGTAGTTGAGTCAGGGAGAGGAGATGTGGGAGCTCTACCCAGTTTAGTTTATTTAATGCAGTACAGTGCTGAGATTTATAAGATTGAATTGTAGCGAATTTTGCAATTTTCTTATAGCAGGATTTGAGGCTATTTATGTCAGATATGTGAAGGTTGGTAAATATTTGAGAGCAATATAGAAGGGAAGCTAATATATGATTTCGAGCAGTACTGGGTCTGGCTTGGTCAGTAAGAAATGGTTTTGCTCTGTAGAGTGAACCCAGATTGGAATGCACCTTTTTGATGGTTAGAACAAGGTGTTTACCAAACCTAAGTCCATTATCAATTGCAAACCCAAGGAGTTTTGTATGTTCTTCTGGCTCTATTATGGTACCATTGGAAGAGGAAATAAAGATAAGAGGTAGATTTTTAGATGGGTTTTTGTGGAAGACCATAAGCTTGTTTTTTGGGGGTGTTAAGTATAAGTTGATGAAGTGTTAGATAGTTTTCTATATTGTGGAGGACTGCTTGAGTTTTTTCTTGAAGTTTTTTGATAGTGGGGGCAGACCAGATCAGGGATGCATCATCGGCATATTGTACAGTTGAGGCTGGGTTAGCTGCAGTATGAACGTCATTAGTAAAGATAGTGAAAAGGATGGGACCAAGAATTGAGCCTTGTGGGACCCCAACTCTTACAGGGAGCTGAATGGAGAGTTTATTTTCCTATAGAGTGGATTGTTTTCTGTCAGTCAGGTAGCTATGAAACCATTTTAGGGTTTTAGAGCTGGAGTGCTAGATGGCTATTTTGTTTAGAAGTATTTCATGTGACACAGTGTTAAATGCTTTTGACATGTGTAGGAAGGTAGCAGATACTAGTTGTTTTTTTTGTTTTTAAGTTGGTATACAGTATCAGTAAAGCTGATGAGTGTTGTACTGGTACTATGCTTAGGTCAGAAACTGTTTTGTGTTTTGGATAATAGATTATTGGTCAGGTCATTTTTCTAAGATTTTGGCGAGTGGGGACAGAATGGCTATGGGTCTATAGTTGGATATATCAGTTGAGTTGCCGGCTTTATGTAAGGGTATTATGTGGGAAATTTTCCAAAAGGATGGTACATACTGTTCAGAGATAGAATGATTAATTAGAACAGTTATAGGGTAAGCAATGGAAGGAGCTGCTAGTTGAAGAATGTCACTAGGTGGCTGGTCTAGTGAGCAAGGTTTTAATTTGGTGATACGAGTTTTACTGTAGTTGGTTTGAACTGGTTTTAGTTTGAGAAGGGTAGTGTTTTTGTCAGGAGTCCAAGGTATGGTAGGAGTAGTACTGGGGGGGTTGCTAAGTAGGGAGGTTATTGAATTAATAAAGTGGGAGTTAAACTGAGTGGCTATGGACTCATTTTGGTTGGTCAGTGATGGGGCTGGGGTAGTGTGTTTTCCTGGGTTGAGAAGGAGATTTATTGTTTGCCAGAATCTTTTGGGATTGTTCTGGTATTTTAGTTGATTTGCATGGAAATATTTATTTATTTATTTTTTGTCATGTTTAATTAGTTTTTTAGCCTGATTTCTAAGTTGCTGGTAGGTAGTGAGGTTTTCTTTAGTTTTACTACTTTGATAGTGAGACCAGGCTTTATCTATTTGTTTTAGTAAATGAAGAGTGTAATTTGATAGCCAGGGAAGCCTGTTAGAGTTGGTGCGTATTTTTCTTATGCAGGCTAGGTCGTTAAGTATTTGAAGGAAGGAGGTATTGAAGTACTGAACTGCGTTATCAAGTGGAAGATGTTTCAAATGTTTCCAATCACATTGTAAAATTAGAGAGTTAAATAAAGAAGGACAGAAATGTTTTTATTGTGAATGTAGCAAAAAGAAATATTGGAGACATTTTGAAAATGTATCCATAGTGTACCCTACTGGAAGAGAACAGAAATGTACATGCACTATTGTAGCTGTTTAAATGTATATGTCAACAGAGCAAACTGGAGGGCTAACTTCAGTCCAGCAAACTTTAGAAAAATAGCTGATATTTAGACATCTCTTGCATGTTTTTGTTGCATCTAGAGACACAGAGTCTGTACTAGGAACCTTTCTGTATTGCCCTTGGAGTGAATTAAGTGCTACTTTTGAAGCATGAATGATGGCAATTGTTTTATGACTTCCAGCATCTGCCAAAGAATTGAGGAAAAGCCCTTGTCTGTATATTTTTACAGGTAGATAGATGTGTGAGAGATAGACACTTTCATTATCTAGGCTGCACATTTCACATGTTTTTTCATTGGTTAACTTGTTTCTTGAATGATATTTAAATACAAAATGAATTTCTGCATCTTTCTCTTTTTATAAAAAAGGTTTAAGTTTGCATAAAATAAAAGCGCTCCTGGTGATTCCTTGATAGTTATTTTCCCATCCACCTCGATCTGCTTTTTAAACCTGGTGATTTTAAGTTGCCCACCCATACTGTAAATTGAGATTAATAAGCTCCTCCCTTTCTACACTCTTACTGATATCTTGAATTATGTATTTGCCTTTCTGTGTGCTTTTATTATAAAGGGTTATTTTGCCTCTTCCTGTCTGTTCTACTGATTTACTTGCTCAGAATTCATTATCTAGATAGCTGTTGAATAAAGTAGTATATTTTTAGACTCAAGTAAGCACTTGTTTTTACATCAAGAAGTCAGTGGATTTTCCATCTAGCACACTGGGAGGTAGTCTGGTCTGTTTCCATTGGAGAAACAGTTGAAAATTTTCCATGTAGTTTTATTGGCTGGAGGGCTTATTAATCAGCTTATCTTGTTTTTAGTGCCTTACATTCTGTACAACTGAGTGACTCTTGGATCATTTATACAAAGTAAAGTACTTTTATTGATTAATCACACTTTTATAAGCTATTTAAAGTACATGGCTGTATCTGTATATTTAAGTTAGTTTGTGGTAGAATTTTGTATCTTTTAAGTTTGTTTGTGGTATCATTTCACTCTGCAGATTCATTGACTGTGCTTTTACATTAGAAGGACGGAGATTATTCATCTAGTGGCAGTAGGTATTTACCTGATCTATCTGAGCTGGGAAGCACACAAAAGGGCTCTAATTATTTTTTGTAATTTTCTTATATAATGTTGCTGTGCTTTAGCAGTTAAAAAAACTGTACTGTCTGCTGCTGCGTTAAGTCATTAACTGCACTGTACTTCATTAAATCTGTTATTTGTAGGGCTGTTGTAGGTAAATATTGTGGTCTTTTTACACTTGGACTCCAAATCAGCTATTCTGCATTAAGAAGGTGTTTTTCTTGTTCCCTTGTGGCAGATATGTGCCAATCTAACCTGAATGCATTGGTGATTGCTGGTGGAAGACTTAATATGTGCTTTCTTGATTGGTAGTTAGCTTAAAACTTGTTTCCCTTTGCTCGTATTTAAACCTCTTGTTTGCATGGTGCTGCTCTTTGAGCAGTGTTGGTTAGCAATGCCCTATATAGAGGCAAAAGCCATTGAAGCTCAGTTTTTCTCTAAGCAGCTCTCAGTGAAAGCCTTCCAAGCTTTTCTGATGCTCTATGAGCAGCTTAGCTGTACACTGAGCAGCATTGTCTTATTGATCAACCTTAGCCTACAGAAAGTATAGCTCCCTCTTGTAGTCTCAGCGCTGTTAGTATAATCTTGTCAAATTAGCCCATCTCCTTCCCTAATAAAACATACAGTAAGAGCCTGCTATCATGGATGGGCAGTTTCCCATCACCTCTCTGGCCAGAAAGATAGACATGGTCTAGCTAAGGCAATGTAGCAGTTGTCTCTGTATACTGACAACCACGTACTCCTGAAACAAACAAATACTTTATGTGAAATCGGAGACAAGACTCTCACATGAAGACAAATTGAATGCCAAACAGGTTGACAGCACAGACATGCTTTCCACACTAAATAAGGACATGACACATAAGCCCACATATGTGGATGTACTCAACAGAAACTTACTAAAAGATCAGAGGCCTCCCACAACAAAATCACTTACACACATAACAATGCAAAAAACAACCACAACACATAACACACACACACACACACACACACACACACACACACACACACACACACACACACACACACACACACACACACACACACACACACACACAGGGTCTCATCAAATAAGTCTGTAAGGCATAACTTAACAAAACCTAATATATTTGTCATAGGTGACTCCATTCTGAGATACATGGATGTTCCTCTCACAAAGCTAGATAAGGAGTGATTTACAGTTAGCTGCTGTTGTTAGATGCATGGCAGGATGTGTCAAGTCAATCAAGCACTCAAGTCACTCAACCACAAGTACCGGTATGATTCTGCCATAGTACATGTGGGGTGAATGACTTGAGGCATACCTCACTGGACTATATGAACAGGGACATGATTGAGTTCTTAGATTATGTCTCACAGCCAGGTATACGCCTAGCTTTAAGAAGTGCTCTACCTTCTCCAAGGATGATGCCACAATACAAACAAAAAATTATTGATTTTAACAATTGGCTTAGCATCTGGTGTCAGTCCAATGGGATCCACTATCTGTCAGCCTGGGAAGACATGGTCGTTCACATTATTTTGCCAGAGATGGTCTTCACCTGTCTCCTCTAGGATATCAGCTGCCGGCAAAGGCATTAGCCATCCCTATTGTGCCTTTTTTAGGCAGTGTAAAAATAACCAACCTCCCAACATAACAAAATCCTCTCTAGATAAACTCAAGGTACTGCTGCTTAATGCTAGGAGTCTAAAAAAAAACCTGCACTCCCTGAAAGCACTCATTACTTTGGAATATGCTGACATCTGTGTAGTCACTAAGACATGGTTCAAAGACACAGAAAGTACCCCAGCCATGCAGGGCAACAATACCTTCCATACTTTCGGACCACAAATTGAGCATGAAGGAACCAAAGGAGGAGGTATATCCATCTTCATTAAGGGGAAATACATCTTGAGACTTGTCAAACAGTATGACTCTCTTAAGCTAATCCATGTACAATTAACTACTGCATAGGCAAAGCCCACTACCACTTCATAGGTTCATAGGTTCCCCCATGAAACAGGAAAACATACTGCATACCTGGACATACTGGAGTCACTTGCCATAAAGCCCAACACCTTACTTGTTGTTGACTTTAATTATCCTACCATTGACTGGAAAACATACATGACCACAAATATGCTGGCTCAGAGGTTTTTTGACTTTGCCAATGCAGATGCTCTGTAACAGCTAGTCAGCACACCTACAAGAGGTTCAAGTGTCCTGGGCACAGTACTTACTAAAATAGGAAAGCATTGCACCCCCCACCCCTTGTGATGTCCTCCCTGACAAGACCAGACCATAAATCAGTCTTGTTTGATGAAAGTATAAGATCAGATACCCCATCAAGCTCAAAATCACTTAAGAATTTTTCCAAAACAAATTACATCCTTCTAAGTGATGGTATTAGAAGTTTCAAAGCTCCCTTGGATGCAAATAACACCAACTCCTACACAGAGGTGTACACCAATGCCCTGTATAACCACTCAAGCAATTGTATGGCATTGGCTGTACCTAATCTGATAAAACCAGGTCATGCCAAAAAAACAAGCCATCCTGGTAGACCCCTATTATAAGCAGGCTATACAACAAGACAAAGAAACTAATGTCCAAGAATAAAAGGGAACTGGCTCAGCAGAGGAAGAAATCCCTCTCTAGCTTAAGCAAACACATTAGAGATCTTGTCAAGTCCTAGAAAGCTAATTATGAAGCAAAAGTAGTCTCCCTAGTTAAGGATAATCACAAGGCATTCTATAACTACATATAAAATCTAAAACGGAATACCAGTTTATTCACTGAACTGGTTGTGGATGGCACACCCCACAATTAAATTGAGGTAATAGTCAACATACTAGCAGACAGATTTGGAGTAAACTTCACCCCACCCACCCCCTCCAGTCATCCCCCAAAGTATACGTACCACCCTTTTTGAGCCTATTATCTCAAGACAGCAGGTCATCTCTGTGCTCTCCAATGCCAAAAACGTGGCATCAATGGGACCAGACAACAGGTTGCCTATTAAACAACATAAAACATGACCTAGCAGACCCACTTGGATCCCTGTTTAACCACAGCCTGCAAACAGATTGTGTTCCACCTGAATGGAGGACAGCAACAGTAATTCCTTTGCACAAAGGGGGATCATCAACTGACCCTGGGAAATATAGGCCCATAGGCTTGACTAGCCTCATTTGTAAGGCCATGGAAAGTGTGAAGATTGGGTAGAGATGGGTGGAGAAATGTGAAGACTGGTAGAGGTGGGTGAAGGCTGCCAGTCTAGTCAAATAGAATTTGATACATAATTCTGGCATTTGTAAATATAAATGTAAAATACAGGCTTGTGTCTTAAATGTAAAGAAATGCTGTTTCAACAATGTGGCAACATTGCCATCTGCTGTAAGGGAAACTAAGTCAAGCATTTCAAATCTTTCCTTTCAAATTAAAATTATTTCATCACTGTCTTTGATGTTTTACAAGTCGGCTCCAGGCCGGCTAGAGGAAGGCTTCCTGCCTATTGTTTTAAAGCTAAAGTTAATGACTAGAATTTACATGTGGAATGTCCTTTATTGTTCTAAATGTAAAAGAATGTAAATGTAGTTAATGTGTAGCCTGGGAACTCTAGGAAGGGTGAAAAAGATACTGTAATGTTTATCAGAACTGGAGTTTCAATTTAAACAGTGAGAACCAGAGATTGTTGAGCATTTTTTTGTCTGGACATCCATCTCATCAGCACTCTGCCTGTTGTCTTAAGTAAGTTATCTTAGAAGTGTGTTTTCTTGTAGAAATAGCTAGGACTATAAAAATTAGACTAAGTGTTTTTCTGTTATGTCACAACTGTACTACTGAATTATTTTAAATTTCTGTGTGATCTCTGAACTCTTGAATGGCACTGTGGCCTAGTAGTATTGTCTTCTGTTTTTAGCATTTATTATTAAATATTTTAAACCCTTTTCAACTGTGGCTGGTTTATGTAGAGATAGTTTAAGCTCTAGAGTACATTGCATGCTTATAAGCGATCCTGGATTAAGCCCTTCCAATAAGCCTTGATTGCTTAAATTACACTACTATTGGATATTAATATTGCACAGTAATAACTGGACCCCCTTTTAATGGCCTTTGGGTAGCTGATAGTTATTAGCTGGTGGTGGCAGTAATTACCACCATGCAGTCTGGGTATAGGGGCACAGCTGGAGAATCTGTGTCAGCCTTTCCCAGGAGTGTCTGTGAAGTTGTTTAAATACTTATCTAAAAATGTGTGTGTGTGTGTGTGTGTGTGTGTGTGTGTGTCAGCTACTTGAGAAGGGATATGAAGCACTGGTTGTACAGAGATGGTACTGGAGGTTTTAGTTTGCCAGCTAGGCTGAGATCTGGACCCTATATCTGTGCCAGTGAGGAGTCTTATTGGGGACCTGGGGAGCAAGGGAGCCACCATGCCTGGACTGACTGTGATCTCTGTGTGCTCTTAAGGGAAATTGCACTTTACTGTGTGTATCTGTTATCCTTTCCTCATATATCAGATGCCCACTCTGGTGTTAGTGGTGAGGATTGAGGCTCCTTTGATTGCTGGGCCAGGGCACTGGTGCCACAGAAAGAATCATTATGGACCTTATTAGCAAGGACATAGGTAATCTCCAAAGACTAGACCAAACCCAGTTTAGATTTGTTAAAAGTAGATCATGCCTGTTAAACATGGTTGACTTCTTTGAGAAAGTCACCAAGTCCCTGGACAAGGGAAAGACAGTGCATGCCACCTATCTAGACCTAATCAAGGCATTTGATACAATTCTCTACTCAGGTATTATAGAGAAACTCTCCCAATTGGGAATTAAATCCTCCATTACCAGATGGGTAGCCAACTGGCTCATCAACAGGACACATACTGTCAAAGAGGGTCACCTCACTTCTAGCAAAAGACCAGTGGCATACCACAAGTTTCTGTACTCAGACCCATACTGTTCCAAATGTATTTCTCAGAAGTCCAGGCAAACTTGTATGGCCTGTGGCTGGCCAAGTTTGCTGACGACTGGAAATTTTGAGCAATCAATGATGTTAATATTTAGCAGACAGGGTTAACACAGACAAGTGATTTGTGCCAAAGCCATGGATTAAATGTAAATGCAAAAAAAGAAAATTGCATTATTATTGCCTTTGGGAAATCTGACATCCCTGCTAATTATAATATAGATAGCACTCCCTAAGTGTAGACCCAGTGGTACATGATCTGGCTACTCAGGTGTATATCAATCTGATATTTGACCACCATTTAACCACAGTGGTAAATAAATCCTTCTATATGGCACATCTTCTAACTCAATACATCTGAGTGATGCCTCCAGGTGCATCTGCAGTTAACTCCTACTAACATGTCTAGGCATCAAATATTGTTTGTTCATGTTTGCATCAATAATTTCAAACCCATGCCACGTACAAGGTTTTAAAAGATTTTATCTTAAAGCTTACACAATGGCAAACTCAACTGCATTAATATTTGACTTCTGTCTAGTGCATGTAAATATACATTTACTGTTATTTTTATGATATTAATTTATATAGATATAATTTCCATGTTTTTCTAAATATCTCAACAACCAAGTAACACAGATAGAACATCTTAACCTCATATGAAAGCTCTCTGCCAGGTGAATAAAATGCTTTTGACATTATGTGTGTAACTTGAGAGGTTGCTGAGATATTGCAACCTATTTACAAAATATTACAAATGTAATAGTTACTCCCCCGGATTCACAAATCCTCCGTGTAAGACTAAATAAGTCTTACTCGGAGACTGCAGTTGAATGGTATGACATCAGCATGCCATGAATATTCATGAGGGCACGCTGACTCCACTCCAAGTCTAACACGGACCATGCAGGAAAGCAGGGGGCGTGTCCGACTGCCGAGTAGTCCAAAGGTCCACACCCCTGCAAGTGTCTGAAATGTAAAATGTCAACACACAAGAGCGAGTCCGCTCAAATGTCCACATACCCAATACCACACTCCCTGACATTGTAAAGCCCCAGCACAGTTATAAAAAGTAAAACTTTAAATATTTTTTTCTAATTCCCGATATAGCTGCCCGTATTTGAACTTGTGTGGGCGGGTGTGCCCATTGCTTAGCTGCAGTTAGCAATCTCAACATGGAAGAGCATAATAAGGAATGTTTATGCAAATTACGCCAAATAGCAATAGCGTAGTGATCGAGCCTTTGCACAAAGAGGAGGCATTCATGGTTCGAGTCCCACCACTCCCCTTCCTATTTTATGTTTTAAATTAGTATATGAAGTAATTCCTGACATATATGATTAAAATTTTACTAAAAAGCATTGAAATGGCCTATGTATCAGTGAACAAAATGTATATTTATAAAGGATCCTGACATATAATTGCTCGCAGTTAAGCAGCGCTTTAGCCAGCACAATATAGTTGCCCGTTGTTAAGCAGCGCTTTAGCTAAAGCAATATAGTTGCCCACAGTAAAGCAGCACTTTAGCTAGTGCGATATAGTTGCCCGTAGTTAAGCAGCACTGTACCCAGTGCAATAGAGTTGCCCATAGCTAAATAGCGCTTTACCCAGCTCAATCGGTTTGTGCGGAGGTGTGCGCCACACCAACCAATGCACCGTAGGGCAACTTGGAGCAATGTAGTGCAATGTTGCCTAAACACAGCCATGCCCCCTAGCCTGTCTGGACAGTAGTAAAATAAAAAGCATTGACAAGGTTCGAACCCGGGACACTGTGCACCATAATCAAAGTACTGAACCACTAAGCCATGACAGCTTAGGATAAACAGCCACTGTTAACATACATAAACTTATAAATGGTAGATTAACCATTGCTAAGCAGGTCTGCAGTCAGCCGAGAATTTTCAAAAATGGCCAATCACAAAAAAGTGCGGGAAATGCATCATATTTAAGCCCCATAGGTGGGAATACTCGCCATAACTGATTGTAGCTCCCATCTGCAGTTAGAATGGCTGGTGCTGGAGAGGGTACATGCTTTCGAGTGCAACACTGGGGCATCGAGGAGTCAAAATACATGGTTTGGCTCCTTGTCCACCATCATGAGTCAAGACTCCTGCAAGGCCAGTTCCAAGGGACGGAGTACAAAGCAGAGGCTTGGAACCGGTTAGCTCATGACCTCACCAGTGTCACAGGCGATCCTCAGACTGGTGAGCAGGTCCGTCACCACCATGCAGATGTGAAGAGATGGAAGCAGGACCTACTGAACCAATGGATACAGGAGGCCCGTGGGATGCAAGATGCCCCACTACTGAGTAGGTAGCCATGGAATGCAGTATGTACGACATGCTAATTTATTCTATATAATGGATAGGTATGTCTCAATATCCCTTTATTTACTTCACAGCTGCAGGTGTCCATGCTGTGAATCAGCAAGCCTATGCAGATAGGCTGCTAAGGCTGTGCCACCAGGCAGGTTAGTAATCATTCTGCATGTATTGTTATATAAAATAGGTGAGAGAGCCTGAAAGAAAGTGTTGTAGCCCAATAATACAGCCATAAAATGCCCTGAATAATTCCTCTGCATGTACTGTTACATAAAATAAGTCAGAGAGCCAGAAAAAGAGTGTAGTAACCCATTAAGAAAGGTAAAATATGTTCAGAATAATATCTCTGCATGTACTGTCATATAAAATAAGTGAGCGAGCTTGAAAAAAGAGTGTTCTAACCTATTAATAAAGGTATAATAAGTCTTGAATATGTCTGCCATATGCACTGTGATATCAAATAAAGGAGGGAGCCTGTGGAAAAGTGTGTAATGTAATTAATAAAGCTATAAAACCTGGAGTGTGTCTGTGTCACTTACTTTGAAATGTTGTTGTACCCTTGCATTATACAAATAGTACTGTTTTAATAAGTGCTGGCAACCCACAGTTGGGCAGTCACAGCTAAAGTGGTTGATGGAAGTGCCAGTAGCTGTAAAGCATATATACAGTCCTCAGCAGTCAGTTAATGGCTGGAATGCATATGTAAATCTGGCACATGAGTAGCTTGTTAATATGTTCCCCAGAAATGTGAGTGTGCTACAGGAAATGTAGGGTTCTGTACAAATTTAACTGAAAATGTCATGTGAACACATCCAGATATGTAGATAAAGAAATATAAATAAAATTAATAACTATGTAGCAGTAACATCTGCATCTTGGACAGTTAGTATGTCAGATATAGGTCAGGTATATAATGAGCTAGCCAAACCCATTACACAACCTAATGCATGTTGGCAAGTGTAATAATACATGTAGGGGATATACACCTGCAGTCAATATGAATGTAGTGTAGACTAAAAGTACTTATAAGATGTTAATTGAGGTTTCTTTCTACACCCTACTGTATGTGCATAAACAATGCCATTCCACATCTCAATGGGTATGTGTAATCTCAAAACATTTGTTGGGACATATGTCCTATTGTTCTATAAATATCTGCATTTACTTTGATGCATGTGCCCTGTTCAAACACCACAATCATGGTGGCCTGTTGCCACCAATCATCCCTGCATGCTGTTGGAATGTCCACTGTCATTCAATATATGCATGTGTTATGCTTGCTGTTCAACTGTTGGAACCTTGGTGTGTTGGGTTAATGGAAATATTACTGCATGCTGTTACAACTAATTTGGAATGCTGTTGTGTATGTTGTAATTAAACACACCTAATCACAGAATGTATGGGAAGGCTGGTCCCAGCGGACCCACCTGTCCCTCCTCAGCTGGAGAGTGCACCTGGCACCAGCAGGTCCAGTGCCCAGCCCAGGCTCCCCTCCTCCATTGGTCCTGTACCACCTTCAGGTGGAAGAGCTGCAGGGGATAGGGCTCATCCCCCCGTGCAAGCGTGGGCAGAGAAGGGCCACCTGTCACCCTTCAAAGGGTCCGGGCTGTGGTGCGTAGGGAGATCCAGCGTTCAGTCGTTGATCCCCTATGCCAGCTTGAAGTGAGAGTGGCGTGTCTCACAGGTGAGCCTGCCCATCCTACGCAGCCCCCAGCACAGCCACCCTCGGGGCTGTGAAGGTGCAGTGGTGACTGTCCATGGGTGGGGATCTCAGTTCTGCTGTTACCATCTGTGGGCTCATGGGCATGCGATTTCCAAACATCTGTCCCCGTCAATTGTGTTCACCCACCCCATGTGTCATACACTGCCCCTGTGTGTGTCTTGTTTGTCTTGTCTATTTACCTCCCCAACCTTCCTCCCCAAATATATCTACTTCCTCTACCTCACTTTCCACTCTCACCTGAAAAAAAAAGGGCAGTCTGTGCCCACAAAAAAATTATGCCCCATACGTAGCTGCCCATTTCGCACACATGTCCGCTGGACATGTAAACTGATAATTATAATTGGCAGTACAACATACTTTGTTGTCCTCACCCCTCTCCCAGGGGTGTAAGGTTTCAAATTTCACTCCAAATGTATTGCATATGCACAGCTATTGCTGGTAAAGAAATGGGCAGCTATGGACCTTCCCTACATCCATCCTGCACATCCCGAGCTTGTTTTCCTACTGTCTTTCCCTCTTTGTGCCCCCTTTTTCACCAATTTCCTATCTCCCCATTTTCTTTTCATTCAAAGAAATTAGCACGGGGGTTAGTGGGAGTAAGCACTTTTAAGCAGTAGTAAGCGGGTTTAAGCGAGTGTGCGCATATGTGCGCTTAGCTAAGTATTGCTAAGCATCACGCAAACCCACGCAAACCCACTTACAACTGCTTAAAAGTGCCTTAATCACTCAGTATGTCAGGGCCCTTGTTCTGCTCAGCAGCAAAATAAAGCACCTCTGTCAGTCTCAAACCCCAGACCTTGGACACACTAGACTGCATGAAGTACCACAAAGCCACAGCTGATATACAACAACTTGGTGCTGAAATAAATATATCATGCATTACAATGAGTGAATGTAAAGGAAAAATAGGAAGGCCATAACACAAGTCTTGTTCTGTGGATCTTTACCAGCAATTGTTGTGGAATTGCATTACATGAGTGTGATATGAGAAGCAGCCATTCTAGCAGCAAATAATGTTACAGAGGCACTTTACAACCCCCACACAGTATCATAGCAGGACAAACACTGGCATATCTGATTAGGGCAGAGGCCATACTTTCTAACTGTGACTACTTTTCAGGGATGTCTCTGATTGTGAAACATATTTTAGCTGTGTCCCTCTGAATCCCTCTGAATAGTACTGATGTCAGTCAGAAAGGTGGGGTATTACACAATGAATACTGACAATAATAACAGTAGACACCACTTGTACTTCATTAAAAGTGTACTAATCCATATGCACTGCTTCACTCAAGTCTACACTTACTGTCTCTAATATGTGTAAGGTGTACCTCACTTTTAACTACCTATCCCTGACTCCATGCAAAGATGTATCTGACTGTATCGAAGGCCTGGCAGAGACACAAACACACAGGCATATCAGCTATTCTGCTGTTACACACTCTGCAAATAGCTTTGGTAGGACTTCCGCAAGCATACCCTTATGTAGGAGTACAACACAGAAATACCAAAGGATGTAGCCATGTACTGGTAGCAACTGACTGTAGCAATGTCATTGTACCAGTGCTGAAAACACCTGTGGGTTGCACAGACAAAGAATAACAGTGTAACATCTGGCTAACATCTAGATAGGTTCACAGTTGTGAACTATGCAGACAGACCACCTGTCTTGATAAACTAACAGGTACACACCAATCCTTTAAGTCCAGTAAGATAACATTCACACAATAATACATAATGCTCTCTGTATGTCAGCATCCCCCCCCCCACACACACAATTAAAATATACTTGTGTGTGTAGGGTCTACCAAGAATGTAGGTAGGCATACTCAGTACTGGAATTGTCCAGTTTTCCTGAGAACCCTGTGCTAATGTCAACAATAAAAAGCACAAACCCTGCAGAAGTGAGTACACTAATATTCACAGTATAACAGTTCACAAACAGTTCATGTGCCAAAAGAATACTTCTCAATAACTAATTTTGTATGGCAGTTAATTATATGAGTAGAAAAGAAACTACATAGTCACATATATCTTGTGTAAGCATTTGTAGGGGTGAGTTAAACTCTACACTGATAGCTCTGTACTGGAAGTGGCAACAGTCAGGTCTGAGTACAACATGTACTTCACTGTCTACACCTCTAGCTTCAGATATAAGAAGTATACCAACCTTCTGACTTACACGACAGTGTCCACAGCAAACAAGCATGGGCCCCACTCTGGAAATCTGAAAGGGCTATGCCTACATACCTTAGCAATTTATAGCATTGGGTTGCTATGACAGTGAGTACTGCAATTACCACACAGCAGGCTGTATGCATTTACCAAATGCTGGTCACCAATTGGTGCAGAGGGCATCACATGCACATGCACAGATACCTATAAAAGCAGACTGTACTTGCTCTCCCCACATGCAATCATTACATTGCACGTGTCAGAGACTATATAATTCCTAGAGAATAGTGAAAAAGAATTATTACTTAATAAAAAAAAATTTAATTAAGTAAAAAGATATATACTTAGTTACTAACCAAAAATATTAATTAAGAAAAAAAATACTTAATTAATAACCAAAAATAAAAATTTATTAAAAAAACTTTACTAAATTAATAAAAAAAAAAATAAAAAAAAGTTGTCAAAGCATACACAGACGGACCTGAAAGTGACAAACAGGTATGTAACAGATATGTAGTTACCGGCAAGTAGCAGATGTTTATGAAGAGTACTATACATACTCTGAAACATGCATATGTGGCAGCAGTAGGTATGTATGCACTGATGCCATGCATAACTACTGCCATGGACAAATTGGTGTGTAGCTGTGTGCAGTGGGACATAACTGTGACATATGTAGCTCAGCATTATATGTCAAACATCTGATCATGTTATCTATGTTCTGTACAGTACTGTGTATAATAGCAGTTTGGGGGAGTAGTGCAAATACCTATAAAATCTTAGATGTGACAGATTAAGACATGCATGACAGTCATATAATGTGTAGCTTATCATTGGCAACTGTTGTACCAGGCTAGTATAGTAATGTAGCATTTGCAGCTATATATACTCCCTATAATATTACTGTATGCACACATGTGACAACTGTTCATGTTGCAGCAAGGCCCAACAGGTCATCCGTGAGGTGTACGGACTTACAACAGTGTGGACCTTGTGTGTGTATGGCACACACATATGGAGAGATATTTATGTGTCTGATATATAAACATCTTAACATGTGCAAAGAGTAAGGGACATACTGCAACTGTTTGTGAAGGGTGGACATTTATATGTTGGTGCAAGTTGTTATGTGCATATTTATATGTAGGCTGTAGTGTGTGTCAAACAAGACAGCATACAGTGCTGGCATATGACAAGTGGTGTTTAAATGCTGTGGGTATGATTTGTTAGGTTTTTAGTCTTCCAGACAGGGGGTCCTGCTAAAGATACATGGGCTGAGAATACCTTCCATGCATTCTGCACATGACTGTGCAATATTATTACATAACTGTATCCCTCTCAAACTTTGCATAATTGATATTCCCACCATGAAAGGTGGACTGTATATGTGCCTATATGTATATCTATATGTACACCAATGGATGTTTATATGTACGCTCAAGCTCAATGTTGTAAATGTATTGCCATCCCTTTTGTTAAAAACCCTGTACACATGAACTACCACATAGGTGGTAGTCTACTCAACACCAAAAGTGTGATAAGAGACCATGGGACACAGGTGGACAGTAGTGTCCCTTTTGATAATCACAGTCCCACACTAGTCATGTAAACTGTGTACTGTCCACATGTCATCAGAAGAGGTGTGTCATCCATGGAAAAAGAGGTCAGTGTTCCACTCTACTCATCAGTCATAAAACCCATCATAAAGTACAATGGCCCTGTTGGTATGTACCTCAGAAGACATCTACAGCAACTGTAGACGCCAGATACATACCTCACAAAGAGTATTACCAGACTCAAACATATTCCCTATGCAGACTGTCTTACAAAACCACAGCTACACTGTGTCGCTTACCGCCTACCCAGAGGCAACCTCTGCCTAACATACAAAGCTATGCCAAACCCACAGATGTTGGGCATGCTCCATATAAACAGATCAAAATCCATACAAGCTACACACTGTACTGATCTAAACCTTGTAACGTCAAAAAGCATAACATGCTGGTGTGGTACATAATCATCTCAGACGCATACCATACTCTGGAACTAACTACCTATCAGTAGCAAATAAAGGTCCTCATTAGCAGTTGTCATGAATAATCATGATGATTGGATGTGAGATAGGAAGTACAACCCAGGAATCACCTCTGTGGCTCTGCATGACAGGGGCACATGAACATAAATTGCATGGGTGTTGAAGGGCAGGGTACCATATGGTTAGGCTTCCATAGGCCCTACAGCTAATAGCCTATTAGCTACCTAGGACCCGATACACACACGCATGTATTTGTTGCATTACTTGCTATGTGAGGTTGACTGAGTGTGTTGGTGAATGTTTAGGTGAATGTGTCAAAGTTGTGTATATGTGTGATAGCGTAGTGGGAAACTGTTTATATCATGGTATGTAGTGTTGTAGCTCTGATCCCAGCAAAAGATATGTATGCTATTGCTAGGCAGGAAAAGCAGTATGGCATACGGTGTGACAGAGTCCCATGGTGTTGACTGGAGTGTGCCATTGTAGGCTAAAGAAGTACATGTATGCTTATTGATTGTTAACAGTAGTGAATAGAAATCCCGTATGAACTGTAGTACTACCTGAAGCTGTAGGCCTAAACAGCACAGTATGGTGTATATCCGCATTGCTTGGAAACACTGTTTTGTTTGTTACCTGTAGTCCTCACACATTACATATCTCAGGCATAAGGTTTTGTAAGTGCTGATACACAGTACTGTATGGTACACAGGTAAAACTCATCTGGGTTGCCATACCTTTGTGTCTTGTAGGTATGTCTGATGTGTGTGTGGGTATGGCTGTAACATAGCCTCGGTGGTATGTGTGTCACAGGATATAAGTGCATATCTACCAACATGTATAGTGTAGTACAGCAGTATGCCACCTATATTGATGAATGTGCACATATGTTACTTAGGGGTTTGCTATCAACAAGTAGCGTGGTGTACTGGAAGTACTGTAACTGTACTTTACAGTCATTTCAATGGATGACAATTGTCTGTATGCATTAGCTTCATATATACCTCCTGTGGCTAGGTGGTGCATTGTGTCACATACAGTGTGCCATGTACTGTTGTATGGTCTTACATACTGGTTTCACTTTGTTGCTGTGCAGAACATGGTTTGGTACATAGTATGTGCCAGGCACTGTCAGGCAGTTGTGGGCTGAGCAGTGATATATGATATTAAAAGTGTGTATCTACTGACAGCCAATAGGTTGCTATATATGGCATTTCATTGATGTCTGTACTTTAGAATGTTAAGTGTGCCACATGACTTGCTCACGGTTATTGTTTTATTGTCTTCCAGGGACATGTCTCACAATTGAAAACCCGAGTATTCCCCTGAAGAGGAGGAAGTCATCCTAGATGCCCTAATACAACATCACAACCTGCTGTTCTCCAGAACCAGCCAGGACCAGCATGGGCGCACTGCACTGTGGCAGGATGTTGTCCGTCGGGTGAATGATGTAGGCATGCATATACCGGACTTATGAGCAGGTACGCCATCACTGCAGTGATTTAATCAGACATGTTCGGCAGCATGCCTCCGATATCCACAGACAACAGCTTGCCACATGTGATGGTGCAGCAACACATCCACCCATCACCAGAGTGGAAGAGCTGCTCCTCAGCATGGTGGATCCTGGGCAACCACTACAACAGACATGTGGCATCATGGAGGCCAGAGTCACCCAGCACGTCGGCTCAGAGCGTGCAGGTAACATGGCATATCTGTAGACTACTGTTAGCTCAATTGTTAGAATATGCATTTATCAGATGTGTACTGTATATTTAGAAGATGCGGAGCCTGGTGTCAAACAATAATGATAATTTGGTACATAATATGTATGCCTGGGACTGTCACCTGTTGTACTACTGTAAAATTGCAAACTCACAGCAGCAATGCCATAGTTGTTGACACTGACAAACTGTCTCATATCCTTGTAGTTCCCTCTGGTGTGATAGCAAGACAGCAGACCCATGCTGGTGAGTGTTCTACATTTGATATAGCATATAACATGTGCATGTCGTAGGAGAGTTGTAGGCCATATACACATGTAAAACACCTACACATAATGCATGCTCTGCATGTTCTCTGTGGAACTATGCACATCCCAATAACATGAGTAGCTGCCTCAAACACATGCAATACACAGAGCATCCCAACCAAATGTGGTACACTCTAGTGGACATTGTATAGGCAGAGTCAATACACATGCACACAACATACACCACTTTGTCATATGCAGTAAGTGTTAATATGAAACACATGGCATATGTAGACACCTGCTGTAAAGTCAGACTCCAGTATCCCAAATGTCATCAACACAGCACATATACTATACCTGAGAGGTAGAGGCCTATAATGAGGTGGTGCGACATGCTTCAACACACAACACATTCATGTTAGGCAATGCTCCCTATTGAACACCTTACATACCCATGTAACAACTGGCTGTGAAATGGTTAATGTAGCCACAGTGGTGCAAGTCAGGTACAGCAAGATAGTTGCCAGCGTGGCATACATTAGTGGCCTTGAGTGACCACATGATGTTGCCTGATGATGGTTCATGGTACTGCACTACATCCAGTTACAGTAACTACAGTACTACACATAGCATTCATTGCTATACACCTGACAGTTGTATGCATCCGGCCATGGTATGTATACCTATGAGTGATGGTGCACAGGACATTGGAAAGCATTTTATACTTGCACAGCAATGTTGTGTCCATGTACACTTTGTGTTCTAGGGTGAGGCCAATCATTGAACAACACACATGCATCAAAGACATGTATACTGTTATCAACAAGGACTCTCTACACTTGCACTGCATGCTGTTGAGCAGCACACATCCTGCTTGCTGACACATGTGATAGGACTCTTTGGCTTGTGATACTGTACTCCACCATCAACCACTAATGAGTATGTTCTGTATTGCTGTTGGTGTGTGTGTGTGTGTGTGTGTGTGTGTGTGTGTGTGTGTGTGTTTCAACTTGACTGAGTAGTGTATTTTTGTGCATGTGTGCATGTGTTCATGTGTGCATGTGTTCATGTCTTCATGTGTTCATGTGTGCATGTGTGCATGTGTGCATGCGTTCATGTGTGCATGTGTTCATGTGTTCATGTGATCATGTGTGCATGTGTGCATGTGTGCATGTGTTCATGTGTTCATGTGTGCATGTGTTCATGTGTGCATGTGTGCATGTGTTCATGTGTGCATGTGTGCATGTGTGCATGTGTGCTAACATCCTGTACAGATTGTAAAGTGTGTTTCCTGTCTTCCTCTCACAGGTGCTGAGCTTTGTTGGATGAGTGCAACAGGGAACCTGAAGTCACTGCCACAAATAGTGGCCATGATGATACATGTGATGTGGCACAGGCAGGTTTGACAGGGTCTGTCGTTGGTCCGCCAATTGACAGTACACAGCTTTCCACCCCATCTATGTGCACATTCATACTGCCAATACATCCCTCAACACCAATGGCCTTAGCTGAGGAACAGCATACAGTAGGCACTGACCAGGATAGTGTGGTATCTATGGCACATGCAACCCCTCACAGCAGCCATATCCAGACACCTGGAATGGTACCACATAGGCATATGTCCAGGGGTTCTCGTGGGAGCACTGCTGGTCGTAATGCCCCTGGCAGACGTGCCCCTACAAGTCTCACAACCTCAGGTATGTTCCGGGCTGTAATGCAGGCACAGGCACGTATGGAACGGTACACCAGGCAGGGACTAAGGGTGCAGAGGGCCCATAACAGTGCTATCAATGACAGTATCCGTGACCTTGCCGGTGCTATCCGTAATTACACCGAGGTCATTGATAGAGGTTGGGGGGAGACACTAGATGTCCTCTGTAATGTAATATCAATGTGCCAGGACAGTGCAGGACGGCTGAGATGTTGACGTGGACATATGCCAGCAACATCATCAGCTGGCAGTCATCGCGGATGACACACAAGTCCCAGCTACTCCCATAGTGGCAATACCAACCCCAGAAATGTTGGGGCTGGGTTGTCAATAGACCGTCCTAGATGACCACATGCACGTGGCTCTGGTCAGTCCCAGCAGGGACATGGGTCCAGTCGACATCCCCCTGCCTCTGATGAAAGTACCCAGTCTGGCTTAGTACGGGATACTGTCCGTGACACTCCTGCCAGGCACAGGTACTGTGTCCGTGGCCAGAGACAGTGATCTGTACAGCCTGGCAGGTACAGTCTGTGGCTGTCCCACAACCTCCCGTATTTGGCCACCACATGGTGGAACTGTGTGCATGCAGACACACACTCATAAACCAAACATCTAGGGCTAACACATGCACATGCACATTACATCAACATTGAGCCATGCTGTACTGTTGTCCCACACACACACACACACACACACACACACACACACACACACACACACACACACACACACATACATGTCGATTGGATGGGTCATTGTCGGGCTCTGGCAAACCAACAACACACCCTGTGCATATGATGAAACTGTGCCACCTCCTGTCATCTGTGACATTGATGCAGGAACAGGCTAACATGGTGCTGATGCACAGGGTGACCTAATAGCAGTGTAGCAATGTTAGCATGTTGTCAACAGTAAAGTGTAATGATATCCTTGTAGGTATATCTGAGCAGGCATGATGCATTAAAGCTATGATTATCAATGTAGTATTGTTTATACCAGTATTAATTCCAAAAATGTATTGTCCGCCCATGTGCCACTTGGCTGATGTGTGTGGTGCTGGCAGCATGTGTTGGTGAGTGGACAACACGTGTGTGATGTGTGCAGTACAGATTTGCAGGTGTACATTTGTGAACATGGTGGAGGTGCACTGTCTGCATGTACGTGCATAGTGGACACATGGGAAGGGTGACATGCCCTGTATTACACAGTGTTAACGCTTCATATTTCCTATTGGTGGCCAGTATGCATTTAACTACACATATGTTTTAACTTAGGTACACATGTGTGTATGACATGGTTTGACACTATGCTGTGGGTGATACTGCTAATATCGGTCATTGGTTTGCATTCTGGTAGTATACACAACCTCAACAGCCTGACTATAATCAATCGTTAGATGATGTCTTGACAACTGACACACAGATGTAGGATACACAGTAGCATTTGAATCCTTTCGGTACTATACTATACCAGTAACCAGTGGTATTGACCACCATCCATTCCTGGGACCACTCCTGTTTGGCATGTAGCCATCCTAGGTACAAGCAAACACACTAGGCATATGTCCGTCCACATCTGGAAATGTATACAGTGGCCTATAATGCATTCTCCGGATGAGACACATCCTCCACAAGGGTATCATACAGACAGATACCTGTTGACCAACCCATGCTGTAAAGCTATAAGCCAACTATAGCATAGTCATCCACATTTACTAAACAGTGTATCCTGACAGTACCACATAGGTAGTAGCCCACAACATATAGCAGGGGTACCGATGTGTACATACAGCCACATGTTATGTCATCTGTCCTTTGGTATTCACATTTCCAAAGGTATTCTGATGTCCCTCGGTGTATCACATAAGCAATAAGGGGTCTGTATGCATATCCATGAAGTTGTTGTGCACCTATAATGAATGCCCATTATTGACAGACTGTGTTGTGTTTGAACATGTCTGAAATATACCCCAGGCATGAACCCTCACTCACACTATTCTATATAAACTGTCATGGGTGTGTGTGACACAGATGACCTAGGCCACAGATCACTACAGTGGCTGGCCTTTTTACATTCATACATATGTGACCTAAGGTCTGAGAAGCAGCAGCACAAACTGTCAATGGTAACAGATGTATTTGTGTAGAAAGCAGACTTCACACCTATGAACTAATTGAGGTCACATATACATATATGTATTTGCCACACAGATACCTGAAGTGTGCAATGCACATACTGTTGTTTTACTGACATGTCATGCAGTAGTAAAAGCAAAACCCACAACACCTTGACCAACAGTGTCACACACACACACTCAGCTATTGCAGGATTCACACCCCTACCTAACTATGTTATGATTCTAGAGAGGTACGCATTAACACGACACGCTATATGCTTTACCAGGGAATTTTGTTTCCACTGCTGTATTTGTGGGATGCTGACATCATCAGACTTGCCAAAGAGGAATTTACCTCTTTTAATGTGTTTTCCTAGTCTCCAAAAAGGGCACTCCTCTCAAAGGAAATCACACACACACATCCCCACACACACTCAGCAATTGCAGGATTCAACCCCCTACCTAACTATGTTATGATACTAGAAAGATATGCATTAACACAACGTGCTATATGCTTTACTGGGTGTCTTCTTTTCTCCTGCTATATTTGTAGGATGCTGACATCATCAGACTGGACATGGTAATGTGTGTGCACTTTGTTTTATGCAATCCCAGGAATGAACCATGTGGTGCAGCAGGTGTTAACAGCTTGAACAGGACCCCACAATTCTTAGCTTGTGTGATCTGTCTGTGGACCAATTGCCATTCCATCATATGACAATACATATTTATGCACAGATTGTTGATTTTGTGGATACAGCATGTGTCTGGGATGTTGATAAAGGGCTACTCAAAGTCTATGTGGGACATGCGTAGCATCTTTCAGTGATGTATGTCCTAGATGGCTGCCTTGCAAACAGCCTAGCAGGTTTGGGAACCATGATCTGCCCACCAATGATGGTAGGGTTGTGTGTTTGTCAGCTTCCAATAGCTCTGTTTATGACTTCAATCATGATGGACTCCATGGCCTTGCAGATCAGACTTCATAGGCTTATAGGACTATAGTTCCCATGGTCTGTTGTGCACCAACACTTGTGGGGTGTGCCATATGTTGCTGTAACCCATTCAACAGTTTCAGATCCTATAGAGAGGGTGAGGCTCAACAGTCTGTTCAGGTCCAGGGTCTGTTTGTTCTGCAGTTCACTTATGACACATATAGGGAAACAATGTAATCCAATTGATGCCATGTTTTCAGCTTTGGAAGGAGATGTTTACCTATTCTACATGTGATATCTCCTGGTATGATGATGGGGCCTTTTGTCAGTGGGAGGTGGGTATGTATGTATGGGCCTGTCTGACAGGATGTTGGCATTGTCAGTCAGGTACAGTTGGCCCTGACTCAGGACATATATGAGTGTACATTGCTATTTATGACATAGCTGAAGGAAGTGTCATGGTTCTGTCTGGACTCCTTCGCAGATAATCTTTCCAAAACACAGACAAACCTGAGCACTAAACCCCTGTTATACTCTTTTACACACTTAACACCCAACTGATCCTTTTTGATCAGTCAACAGAGTATTTCATTGTCCAAAGGTCGGTTTCATGTGTACTCTCCAGTCCATCTGGTGAATATGGGAATTTTGAGGCAATGTTACAACTGCCTTATGTACACAGACAACCCTCTCCTCCTCCCAACAAACTCAGATATATGTGAGAGATGCAACTATATAGACAAACAGGAGGCTGAGCTCTCTCGACCCATGACTGGCACAGCCTATCAGGTGGTGAAGGTAACCACACACACCACAAATCCAGTCTCGCAAAGACCTATAGCGACAGCAAACTAAACACATTACCACACAAAAACATACTCGGAGGCTCTAAATAAAATCTGCCTAAGCAGCAGAGACCTCCAAAGCAGACAGCCAAACAACTGCTACCCCACAACAATACCCACATATCACATAGTTCACAAAGTCAGTGTGCCACACAGTCACTGCCCTTAGGGCTAAACAACACACCTAATACACTTGTAATAGGTGACTCTATTGTCAGACACACTGACGTCCCACTCACCAGGCTGAACAAGGAGAGGATCACTTTGAGCTGTCTGTCGGGTGCCAGGATCCGCCACATAACACATGCACTCAGGTCACTCCAAAGCAAGTACAAATATGGCTCCATCATTGTCCATGCTGGTGTGAATGACCTCTGACATTCCTCCCTGGACTACATGACAAGAGACATAGAGGAGCTCTCTGATCATGTAGCCCAGGCCAGTATGACCCTGACCTTGTGTAGCATCTTACAATCACCAAGAATGATGGCACAGTATACAGACAAAATGATAAATTTTAACAGTTGGCTAACGTACTGGTGTCATTTAAAGGGGATGCAGTGTCTGTCAGCCTGGGATGACTTGCTCGACATGCCACGTTGCTTCACTAGGGATGGCTTGCACCTGTCACCCCTGGACTTTCGAATACTGGCTAAGGCTCTTCCACCCCCATAGTGCCTTTTTTAGGCAAGGCTCAAAAGACAAACCCACTTCCAGAGACAATACAAGGTAAAAGAAACTAAGGGTAATGCTGCTCAACACCAGATGCCTAAACATCAAAATGCACGCACTCAAGGCTCTCCTCAGTATGGAGAATGTCAATATCTGTGCAGTAACAGGCACCTGGTTCAGGCTCCCAAAAGCACCCCAGCACTACCAGGTCATACTTCATACCATGCTTTTCGGCCACAAAACTCGGACCGACCAACATAGATAGGGGGAGTATCCATATACATCACAGATACACACACCTCCAGGTTAGTAGCACTGCACGAAGCATCGGAGACCATACATGTGCAACTAACAGTGGGCAAAACTGCCTTTCAGTTTGTAGCCTGCTACAGACCACCCTCCCAAACTCAGGAACCTCACTTGGCTTTCCTGAGAACACTGGAGAATATGAAGGTCTCTCCAAACACCATTATATTGGGTGACTTCAACTACCCAAACATTGACTGGGAATACTACTCAAGCCCCAACACCCTCGCCCAATGGTTGCTAGAATTTATAAACTGAAATGCTATGGCACAACTGGTCAAAACACTCACAAGAGGGGAAAACATATTGGACCTGATCATCACCAACATGGGGACTAAATGTTCCACACCAGAGGTATACCCCTCATTGGTAAGGTCAGACCATACATTTATCTCACTGGACATCCATATCCCGTCCCCACCCCCATCCTAGGTAATCTCAGTGAAGAACTTCTCAAAAGCAAATGTCACACTTCTCAAAACCGAGGTGGTATCCTTCAAAGTCCCGACAGTGGTAAATACGGCTCAGACCACAGAATCCTTTACAAACACATTCTATGGAGACCTACTGGAATGCATGGATCGTGCTATCCCAAATAAAAACAAGACTCACTCCTCCAAAGGCAGGGGACCTGTCTGGTGGACCCCGGCCATAAATAAGCTATACAACGAAAAGAGGAGGCTACTACATGATAGAGCACAATCCCAAAAAGGGAAGGCATCTCTGATCAGTACTAGCAAGAAGCTATGATCACTCATGAATTAATCTAAGGCCCGCTTTGAAAGGAAAATTGCACCAGACACTAAGGACAATCTCAAGGCCTTCTTTAGTTATGTCAGGAACCTGGGTGGTAACTCCCAGATATGCCGTGAGTTAGTGCAAAATGACAAAAAATACACTGAACCCACAGACATTGCCAACATCCTGGCAAACAGGTTGAGTGCAAATGTCTCCCCCCCATCCCCCCTAAAGAGCAAATGTCCATCCCAACAGACTGTAGCCTCCCTGACATCATAGATGAACAGGTGAGAGCTGCCCTCTCCAAAGCAGACAACACAGCATCAATGGGACCGGACGGTATCCTGGCCTGCGTCTTACATGAGCTTCATGAAGAACTTAACCCTCACATAAAGTCACTGTTTAATATCAGACTTACTACAGAATATGTACCCAAGGAATGGCGTACAGCAACAGTGGTCCCGGTCCACAATGGTGGTGCCACAATGGACCCCGGACACTATCGCCCTATAAGCCTAACTAGCCTAGTCTGCAAAGCTATGGAGCGTATCATCATGGAACTCATACACAAAGACATCGGGAACCTACAGACACTGGATCCTACCCAATTCGGCTTTGTTGAGGGCAGATCTTGCCTCTTGAACCTGGTCGACTTCTTTAAACAGTTACCAGGTCCATAGACGTGGGGAAGGTAGTTCACACAGTCTACCTGGACCTTCCAAAACCCTTTCCCACAATACCCCACTCGGGCATCATAAATAAGCTCACCAGCTTAGATATCAACACATATGTCACAAGATGGATTGCAAACTGGATCAGGGATAGCACCCACATGGTCAGTATTGCAGGTGCCATGTCTGACTCTACACCAGTTACAAGTGGCGTCCTACAAGGCTCAGTCCTGGGACCTCTCTTGTTCAGTATATATTTCTCTGATGTACAGGCTAACACAGGAGGACTATGGCTGACCAAGTTTGCAGGTGACTGCAAACTGGGTTCCATAATCGACTCTCCAGCTGGCACAAGCATCCTCCAAAAGGGTCTCACAGAGCTGGATAACTGGTGCCAGAGCCATGGCCTACAGCTAAATGCCATTAAATGCATAGTCATCCCCTTTGCGAATGACAAAGTGCCCACACATTACCACATAGGTAGTAATCCATTAAGTACGGAAGACGTTTTTAGGGATTTGGGGACCTGAGTAGATAGTAATCTCGCCTTTGACAATCATGTCGCCAAAGTGGTTAGACAGACCTTCTATATAGCCCACCTTATCCCAAAAAGTTTCACATCTAGATCAAGTGTGGTCATTGTGCCCCAATACTCATCAGGCCCATGATTGGATACAATGCCCCATTTGGGATGTACCTTACCCAACAACTGCAGCAACTGTAATGGCCACAAAAGTACCTCACCAAGTGGATCTAGGGACTCACACAGATGCCCTGCGCAGTTCAGCTAAAGTAACTCCAGCTCTACTCAGTTGCTTACCGTCTACTCGGATGCGATCTGTGCCTGATGTTTAAAGCCATGTCCAACCCAGAATTAATGGACATGCTCCACCTCAGGATATCCGAATCCCTTAGAGCTACACGCTCCAGGGACATAAACCTCAGCACAGATATTAATAGGACATGCTGGAGGGACAGATTCATATCCCAGAGGCTCCCCTCACTCTGGAATGAGATCCCAGTCCCGCATAGGCAGAGCCCCTCACTGACCCTCTACAGGGGAAATCTTGACAACTGGATGGGTGTTCGTATGTTTACCCCGGGATCTCTTCTAGGTCCCTGCTAGACAGATGTACAATAAACTAACCATAGAAGGGCTATCTTGTGTGACCCACTATTCACAGGCACAGTCTACTAATCTAACAGGGTTGCAAAATCCAAACACACTCTGTCTAGGCTTATAAATGCCCTAGGGCAGATAGCCAAGTATCAACCTATGAACCTATGGTAATGTTTGGAGTGCACATTGTTTATTGATGATACTGATTGCAGGTTTTTTATCTTCTTTGCTTTCCCACTTTCTATGAATGGCCTAAGTATCTGTAGTACATATTTGATTATGACAGGGTTCCAATATATTATATATGTGTCTGTTGTCATATAACTGTGTGCACAGGGCGGATTGGTGAATAGTGAGAGGCTCCTGGGTTAACACATGCAACTGCCGGATATGTGTGGCCCACTGCTGTACTCAGACATGACCTTAGTGTGTGAGCATGCCCAGCTTGGCCCTTCAGTGTTTTGTTGCCTGACATTTGTCTCATTTATTCAAGTGTGTGAGCATGCCTAGTGTGACCTTTCAGTATGTTGCTGTCTGAAGTCCACTACATTTGTAAATGTGTGTGAACATGACCAATATTAACATTTATACTATATGTGTGTTGAAAATCAGGTTCTATTTTTACTGCAGGGCTCACCTTTGTGTCATAACTCGACAGGGATTATGCTGTGCCTGCAGGGTTTCCATGAGATACTTTGCATAGACTTATCATCATTTCTTCATACAGCCTGACCAGTGAAATACTGTTATGGTTTAGTGGTTCAGTACTATGACTATAGTGCACAGTATCCAGGCTTCGAGGCCTGTCACTGCTTTATATTTTCATACTGAGCAGACCAGACTGTGTAAGGGCCAGTAGAGCAAATATGAGCATGTTTACCTGCTTTTGCTCAACTATGTCCAACATTGCTCAACGTTAACCAACATTGCTCAACATTGGCCAAAGTTGTGCTAGTTAGTGTGTGAAATTTTGTTTACATATACTAAATAGTGGTAAAAGCTGTTTAGCACTGCTTTAGATTGCTTAACACATGGAAATCATGCCTCAGGTGGTGCTGCAGGGCTGCCTATGTCGGATGCACATACTACACTCCCTATACATGTTTGAAAACAGGTAGTGTCAAGTTAGGCATCCCTTTTACTATATGTGCAAGTCAGAGAGAGGTATCATTTCAAGGGTTCCTACTGAGCCAGTGTATGTGCTATGTGTTGCCTCTTTGCCAAGGCCAAAGCATACTGGGCATGCTTCCTTCTGCCTACTGGGGCAGGCTCAGGTTGTTCCTCTTCCGAGTCATGCTCTGCCTGTGGTGGCCTTGGCAATGGTGGGGGGCTGTTTGGCCTGGGCCTATGCTGCTCCTGCTGCAGCTGTTTTCGCAGGATCATATTATGTAGCATAGCACATACCATGACAATTTGGGAACATGTAGATGGTGAGTACTGCAAGGCTCCACCAGATGTATCCAGGCACCAGAACCGTGACTTGAGCAGCCCAAACACACGCTCAATTACATTTCGTATTTGTGCGTGTGCGTCATTATGGCATTCCTGTTCAGGTGTGTGTGCATTTCTGATTGGAGTCATCAGCCACGTCTCCGCTGCATAGCCAGCATCCCCCACTAGGTGACCATGAGGGATGTCCCCATTGGCAAATGTCTGGTACAGCTGTGTCAGATGCCAGATGTGGGAATCATGGCAGCTTCCAGGGCAGCCAGCACACACATTCAGTATTATGCCCTGGGCATCACACACGACCTGGCAGTTGATGGAGGGGAAGCCCTTGCGGTTAAAGTAGACCCTACCCCGGTCACCAGCTGGTGCTTTGATGCATATGTGCGTGCAGTCAATTGAACCCACTACCTCAGGGTATTCTGCTATTTGCTGGAAGAGATGCATATTGCTGGCCAGTACCTCATGGGAATTGGGGAAATATACTTGATCACCGACATGTGCTGACATGGCATCCAGGAACTGGTGCAGTACCCTGGACGGTGATGCCTGTGATATCCCCATCATATCACCAGTTGGTCTCTGGAAGGTACCTGTTGCTAATATTCTAAGGCCAACACATACCTTGGTTTCCACTGGGATAGGTTCCCCTCTGTTGGTTGTGTGTGAGGCGTGGCCTGCACAGCTCAACAATTTGTTGCATGAGGTCTCTGTCCACTCTATAGCGCTCCACTATCTCCAGCTTATGTAGCCCCTGATAGGTTACCCTGGGCCTGTACATTCTTTTCCGTCTCCTCACTGTGGGTTGTCCAGCAGCATTCGCATTGTCACCACCCTCAGCATGTTGCATATGTCACCTTATAACAGCAATGGCAGCCCCTAACAGTTTTTGTCTCAGTAAAGCTTTTTAAGTTTTCACTTCTCTTAGTTTACTGCAGTGTTGCAGTGTCTCTCAGGAAAACATGGTGGAAAGTTGTTTGCAGAGTTTTAAGTGCTGGGCTGGGCTGGACTAGTGTACTGCCTGTGTAATTGCCTGATTCTGATTGATTTCACCTGCTAACTCTGCTAGTACTCCCTGGTTAATTTCCTACTATTTGTTGTGCTTCCTTTTCCCTTTCTGTTTCCTCAGGGGGCAGCACCGGGCACACAAGCGCAAACACGTTCACACCAGCTCACAAACGCGCACACATGCTTACACGGACTAAAACTTGCTTATTCTTGCTAAAACACACACACACAGGTGCATATATGCTTACACACATTTCAACAACCTTAGACATGCTTACTCCAGCTTAAACACGCACACACAGGCGCACATGCATGCACACAGTCTTACTCGGATATACCGGCGGCCACAAGCATGCAAACACGTTGCAAGCACTTCAACAAGAAACTTTAGTGCTATCCACTGCATACACATTCAATTTATTGCCTTTAGCTAGGGTACCTGTTGACACACCTCTTCCAGTGATGAGTAACTGACAGCAAACACATGCCACTCTGCTTCAATGAGCTTCACTTCTTTCATACATACCCCCCCTCATGATGTCACCTATCTTCTACTCTGATACTCCCCTTATCCTACTTCTACACTCCACTGACTGTGCTCATTTGCTATGTAAACTTGGGATTCACTATCCTTACCCTCATTTGCATAGGATTGCCTACTAATGCTTGGTTACATCTCTTAGACTGAGCTTCCCCCCTTAGCAACCTCTACTCGGTAGCCATGTTGCCTTCAGCCTACCATTCCCTTGCATTGTAAATTAAGAATTGCAATAAAATCCATATTTGTGGATTATGATTATTGGTTTTCTGTTTTTTAGAGCGGAGCACATTTGTGCGGCGCTATGCTACACTTAAACTTCGGAGATCGGGATAAAAAAAGTTATTTTATTTTTATTTTGCATCGTGAACATTGCCAATGGCAGTATTTTGGCCATTGGCATGCTTCCTCAACTGGATGCATCCTTTTTTTGGAGCTGTCATGGCTCCGTTTTGCTATTTGCAGAACGGTACTCAGTTGTCAATGCAGTACATTTCTGCAAATAACACTACTCTTACTCGGACAGGTTTGGGTTTCTTGGATCGCAAATTTACCTCATTTGCATAGCTTTCACCAGCAATTGAGGTAATTTGCATATCCTAGCCCTGTCCATGTAAGAGTCGTTTTAGGAGCTCTCTTGCACGCCCCTACCGGCTGTTCCTGGATCGCTCGGCGGACATGTTGGCTGCATGGAGTATTACTCTAGTCTTAGACTCCATGCAAGCCTTCATGAATCCGGCCTACTGTGTTTACCATGACTTATAAAAAAAATTCTACCCCTATAAAAATAGTTTGTACTGAAGAGTTTGCCATTCATACTTCTTTCATTACCCCTATGGTTCCAGAGGTATGAACATTTGTTTGAAATGTGAGGGCATAATTTGATAATGTCAAAAGGCTTAGGTTCCGCCTATTAAAAGTTACAGTGCAAACTTCCTGAGCATCTAAATCTAAGCAGGTTATAATTCCATTATACTCGGACCTCATCAGACCAGTAATTGAGTACACTGCTCTTTTCTGCACATACCTCATCTGACACCTACAACAATTGTAGAGACCACAGAGGTTTCTCAGCAAGAAATTACAGGGCACACAAAAAAAGTCTTACACAGAAAAACTGTATGCCCTGCCACTGTATTCTGTCTCCTTCAAGTTGCTATGAAGTGACTTGTGCCTGGCTTACAGGACAGTTTCTGACCCAGCTCTGATGGAAATGCTACACATTTTTAAATCAAACTTCATGAGAGTGACTCACTCCAGAACCTTACCTAGCCTTTGACATGAACATGTCATGCTGGTGAGATAGATACATCTTCCAGAGACTGTCACTTCTCTGGAACAAGCTTCCAATTCACCCTCCCTGACCCGTTTCAAAAGCATCCTAGATCAATGGATGGGTGGCCACAAATTCATTCCTGGAGTGGCACCCATGTCCTTCCTGGATAGAGGAAGTTGGTATTAACTACTATAGACCCTTACCTCTGCGAACTTCACTCACCTAACCACTGACAATGGGGGCAGCTCAGGATAAATATGGCTAGGCTTGTAAGGGCTCTATAGCCTTTAGCATAATAACCTTCCATGAACCCATAAAGCAATAGCTTAGTGTTGGTACATTGCTATCCTTCTTATGGTGTTGAGTGAATTAGACGTTTTTAAAAGATTTATCATACTAAGTGAGGGTACCTTCATGCCACAACTGTTGTACTGTGATTTTATTTAAGCTGTAGTTGTTTACTGTCAATTTTCTCTGAGCAAATTATTACATGAAGCCTACTATCAAAAAAGCAGATCTCTGGCAGAGTTGAGTATATTGCCTTAATATTGTGTACATAGTTTACTTTGATGTCTCCCTTTCCTGCATGCTATTCATTTAGATTGAACCTTAATTATAGCTTAAGGCACTATATATTGCTATGCTGTCCTTAGCACTGTTGAGAGAACATTTTTTTAGTCATTGTTCTGGATTAATCTTCTGTATTGTAGATTTAGGCTCTTTTCTATCACAAAACAACCACTTGAGGCATATTTAGTATATTATTATCTTGTATGACTATAAAAAACAGTAGGTTTTCCTCTCGTTCAATTGGATTTCAGTTCAGTAATCATCTAATTAACATTAGACATGCTAATACTGTTTTAGATTTTGAGAATTAGGGTTTAGTTTCCAGTAATGCTAAGAGGGATGGATGCTAATTTGTATTTATGTATCATGTAGGCATGAGTATATAAACACAATTAATAATTGCCATCATGGTGGAGCAGTGTAATTCTTTATTGTTCATGTTTAGGGGTGTCAAAGGTATTTTTCTCTCTGTGTGTACAGTAGAGGCAGGGTGAATAAATTATATTGTATACCAGAAGCAGAAGGATTCTTCTAGCACCCTATTGAAAGGGAGATAGAGTTGTGAATCCTTCAAGTACAATCACTGAAGTATAGACCACAGGGAATTATAGCGAATATTGTGATATGCTGCAATAGCATACGTGTTTCTGCTCAGGGTCTTGCATCCCTTTAGACATCATATAGAGGACATGCACTTTCACCCTCATGCTACATATATGGGTACGTATCACTTCACCTAAAACTCATTTCACCGAAACCAAATCATCTAAAGTTCATTTCACCTAAAACTCATTTCACTGACAAGTAGTACAATAAGGCAAGTCAAAGGTATATGTCCTTTTCTACACTGTAGCGTGATCCTGGTATTAGTATATACAGTTAGGGGGGTGTGGGGGCGCAGCCCCCAACTTACTTTGGTTTTATGGTGTCTGATTTTGTTTTACATTATTTGGTAAAAGCCAACTAGGTGGGGGGCTGTGCCCCCTCCCCACACGCCCTCTTAATATATATACTAACACCAGGATCGCACTACAGTGGGGAAAAGTACATATACCATTGAACTGCTTTAGAATACTAGTTGTCAATGAAATACGTTTTAGGTGAAATGAGTTTTAGGTGAAATGAACTTTAGGTGATTTGGCCTTGGTTGAGTTTTATATCTATATAAATATATATATATATATATATATATATATATATATATATATATATATATATATATACCAACTATGAGATTGTTACACCTTGTAGTAAGTGCCAAAACCCTGGACTTCCCTGTTTTTTATACTTTAGTGTTCAAAGTTATGGGACTGACAATTATTTGGCACACTTTTCTCAGCTGGTTTCCAGTTCTTCTGACTGATTTCTTTTAAAAATAATTCTGAACAAAAGACAATTGCAATTATTATTTTAATTGTCTTGTGGTTAAATCTCATTCAATAAATGGAAGTTGGTGCATTTTAATAGATGCCAGAGTAGACTTCTGGATATTGCTGTGGTGGCAGTAAAAATAAACACCTTATGGTCACAATATGAACCTTGTTATACAGCTGTGAGCTGAGTCAAGGCCTAGGTTTTCTACTCTTTAACACTTCTCTGCCAGTTGCCTTGTGAGCATGATGTTTTTTTTGCAGATAAAGTATTTTTCCATGCACAAGAGTATCTTATGTCCCTACCACAACTGTCTAAGCAAATTTAAAAGGGTAAGTACCAGTCTACAAAGAAGACTACTGTCTCCAAGGTGACGTGTGCGGTTTGAATTACCGGCTAACCAATTAAATTCTTATAAAATAATAAGAGTTAAGTACATGCATTGCATCTTTAATTCAATAATTTATTTTATATATATATATATATATATATATATATATATATATATACATGCATGCACTGGAAAGAGAGTAGTTTCAAGATTGGGAGGGTTGCAGTCAACTGGCACAGGAGTTTGGTGTATAGAACAAAAGCTGGGATGAATTGTGTGAGGATAAAAAAAACTGGAAATTCACTTACATTTTTAAAAATCTGGCTATGCTCCTTTTCCCTTGGCTTGTGTAGATAGTTCAATTTATGTGCATTTATTTAGTTAATCGCAAAATCTGTAAGCTGTTGCATACTCTGTATAACCTATCCTGCAAAATAGATGTAAAAAATAATCTTTATGTTTTGTTTCTTATGTAAACTAAAAATAATTTCTTGGTATATATCTGGTGGAAGTTGATCACTACTATTAAAAGAGTTGTGACAGTGCATATTTTGTCATTTTATTGCATGTTGTATATATAAAATTAATCTGAGGTTTGGAGCTATGTAATTATTTTGTTGTGCTTTGATGAATGGCCAGATACCGAGCTGCATTTTGAAGTATTCAGGAACTTCACACCTTTCAACAGATTCCACTGCATAAACAATGTATTACATCCACAGATAATTATGTGATCTAGCTGTTTCATACTAGTTGATGGTACAGCCACATAAGCTGCTTTATCTGGTCCCCAAGATGTGACAGGTGGCAGAATGTTCTGCTTCCATCTGTACGAGTCAAACCACAAATTATAACTTCTATTACATGCATTTAAAAATCTGCTCTTGCTAATGATTTCTTAAGTGTGTTGTGTATGTGCATATTTGTATTATGTACCTGCCTAAGAATGCAAGCTTACTGAGTTCTCATGTCTAAAACAGTACAGTACTTATTATGTCCTATGATGGAAGATATTTATTTCCATTCATTTACCAAGAAGGTTCACCTTAGCACAAGCTTCCCTTTCAGTGGAGTCCAGGAGAGAAAGCCTTCACATACAACAGGACAAACTGTATATCAATAGTAAGGTAGAATGTTCTCATATTTTGTGTTATTGTATAATGAAACTGATGAGTGAATCATTTACCTGTAACTGCATCATCTGCCAGTGTAGCTGATTAAGGCAGCAAGCTGCAAGTAAGTCACATTCTGCACCTCAGGGGTTTAGTATTTATAACATCTGTTTACTTACTGAGGATTTTTAAGCATGTGTAAAAATGTCCTTATGGGAATTTCCCAAGTAATAAAATGCATGCCTACAATAAATAATTGGAACCGCTGACTTACACGTGAAAAAAATACCTCTGTTTTTTTAACTTGGTACTTGTTTTTCATCTTTAAGGCAAGGGTTAGTTTTCACCTTTTACCCTGGAATATATGAGCAAGGCAGTGGGTTTTGACATTTTTTCTTGAAATACATGACCGAGTAGATAGCTTTTGATATTTGACTCTATAAAGATAACCAAAGCAGGCTAGCCCTTAACCTCACCCTGTGACATCTGACCATTTTATTGGACCTTAACAAGTCCTACAGCTAATTTGTAAATCTTGCACCCGTCTTGACTCATTGAATGGCTTCATTCTGAGGTCAGAGGTGATAAATTGGAAATGATATATGTAGCAACGATTATCCTTTCAAATTTAGGAAACTAATATACAGCAGGCAAGGATTTTTCAGCTTTAAATTGTCCAACAAACAAAAATCACAGTAGATCCACCAGTATTAATAAAAATCAAATGTAACTACCACAAGAACATAGTCACATCATCCAGTGAATATATTAAAAAAAAACGACTTCATAAAAATTCAAGAAATTGAAATAGTTGAATTCTTTCATCTTCTTAAGCATCAGACTTCTTCAGAACACAAACAGTGAGAAGTTTCAGACATTTAACCTTTAAAAAGCCTATCATATGACCACATAGCTCAACAGAGCCAAGGACAAATCCGGAAATAATCAGGTGCACTTTTAAAATATTAGGACTATAAACTTGAGATGTTGCAAAATAAGAAACTTTGATTTAATATATATTTCCTGAAGTAAAAGAAGTATATAACTCTAATTATTGTCATTATTAAGTATAATTCACTACTATTTCAACAAAAGTCACTAGTTTTAAAATGGATTAGGAGGGGCAGAGCTAAAATTTGAATTCCTTAATCCTGCCTAATGAAAATACTTCTCGGTAAATATTTTCCTAAACATTTTAGCTTTTTAAATTAAGCAATAGCATAAATAGAGTAGGTGGGGGATTCAATAAACTCCTTGTAGGTTTTTACACAGAGCTTACATGGAGTATTTTTGTGTATGTGATATTGCTCATAATCATCATGGGGTGCATATTAATGAGGCATGGCACATGTAAGCAAGGTTTCGTGGCTCACACCAGTGTTGTAGGCCACAAAACCTCTAATATGAATGTGGAGCATACCTCTGAACCTGTTAATTCAAGAAATCTGGACAAAGACTAAAATAATGGGGGGGGGGGCTAAAACATAGGGACATATTTTGAATTTTGTTCTTATAAACGTAGATAGCAGCCAGAATAATAGGATAAGTGTTAGCATGCATTTTCTGAAGGATATGAAATGCAGAACTCAAATGTATGTCATTATTTATTGACCTCGATTGTCAGTTATTTTCTAGACAACCACAAATTTTACAAGGAAGAACCCAAAAATATGAGGCATAAATCTGGACATTCTTCTAAAATCTGGGCAGTTGGGAGGTATGATGCATACAGCATTCACGTGTAAGGTTGCTGGCTATGAAAGAAGATTGTATGACAGTACAGCAATTGAGTTCTCTTTCTTGGATTTTCTTCATTAAAATTTGTTTGAAGCACTGCCATAGATTGTTTTACGTCATTTCAACTATTTCTCTCTCCTTTTTTTTTTTTTTTTGCCCAGTGTTTGCCCAATACCCCCTTAGCACAAACATGTTTGGCCATGTTTATCTGGTTTGTGCAAAGCCTGGCAGTGCACAAACTGGAAGAATGGACTACCAAGGTTGTAGACAGCACCCAGACAGTCACAAACATAAAGCAGATGCATTCAATTAATACTGTTAGCCACCACACAAATATGGTAAGTGGCATTGTGCTACAATTAACAGTGAGAACTTTACAATGGATACTAAGATAGGGAATGTCATGTAAGTAATCCTCTGGCAACGTGTTGAGTGCAGCTGGTGCTGGGTTCTAGTACAGGGAGTGTGAACATTGTTTTACTGTTGTGACATTGTAGATTATAGCAATGAAGTGCATCATGCACAACTGTTTTCACAACTTTCTTGTGGCAAAGCTGTAAGTGCAGGACTACCATACTTATAATACAAAGTTTGAATACAGCATATTCCATACACTTTTAATGTTGTTCCAATGCACATTATAGTCACTCTCACTTATAACATTTGACATAGTGTAGCTGATATTCATATTTATAGGTGTGAGGGCTGAGACATTAATATTTTATCAGTTACTTACTTATTTATCTATATATTGCCCACTTATTATCAAATTTATGACTGTGGGTACATTACATACTATGTTCATGCAAGTATATTTCTGCTATCTGGACTCCCATGGTCTCCCCATTTGACTGACACAGTTGCACAAGTCTTTGTATACCATATAACCTTCAAATTGCATTGCTTCCCAATGTTCACTTACCATTGGGCAAACACAGTGCCCAGCAGTGTGCAGCCTCAACTACCATATTTGTGCAGTGCTAACCAATGCACAACATTTTCAAATATTGCAAAACCAAAAAGTGTGCACTCTCAGTTACAGTGATATGTGCAACTGGTGGGAAAACATCAGGATACAAAATGTAATTGGCAGGAAGTGCTCATTCTACATTGGGCTTGATGTATGGCAGTCACGTCTTGTGTTCCTGTTGAGGCAGTGAACTTCTGCCTACAAAGGTGTGGTGTTCAGGAGTCCAAAGTCTTTACTGGATTCCTAGTTAGGGAGCATGGGTCACGGTTGCTGCAGGAGGGCTATCCAGACTCAGAATATATGTCTGAAGACTGAAATAGAATTGCCAAGGTTTTAAACAGAGCTACATGTATCCCCTGCACTGGTGAAAATTGCTAGCATCATATTGATGACCTCCAGAGGTGGAAGCAGGATACCCTCGACCATTGGATCAGGGAATTTAATACAGGGGACACCCCACAGATGTGTAAGTATGGATTACAATGTCTAATTGTAAGAGTGAAAAGCTAAATATAGTCAAGACTGGTATTCATAATGGAATTCTGTTCTGTTAATTTTTTTCCACTGCTACCATAGAGTGATCATCGAAGGTGAAATCCCATGATATGTGATTGTCAAGGATGTGAGAAACATGTGGTATGTATCCATCAGGGCAATACTGTTATTGTAACATTAAAAGTTAAGGATGGCTTAGTTGTCATGTAATACAGTTGTATCAAACTGAGTATGCATATTTCAACTGTAAAAGAAAGTATGCTTGCCTTAGTCTGTAGCACTAAGTAACAGTTCCAGATTCTTATATAACAGTGAACATGCATCTCTAAACTGTAAAAGGAAAGTATGCATGCAATAGTCTGTACGAAAAAATAAAAGTACAGTATTAGAGAGTAGTCAGCGTTTGTGGGTTTAAAATCCACACTTCCCAAATATACAATACTGTTAGGTTTTCATCATTACTGCAATGTAACTTCATAGCTGCATACCGATGACACAAATGGCCTGCTATAAACTGTAATCAGTATCACTGGAATACACATATGTGCAATATATGCATACATCAAGGATTGCTGGTTGTAATCTGTACTATAGCGTGCATCTGTTATGAATTGCGTAGTCTTAAAAGTAATAACACAGTTTTGTAGGGATTTGTAGTGTTAAAAGTAAAGGTAACAGAATAGAGTCAAATTATATCAGTGCTTTGCATGTCACATATGAAGCTACTAATGTTCTCCCTTTTTTCACTCACCCCAGTCCTTATCTTCTTTTTTATTTTTTAATTTTATTTGTTGTTATTTTTTTCCCCACAGCACAGCAGGGTAGGCCTGTCCCACAGGATCCTCCTGCCCCCACTCCACTATCTACAGCACCAATACCTGGCACATCTGCTGCACAACCTGGCAGCACCCCCTCTGCTGCCCCTGCACTACCTGGTCCCTCAGGTAGTTCTGCCCTGGAGGATAGGCCTGTGGCTCCCTCTGGGAGCAGTGTTAGAGGTGGTGAGTTTATCACACAAGAAGAATTGCCAAGGAAAGTGCGCCACGTTTGGGTGTGCCTATGCCGGATAGACTGCCTGCTCTCCATCTTGGTTCAAAATACCCAAAGGAGACCCAGACATTGGGCACTGCAGCTAGCAGTGCAGTGTGGTGACTGTGATGGCAGTCCACTGGGTGAGAACTCAGTTCTCACTATCATCCAGCTTGACATGCATGGGTCCTCGATTTCCCCACCCTCTCCCCAACCATGGTGTTCATCCTCCTCTTCTCTACAAAAAAAAAAAAAAAAGCCTTGAGTCATCCCAAGGCTATACAACATGATTGTGTCGTGGTCACACGTCACTTTGGAAGTAACAGTCCAAATTCAGCTAATATTCTGCATATTTGATCCAAGTTTTACTGCTGAAGAAATTAATAGCTATGGTTCTTTCTTACATCCCTCCTGCATATTCCTGCCCTCCTTTCACTTTGTTTTTCCTCCTGATTGCTCCCCATTTCAACACTTTTCTGTCTTCCCCATTTCTTTTCTTTAAATATAATTGTGTGAGGGTGTGCATTGTGCACCAATGTGAAGCAACAGTGAATAGCAGCAGTATAAGTAAATGTTTTTAAAAGTATCATAAACACTTGTAGAATTACAACTTATACCCATATTCAAGCCCAGTAACATCTGCCTCCAACAACAATGCATTAGCATGTGCTGCCGCTGAGTCAGTTAAGTAGCAGATATATTTTATACAATAAATAATAACTGTCACAGAAGTAAATGTATTTAAAAGTATCATAAACACTTGTAGAATTACTACTTTTTCCCATATTCGAGCCCAGTAACATCTGCCTCCAACAACAATGCATTAGCATGTGCTGCCACTGAGTCAGTTAAGTAGCAGACATATTTTATACAATAAATAGTAACTGTCACAGTTTAGCAAGGATTTCCTTTTGTATGTCCCCATGCTTGCTCTCCATATCACCATTGACATATCTTTCCCTTTAATTTTGTATGAAGCATCATTGTAAGATCCCCAGTAATGTGTTATAAATCATTATTGCACAATACCCATTTAGTTTTATAAAGCAGTAGTGGACAATGGTGCGCATCTCACAACATGGCTATGCAACACAAATACAAAAGTAGTTAAATTTATCAGCTACAGCTGTATTTAGAACCAGTACTATCTGGCCACAAAAAGGAACTTATCACTGCATTAAGTGAATGAATGCCTGCAGCCAGAGATTCAGTTAAGAAGCAAGTGTATGTAACATCAGTTAAGTCTGCTGTTTGCTATTCAGTCTGAAAAATACATGTGGTACTCAATTGAGTCTGCAGCACCATATATTAATCCATTGATCCAGTCATTTTTGTGGTCAGATGGTATTGGGTTCGAATCCAGGTGTATGTAACAGTTTCAAATACTTTTATGTGTAAATCCATACTATAAAGTGTGATAGTTTGTATGGAGTTTCTAAAATATACGTGCTGATAAACTGACTCTTTGGAGTAATATGTATGTTTTTGGGCTAGATGGTAGTGGTTTCCAATACAACTTTATATAACACTTATAACTGCTTTTTGCCATAGCCACGTGCTTGTGCACCATGAGCACCATTGTGCAATTGTGTTTTAAATAATTAAATTGTAAAGATAGGAAAGTGGTGAAATGGGGAGCAAGCAGAGAGAAAAACAAAGTGAAAGGAGGGCAGGAATGCGCAGGAGGGATGGAGAAAAGAACCATAGCTATGCATTTCTTCAGCAGTAAAAAAATGTTCAGATGTGTGGAATATTAGCTGAATTTGCAGAGTCAATCCCAGAGAGAGGGGTGACCACAACACAATCACGTTGTATAGTCAATTGGAGCAAAATCAAGTGTGTCAAGATGACGTGTGCAAAATGCAAAGCTATGTATTGGACACAATTTTTTGGGACAGGTGCCCTTTTTTGAGAGAAAAATCTTGGTGAAGGGATGTAGATATGTGTGGGTCAGGTATGTTGGGTAGGTGAGGAAGCAATTGCAGACAAGCAGGACATAAAACACAAGACACAGTGATAGTGAAGGACACAATAGGTGGGTGAACAACATAGTTGGGCTGGGGGTGGGGACAATGCAAACCCATGGATGACAGTGAGAATTGAGTCATCATCCACTGGACTGTCATCACTGTCACTTCACTGCACCAATGGCTGCAGTGTCTGGCGTCTGTGTCTCCTTGTGTTATTCAGTACAATGATGGAAAGCAGTGTCTCCACTGGCATAGGTGTGCAGAAAATGTGTGGCGCACAATCCTACGCAGCATCCCTGGCTGATCATCTTGGGTGATAAAGTCACCACCTCTGCCACTGCTATGAAACCACTGGCTTATCCTATGGGGAAGAACTTTCTGAGGGGCCAGGTAGTGTAGCAGAAGCAAAATGGGTGCTACCAGGTTGCATCCCCAACATGCTAGGTCTTTGTGCCATAGCCAGTGGAGTGAGGGCAGCTGGATCCCATGGGCCAGGCTTACTCTGGTGTGCTGTTGGGGAAAAAAAAAAACAACAAATTAAAAAAAAAAAAAAAAATAGAAGATAAGATAAGGGTTAGGATGAGAGGGGGAAAAAGGTGAACATTAGTAACTTCATAAGTGACATACAATGCATTAATACAATATTTTGACTCCATTATGTTATCTTTAATTTTAAGACTACCAACTCCTAACAAATAACTGTTTTACTATTCCGACTTCGCACTTCATAACAGACACACACTATACTGCAGATTCCACCAAGCAATCCTTGATGTGTGCGTATATTGCACACATTTATGTTTCAATTATACTGATTACAGTTTACAGCAGGCCATTGGTGCCACTGGTGTAGAGGTCTGACATTAAATTGAAGTATTGAAGGGAACTTAAAAGTATTGTATATCTGGGAAGCGTGGTTTTTGAACCCACACCCTCTGAATACTCTCTAATATTGAACTGTTGTTTTGGCCTCAGGCTAATGCATACATATTTTCTTTTTACAGTTGAGAGATGCATGCTTAATTTTATACAACTGTATAATAAGCCAAAAAAGGTGAATTTACTTTTAATATACAATAACAGTACTGTTCGAATGCACAGATATCACATGCATCTTGCATCTATCCCAATGCAGTGGCATGCAGTCGTGCATTCAGTTCTCAGTCTGTGACAGCTGAGGAAAAAACAGAACATTACAGAATACCATTACGAATGCCAGTCCTGACTATATCCAGCTCTTAACTCTTACATGTACTCTCTGTGTTACTTGTGGGGTGCCCCCAGTCTTACATTCCTCGATCCAACATTCAATGGTATCCTTCTTCCTCATCCAGAGTTCTCTGTAGTGATTTCTACATTGTTCACCAGAGTGGGGAATACCGATAGCATTGGTCAAAGCCTGGATCAAACTATTCCATGCCCCTGACTTGTAATCTGAACCACAATAGTCCCTCTGCAAAATCCTGGGCCCATGTTCATTCACCAGGAGGCCAACAAACACGGGCTCCTAGACACCCCATCTTTAAACACAGAATGTCAAAACTTCTCCATGAACACCTGCCATGCCTACCACAGATCAGACCAGTGTAGAATAATGTTTTCCTGCCAATTGCAGTTCACACACTTACCGACAGTGTGCACTTTTTGCTTTTGCAACATTTGAAAATGTTGTGCATTGATTAACATTGCACAAACACCATACTTGAGGGTGTGCACTGTCAGGCAATGCGGTTGCACAATAGCCAGTAGTATTAATTGAATGTATCCGGTTTATGTTTGTGGGTTTCTGGGTCCTGTCTGCTACCTAGGTGGTCTGCCACTCTATGTGCAAATGAAATGAGCATAGCCAAACCCATTTGTGCTGAGTGGCACATCGCACAAACACTGCCCACCCAAAAAACAAATTAAAAAAATTAAAACAAAAAAATAAATGAGAAATACTTGAAATAAGGAAAATTAATCTATGACAAACACAGTAGAAAATGTTAGCACACATGAGATATGTCTACATAGGTCTGGATTTCAACACTCACTCCAATACAACTTCAGACAACAGGATAGGTGCCTTATCCATCTGCCACACAAACAGCTGTACAGCAAAGGAATTAAGTAATTCCTCACACAGCCAAGGACAACTGAATGTACATTGATATCAAGGCATAAACGGTTATTTGGAAATGTGTTATGGGTAATATATCTGGATGTAGTGAACTTAGTGATTACACAACCTACTATGATTATTGCTTGCAAATATACAGCCCTTTCTTACATTTCTGTGTTTCATGGTCATTCATCGGGTATTTGACCAGTACTCAGAGACATGAAATGTGTAAGCCAGTCTATATAATTTACATTAAAATATGGGAGGATATTAACTGGGAATGCTATGATATGTAGTTGCTATCAGCTGAAGGGCAAGTTGGATGGCACAAACAAGCATATTTTGCTCTTTGGGGGGGGTCAAAAGTCTGTTCCTGTTATTGAAGATGTAAGGGTACACTGTTCCTTCAGGTAGTGGGGAACAAGTTGAGCTACTGTTATGGCAAATATAAGGATATGTTGCTATTGTTACTCTCCTTGTTTTGCATCCTGTCTATTTGATCCTATGATAGTTGTTAAGTCAGAAACTCAGTGAGTCTTATCACTTTCTAACTTCTCTCTGTAATGATTTCCCATTACAAATGCATGGTGCTAAACTGAGGGCATGCAGTAATTATCAGTACTTTGGAGATGTATGGATGTATAAATATGTGAAGCCTGAGGCTGGCTACTTGCTAATGGACACATACAAGTCAAATAATTCTCTGCTATCACATGTATTAATTTCTGTGCAAATCTCCCGCTTTGTACCTGCTTACTGTACCAAGTGATGAAATACAAGGACATGCCATAATATTATTATACAGTGCGGTACATGCTCAGGACTTACTTTGTGAATGCAGCTGTTCTGACAGTGTTATTTCAGGGCTGACTGTGATGCAAGCAGTACACAGCCAATATATGGACAGGTAAAGGCTCTGGCTCTGATTTGAGGTCAGTAGAGGTCACAGAGTTCCTGTAGTGTGTCTCTGTCCACCCTGTAGCACTCTACATTGTCCATGTTGTATATGTTGTCATAAGTTAAATATGATATGAAAACTCTTCAACATCTCAGCCTAGGCTTATTGGCAATAGCAGCAGCAGCATTGCCTGCAGCCTGTAGCACATACAAATGGATTAAAGCAGCAGGAGCTCCTAACATTCTGTTTGTGTAGATTGTCTGTATGTGTACTCCACAACTTTTCAAATCTGCAGGAAAAAAAACAGCATGGAGTCTACATGGATGCTTTATAACTTGTTGAATAGCTCCACCAGATTGGCTGAGTAGTATGCAGTTTGGCTGTTATGGTGTGATTAGCTTCTCTGGAACACAGGGTATGACAGACACAATCCATTGCTAATCTACTCCATTACAAAAAAGGCAAATGTTTATCTAGCCAAACTGATGGTGAGAACACTTGCTGCATGATTTCAGGACATCACAGAAGTGTATTTCTTCATTAGATATCTTTATATAGGAGTACTGAACTCCAGCAGGTATGCTCCCATTTTGTTACCTACATAATGTGTATGCTGGAATATATTTATGAATAATGTGAAGCAAATACTTTTAAAGTTTTCTCTCTATGCATTATTTAGATGTGTACAGATGGCATGGCCTTGTTTCTCAAGCTATTTTAGAGGTACACGTGACTGACAATACATGAACAATAGAATGTTGCATGATAAATATGTACAGCATGTTTCAGGGACAGGTCCTTTGAAAACACTTTTAGCATTTCAAAGATGTTTTATTAGCAACATATTTCATTTTCCTGTTCTTTTGTGGGTGGGGAAGCAAAGAAGAGTTACTGTTATGTCACAAACTAAAATAGACTGTTCTCTTGGGGAGCACAGTTAAGTTACTGCTATGGCACAAACAAGGATATGCTGCTCTTGCTACTCTTCTTGTGTTGCATCCTGCCTGTTTTTAGTACTTCACATCTGTAGACTGTTTTATGTTTTTCCAGTGGGTAATACTGACTAGCTACTTTTACTGTTTTATCTGGTAACAGCTATTTTGTAGTTATGTAATACTTATGTGTATTATCATTCTGTTGTATTTTTGGACACAAACAATGTCAGTGAGGCAGAGAAACCCTTTCAGCAATGCAGAAAACAACACAATTCTTGACACTCTTCAATAACATGGGGCATTTGTACTTGGAAGGAGTCGACACAATATGGCACATAGGCTACAATTATGGCAGAACATTGTTGACAACATCAGTTCTGTGGCTGACCACAGCCGAACCTATGAACAGGTGCACCGAAGGGCCAGTGACATGATTACCACTGCACGGAGGCAAGCAGCTGCAGTTGCCTAAAACCAAATGGTAACTGGGGGAGGGCCTGCTACAGAGCCATCACTTTCCCATTGAAGGGTTCCTAGCAAATATTCTCCTTCATGAGAGCTCACAGCAGAGTGGACTACAGTAGTTCCTTATCATGGGCGCCACTCCTTCTGAGTACCAAGAAGAGTTTCCAGGTAAGCTTTGTTATATGACCAGTTGTATAGTAAACAATTGATGTAAATGTTGCTCCTGTGTCACATGTCTTTTTTTGAGGAGGGGGATTGAAGATTGCTACAGTTGTAACCTTAGGTTGGATTTGTTAGCCACTTTGTTGTTGAAAGTAGAGTTAATGAAAATATAGAAGAGTACATACCCCCTGTCTTACTGTTAAATGTGATGCTGTTGCCCTTACCTCTTGCTTATCTTCTTTCAGGATGATCAGGAATTCAGCAAGATATGCCTCCTGTAGACAGCAAGCCAAATAACTTTATGTCAGTACTGCAGATCAAAAATATCATAATGAGTAATTTTACGCCTGTTGGATGTATTGCTGTACTGTCTGTAACAGTGCCATATCCCTGTTTCTCTGTTTTGGATTCATGGATACAAAAGCTTTGTGTCTGATGCACAGGGTGCATAGCTACATTAGTGTTTAGCATATCTGCATTTGTGCTATTGAACTGATAATTGTACCTGTCACTTATATTTGCCTTTGCCAAGTTATACAGTGCATAGCTTCATCATTTCTCAACTTTGCAATGTATTCTCTAGTAAGGATTTATAAGTCAGAAACTGCAATGTGTCTTTCTAACTTTTCTCTTTAATGATTTTCCAATACAAACATATGGTGCCCATCATAAGTCACGCCACCACATTCAGATCTCAGGATTGTATGACAGTACTGTAGTCCATTTTCATCAGAACAGTAATACAGTATAATGCTCTCTTTTGCATTTACCTCACCAGACACATGCAGCAGCTGGACAGACCACAGACCTTCCTCATCAAGATAACACAGGGCCTATAAACCATGCCATGATATTTGTGGAAAGATTAAAAAACATGTCACTGTAATCTGTCTGTTATCAGATAAGGTGACATCTGCCTGGCCTCCAGGCCACTGTCTGATCATGCCCTGGTGGGATGACTGCATATTCAATAATCTGATTTAGCCAGTGACAGCATTGTCTGTTGAACATATATGTTGAATAACAGTAATAACAGTGTCCCACATGCTGGTGTGAAATGCTCGCTGTAATGTCTGGTAACAGCTTGCACACACACACACACACACACACACACACACACACACACACACACACACACACACACACACACACACACACACACACACACACACACACACACACACACACACACACACACACACACGCGCGCGCACACACACACACACACACATGCAGTTGACTGCAGTCAGAACAGAACTCCTACTGATGTAAGTGCATGGACTACAGGACATAGTAATTAATGCAAGCTCCATTACACAAATCTGTCTTTTACATGGCTGCAGGTCAACTTATAGTGGATGACATCAGCAGTGCATGTTGGAGAGAAGATACTGGGAGGCCTGGCTAAAATGGATCTGTAGGCAGGTACAAGTATCAAAATACTAGTAAGCCATGCCATGCCATTGGAGTAGTAACTGTAGGGCAGTACATCTACTCTGCTGAGTAGAGACACATGCCCACACCAAGCTGACTGTAGTGAGAACAGAACCACTACCTAAGTGCACAAACTACAGAACAAAGAAGTTAATGCAACTGTCATGACATCAGTCTTTTACATCATTACAGGGCAACTTATACTGGATGACATCATCAATGCATTTTGGAGAGAAGAAGTTGGGAGACCTGCCTAAACAGATCTGTAGGCAGGTGCAAGTATCAAAATAGTATCAATTTATTGGACCGGGGTGGTAATTTTTGGATACACAATTGCTCTTCTGGCTAGACACACACACAAACACACACACGCTCTCACACACACACACACACACACACACACACACACACACACACACACACACACACACACACACACTTGACTGCAGTGAGAACAGAACACCTACTTATATAAGTATAGAGACACAGAACTCAGTACTTTACGCATGTGCCACAGCACAAGTCTGATTTATATAAGACCACAGGAGAACTTATAATAGATTACATCAGCAGGCCGTGTGGGGGACAACAGATTGGGAGGCCTGCATAGGCACATAGATTCATAGGTTCATATGATGACAGTAGCCTAATGGCACTAGGGTGTGTGCAAAAACACACATACAGTTATTGAGCATAGTTGGATGTTTGAGTTTACCAGAGTGAGGTTGTGAGCACCACTAAGTGGCCCTGTCTATGAGGGAGCAGACAACATTATATACTACACTTTGTAGTGTGGTTAGTATATCTGTGGAAAAAATACTGAGACTTCGAGGTTGTACTGTTTGGTGTGTGTGTGTGTGTGTGTGTGTGTGTGTGTGTGTGTGTGTGTGTGTGTGTGTGTGTGTGTGTGTGTGTGTGTGGGGGGGGAGGGTAATGCATGGATGTATTGTAAATATATGACATATAGTTAGCGCATGCCCTTAGTTTGCAATGTTTCCACATGTAGTTTTATGTCATACAAAGGAAATGAACAATAAACACCAATAAGAAAGCATTATATATACAGTTCCATGGCACAGTGAGCAGTAGATTTGAGCAATAGTTAACAAAGTGTACACACATGCAAATTACACCTGCTTGTGCGTAGGTAAGTGGTGCACAAATACGAGATGCATTGTTAACATTTGCCAAGCAGAATACAACAATGGCAAGCAAATGCATGTATAGGCAGTTGTGTATGTGTTTTTCACAAAAGTTGAATTCATGCCAGTCCAAATATCAGGAATACATTTATAAGACTATAGTACACAGTATACCCATAATCATACACTTGATCATAAATGTGATAATACATAGATTACTCTATCAGCAAAAGTAATAGTATATTTATAATGCTGTATTTGAATCATACCACTCAACCTGGAAACATCACAAATCTGGACAAAGGCCCATGAAAAGTAGTACAACTGGCCAAAAACCAGGATGTTGATTAACATAAAATTTACATATATAATCATGTAACCCTAACACTCCAGTGGAATTGTAGGATACCAACATGAAGCTTGAAGATTTAAATGTCAGACTTCATATCCCTCAGAAAATACATAATAATGCAAAACCTGTTATTCTAGTAACTATCTGAGTTTACAGAAGCACTATTTAAAATCTGCCCCTATTTTTTTGAGGAGCTCCTTGAATTCCTGATTTTTTTAAGGCTAATGTCATCATGCATCACTGGTGTATCCCAGCCGCAGGGGCATGTGTGATGACAGCTTTATAATGAAGTGCCTGACTTGTTAAAAACTGGGTGGGCGGGAGTTTCAAACCATTCATGGGTGTTTCTCAAAAGTCACGACATCTTGAAAAGTGCAAATTTTCTCCAAAGAGTTCAGGAATAAAACAGCATAGTAGTATACAAGGAGACAGAAAAATGACTTTGACTGTACAGTCTGTCACCCCGGAAGACTTTTCACTGAACTTTGTACCTCCACTCGAGCTGAAATAGAAATGGGATTGTGGCAGGCCCGGCACACATTTGGGAGTAATGGGAACCCATTGCATGGAGAAGGGGCTGCAAAATGTCCAGTAGCCCATGTAAATAAAGAAGTAAAAGACGTCAGGGATGGTGGCTGCCACCTGTGATATGGACCTGAAGTTCTCCATGCTGCACAACTTTCTGTCCTTGGGAGCTTTGCTGATGTTGGTCCAGACTCTGGAGTGTTGCTACATCTGGGAGGAACTCCGTCTTTCCAGGTAAGTGACCACTGCATTCTTCCATAACAGCAGGCAAGAAAAGCATTTTGATGTATTCATTCTTAAGGTTAACGATGCCTCTCGGCAGATGGTGGGATAAGACAAGTACTTATGTTTACTACACAAACCTGACCAGTGAGCAACGAAGACAGTAGATAGGTGATGGAATTTGAAGGATGCTCACTTTGGCACAGATGAAAAAAAAGACATCAGAGCAGAAATCATACTTGAAGAAAAGATCAAGACTTTCCAACTATTTGAATATGAGTTTGCATTTTCAGAGGGCTATACACAGTTTACAAATGATGAATATGATGGAAGAAAAAGAGGGATCTTTTCCTCCTGTCTCCATCATACACCATTGCTGTTTTACACTTTTTAAGCATGTATCATTGCACAAGTGCTTACAAAGAATGCTCATTGCCATACAGTGGTATGGTATGGTATTCAGTTTTGCTTTGTATATATATGTGTGTGTGTGTGTGTGTGTGTGTGTGTGTGTGTGTGTGTGTGTGTGTGTGTGTGTGTGTGTGTGTGTGTGTGTGTGTGTGTGTGTGTGTGTGTGTGTGTGTGTGTGTGTGTGTGTGTGTGTGTGTGTGTGTGTGTGTGTGTGTGTGTCTGTGTTTTTGTAGCAATTTAGCACATCTTTTTTTGTTATGATTACATTGTAAATAAATTTTAATTATGTTGGCATATAGATGATTTGGTAGTAATTTACAATGAAATGTATTCATAATGAACAAGTAGAAGCACAAGGTATTTACAATATTTATACTTGTTAAAGCACATAAAACACGCTTATAAACAAGATTGACTAGTGTGTGAGATATTGCTGGAGCCATGTCAGACTCCAAACCAGTTACAAGTGGCGTCCCACAAGGCTCAGTCCTGGGACCTCTCTTGTTCGGTATATATTTCTCGGCGGTACAGACCAACACAGAAGGACTGTGGCTGACCAAGTTCTCAGATGACTGCAAACTGGGCACCATAATCAACTCTCCAGCCGACACAAGCATCCTCCAAAAGGGCCTCATAGAAACAGACAACTGGTGCCAGAGCCATGGCCTCAAGCTAAACGCCAAAAAGTGTATAGTCATCCCCTTTGGCAAAAACAAAGTGCCCACAAATTACCACATAGGTGGTAATCCATTAAGTACAGAAGAAGTCATTAGGGACCTGGGGACCCAAGTTGATAGCAATCTCTCATTTGACAACCACGTGGCCAAAGTGGTTAGAAAAACATTTTATATAGCCCACCTAATCATGAAGGGATTCACATCTAGATCAGGGGAGGTCATCGTACCTCTTTACTCATCCCTCATCAGGCCCATAATTGAGTACAATGCCCCTTTTGGGATGTACCTTACCAGACACATGCAGCAACTGGAAAGACCCCAAAAGTACCTCACCAAGAGGATCAAAGGGCTCAAACAGATGCCATATGCTGCCCGGTTAAAGAAACTCCAGCTCTACTCAGTGGCATACTGCCTGCTCAGAGGCGATCTGTGCCTGACGTATAAAGCCATGTCCAACCCGGAATTAATGGACATGCTGCACCTCAGAAAATCCAAATCCCATCGAGCTACACGCTCGAGAGGCTTGAACCTCAGCACTGAAATAAATAGGACATGCTGGAGGGACAGATTCATAACCCAGAGGCTCCCTTCACTCTGGAATAAAATCCCAGTCCAGGTTACGCAGAGTCCCACATTGACTCTCTTCAAGAGGAATCTTGATGAGTGGATGGGAGATCGTAGGTTTACCCCGGCTATCACTTCTGTGTCACTGTTAGACAGAGGCACAGTATACTAACCTCAAAAAAAGGCATAGCAAAATTAATTTAAAATGGGTGGCGAAAGCCAAACACACTCTGGCTAGGCTTATAAATGCCCTAGGGCAGATAGCCTAGTATGAACCTATGAACCTATGAACCTAAGGGCACTGCAAATAATGCATTTTAATTGTAGATGGCAGACTTCATGATTTTGTGGTTTCACTATATATTTAATTTACTGCATTCATGGCTGAACAGTTCAAAGCCAATTTGAGGTGTAATGCATCAAATGGGACTGCCCTTAATATCTCACAAATAAAGAGATGATGTTTTTGAGACAATGCATTATGTTTTGTCAACCCCAACACCCCCACCTTGTGTAGTTTATACATCAGTTAGTCTTGGAGGCTTCTCCTTGTCTTTGGAAAGTGCTTGCAATCTTTGGGTCTCAGGGAACCTCTGTGCTTTATAATGGTTCCCCTACTAGCACTGTGTGTGATGATATGTTGGTGCAATGAGCATTTTCCACATTCTGCTGCTTAGCACTGCTGCTGCTGTGTATGAGGAGCAGTAAATCCTAGGCTGTCAGCATCTATGCACTTCTATCACTTCTGCTGAGGTGGAGCTCTCAGCTACTGGCTGGATTCTATTTCCCATAGAGTCAGAAAGGCACCTTAAAGGCACCTGCTATGTAAAATAAAATATGCTGGAAAAACCCACAGCTTAACCCACCACTGAATTATTTCACTGATGTATATAATAATGCTGGAACATCATAACAATTAAACCAAAAAAAAAAGTAGGCAGATGCAGTGGCAAAGATTTTTTTTCAGAATTTTGTTGTCATCCTAAAATGCGTGAGATGGAAAGAAAAGGAAGTTAAGTCCATTGCAAAACGTGTTCAATCATCACTGTGTATAAGCATACCTCTCAATCTCTCAGAGCTTGAAAGCTGGGCAAAGCCAACAATAATGGTGGGACAAAGGCCATAAATTTTTGAGGAGCTCCTTGAATTCCTGATTTTTTTTAAGGCTAATGACATCATGCATCACCGGTGTATCCCAGCCGCAGGGGCATGTGTGATGACAGCTTTATAATGAAGTGCCTGACTTGTTAGAAACTGGGTGGGCGGGAGTTTCAAACCATTCATGGGTGTTTCTAAAAAGTCACGACATCTTGAAAAGTGCAAATTTTCTCCAAAGAGTTCAGGAATAAAACAGCATAGTAGTATACAAGGAGACAGAAAAATGACTTTGACTGTACAGTCTGTCACCCCGGAAGACTTTTCAGTGAACTTTGTACCTCCACTCGAGCTGAAATAGAAATGGGATTGTGGCAGGCCCAGCACACATTTGGGAGTAATGGGAACCCTTTGCATGGAGAAGGAGCTGCAAAATGTCCAGTAGCCCATGTAAATAAAGAAGTAAAGACGTCAGGGATGGTGGCTGCCACCTGTGATATGGACCTGAAGTTCTCCATGCTGCACAACTTTCTGTCCTTGGGAGCTTTGCTGATGTTGGTCCAGACTCTAGAGTGTTGCTACATCTGGGAGGAACTCCGTCTTTCCAGGTAAGTGACCACTGCATTCTTCCATAACAGCAGGCAAGAAAAGCATTTTGATGTATTCATTCTTAAGGTTAACGATGCCTCTCGGCAGATGGTGGGATAAGACAAGTACTTATGTTTACTACACAAACCTGACCAGTGAGCAATGAAGACAGTAGATAGGTGATGGAATTTGAAATTGCGCAAGTGCTTACAAAGAATGCTCATTGCCATACAGTGGTATGGTATGGTGTTCAGTTTTGCTTTGTATATATATGTGTGTGTGTGTGTGTGTGTGTGTGTGTGTGTGTGTGTGTGTGTGTGTGTGTGTGTGTGTGTGTCTGTGTTTTTGTAGCAATTTAGCACATCTTTTTTTGTTATGATTACATTGTAAATACATTTTAATTATGTTGGCATATAGATGATTTGGTAGTAATTTACAATGAAATGTATTCATAATGAACAAGTAGAAGCACAAGGTATTTACAATATTTATACTTGTTAAAGCACATAAAACACGCTTATAAACAAGATTGACTAGTGTGTGAGATATGGATACTTTTCTTCTTAGCAACAGCATTTAGAGTATTTCAATAAATTGTCCTTAGTTTTAGTATTATATAATTCCAGCATGTCTGTTCTCTCACCTCTGGGGATGGTCTATTTCAAATAGCTGTGCATAGCTTAGAATATGCATTTCCTTCAATGAAGTTAGAATAAAGGTGCACTACACAGAGAGTTATGTGAGTTATGTACAAGCATGCAGTGAACATTCTAACAACCAGTAAGAGAATCCTATTGTTGTTGAAATGTGCAATTCTAGTCACTATTACAGTGGAGATCAGATAGCAAGGGGTAGATGGGGGAGAGTTTCACACACACACATTTGGAAAGATACTTACTGACCTGAAGTTTTCCAGTCTTTCTGATATACTGTTTCTCCTATGGTTCCATGATCCACACTTGATGGCCATATTATTCAGGCTTTGCTGTCCTTTGATGCCATACATTCCTTAAGCACTGTTATACTTATCAGACCCATATCAGCTTACAGGTTTTCCTGGGTTCTAGACCTGCTATCCTACATCTCGGACCCCAACATGCACTACACACAAATGGGAATTAAACTATGACAAATACAGTTAGGGAAAAAGAAATGGGTCTATATTAGCTCATTGCAATGTAATTGCAGTGAACACCAGATCGTCGACCCTTATTCAGCGGAAATCATTTCAGCGGTTCACTGTATTTACTAAGAGCAAATAAATACTTGCCCTACAGCACAACAGACTGACAGCTATTTAAATCAAACCCACCCAAGTGGGGGGCTTTGCCCCCACACCCCCCGATGTGGGGAGCTGCAACCCTATTCCCCTTACTATATATACCAACTCCGAGATCACACTACAGAAAAGGGTAAAGTTCTGCTGTAGGGCAAGTATTTACTTGCCCTTGGTAAATTCAGTGAATCGCTAAAATGATTTTCGCTGAATGAGGGTCGAAAATCCGGTGTTCACTGCAATTGTATTGCGAAAAACTGACATAGACCCAAAAAAAATCCTGTTTGCCCATACTTATTACTCTGATTTACTTAGGTTATTGTCCTTTCTAAATTAATCTCTTACAGATCAACAAAAATTTATGGCACCCCATTATTTTGCCTTCAAAGTTGGTAAATACTGAGGAATATGGTATGGTTGAGAAGTATGATTTGAACTCAGGACCTTGTGTATGGCAGAATGTTGAGGAAACAGTTGTCTGTGTTACACTTTATTAATGTAAACTGCAATGTCACATCAGTAAAACAAAGGTTGCAAACGCTATACTAGAACCCAGTACCATCTGTATTCCAGGCCATGTTTTCACGATGACCAAGGGCATTAATTGAATGTATGTGGTTTCTATTTTTGGCTATCTGCTTCCTAGGTGGTCCATTGCACTTCATGCAAACCAGGTAAACACAGCCATTCCCTGGTTCCATTGTTTGCATTATATGGCACATCACGCAAAAACTGCAATTGAAAATGAGAAGAGCAAGGAAAAAAACTTACTAATAGACACATATAAGTAAAATACGTGTCTGCTGTCAGATGTTAAGATACTTTCTGTACAAATCCACCACTATTTACTTGATTACTGCACTAAGTTAAAAAATACAAGGATATGCCATAATATTAAATAATGCAACAATTTTATTTTCAGGGCTAAAATTTCCTTGTCTCTACTACAGTGGTACTGAATTATTTAGGAGAAAACAGAATGTAGCCTACATGAATGTGTTATACCTTGCTGAATGGCTCCACTCTGCTGAAAAGCACCTGCTAATGCCGTAATTAGCACATATGAAAAACAATTGCTGCTTAACTGAGTATGTTAACGCCATTGCTGCTCATTGGTGCATATTGAGTACCTCCATGCACTGCACACACCTACGCTTATATAAAGGTAACACAGGTAATATTCTTATTACTTTCCTCCATTCCTGTGATATCGCTCAAACATTCAGCACAAAAAGTGAAGGAAGGGATCCAGACTCTGAACTAGAACCCAAAACCATCTATATTCTAGCCCCACACATGCTGGCACAGGAAGAGGTATATGACAAGCACCGAAAAACCTGCCATTCTTGCGCCAAGTGCTGCACCGTACAATGACAACATTTTCTTTTTTAAATTACTTAAAGTGGACAGACATGACACATTTTAACAAACAATGAAGATAATGAAACAGACCTTGTGAATTTTGCACTGCTTACTTGCACTTTCACACTTCACAGACCTATATGTACACCTCTGTAAGTGTAACCTGACAAACACCCCTGATGTCATCAGTCACTGTAGCCATCCATTGAAAACAAACACTGTTGAAGTGCCTACACAAAGTGAACATCCCTTCACAGTACACATTTTTGGGATTCAGCGGTTCTAATGAGTTTCGACCTCATTTGCATCTTCACTGTGCTGACAGCCCTGAATCTACATGGTTGGTAACAGTGTAGGCAGGAAAAGTGGAGGTGAGCCCAATGTTGTACACACAATGGAGGGTATTACTTCACTACATATCTGCAAAGAGGAATACAGGTTTTGATAAAATTTAATTATATTCTGTCAAATACATAATTAATATGCTTACATGATAGTATGAATAGTCTGTTTCATGGGGTTTACAATTTTAACTGGCTACATTAGTTACGAGTATATTCTTCATTTGGGGGTGGGTGAGCACAGCTGCATTTATGTCATGGCACTTAAAAAGGATTGTTGCTATGGTCATTATACTTTTGTAGAACCCACTCTGTATACTAATGTAATAAGTGTCTGCTGTTACATGTTAAGGTCAGTTCTGCTAAAATCTGATCACATTTACTTGCTCCTGTTTCTGTGCAGAATCCTTTCTGAAGCTGTATTCGAAAAGTTTTTGAATACATGGGCAACATGAGCATGGAGTCTTCATGGTTGCTTTACAGTTTGTTGAATCACTCCACCATATTGGTTTGCTTCATTAGCATACAGTTTAGCTTCTTATGCTGCAATTTGCATGCCATGGAAATCGGCATGTTTCCAAATGAGTTTACTGAATCAAAGCTATTTGCAGCCATGCGTGCATTGCGCCGCAACACACACAGTAAAAAATGACAGTGTAGGCTTTATTGAATTCCTCCAAGATTTTTCTCAATATGGTGTCAGGTTAAAAGGAAAAAGAATTATCCTTTTTTATTTTCACTAATTTTTCAAGAAAGAATATTGATATTATGGCAGAAACACCTCCCTGTCTTTCTGGTTATTTTTCCACAACACAACAATTCTCACACCTCTCCAATTTCTTCTTCATTTAATAAAATTTTCTTTTAACTTATTTTCCTTGTGAAAATATTATCCTTCTTAATATATTAAATCTTCCAAATAATTCCATAAGCTATATCAATGTTCATTCCTTTCATGCAGTTTTCTCAGTTCACTGATTCACCTAAAACAACTTCCATTTCATCAAACTGTATATACCAAAAAAGTGTTATATAGTATAGTAGTTAGGGTCTATATCATAACATCGAAGTTTTCTAACACTGAATGTTATTATATCGAACCCTAAACTCCGAAGTGTGAAAACATTGAACAGTCAGAATAGCGAATTTTTTCCAAGGGAAAAAATTTGCTATCCCGAGAAACATAAACACAGCACAAATGCACACAAAAAATCAGCCATCGACACACATACACTTAAAATCCTACACCTAAACTAAACTTTACATAAAGTACTAGCTATCCACTTACCTTAACCCAACCCTAACCCTAAGTTCCGTCACTATCGCACACTTACCTCACCCGCGCCCTAACCCTAACTCACCTAACCCGCCCCCTAACCCTAACCTACACACAATCGCACACTTACCTGAACCTGACCCGTAATGCTCCAACATATCGAATGCTGAAAACAGTGAAGCCACAGCAATGGCCTACCGAATTCTTTCCCTGGGAAAGAATTCAATGTCCTGCACCTTCGCTGTTTTCAGCGTTCTACATTATGGGTTCGATATTATAACATTGAATGTTAGAGAACTTTGATGTTATAATATTGACCTAGTAGTTAAAGGGCATACAGAACTGTTAGAGGCAAGTGATTTGGGGGGCTCTGAAGTTTGAATAGAGCATGTATTTGTTGAGTATGGAAGACCACAATTGTTTATAACATTATTTTCTTAAGACTTATAACAAGAAAGTTTCACCCATTTTCAGGAGGCAAGTAGGATATAAGGAATATTTCATTAAGAGAAACAGAAAATAGATAATTCCTTGGATTCAGTCACATGTCGTTCCCCTCTGTATTCCTGATATTTGAGGAGATTAATGGGCAAAGTCCTAGGAAACTAATCAGAGATGTATTAGTCAAGGAATAGTGCCTGGATGCCAGGAAAATGATCATATATAAAAAAAAAAGAACATGGTGAAACTGGGATGAACAGAGCTTTGTTGCCATACAGTAGGAGCACTCCTATGGCAGTATGCATGGCCAAAGCGACGGCCATCATAGCTCTGGCAAACTAGTGATGCTAAGTCAATCTGTGCTCAAGCTTGTAATTCAGGACATACAGCTGCAACTAGCTGTTGCCCACAATAGGAATGGCAGCACAGATGAATGCAGCAGTCAACAGAGTGTCCAATGTGGGTGTTCTAGGCAATTCTGTATAGTATAAAAATGGAGAGGAAATGAGGTAGATTGAAATGTAGAAAAAGGGAGAAGATCAAGCAGAGGTAAACACAAAATAGAAACCATAAGGAATGAATGAGTGTGGTGGACAGGAAAATATTTTGGAGAGAACAGAGCACCAATTGTAAGTGTCATATAAAAAATAGCAGGTGGAAAAGGCCTGAGGGATAGCTGTTGATGTGAAAGAGGATGAAGGACAGATAGTAAGGACAGACTGGCAAATATAAAGCACAGACAGAGAAAGACAGTTTTGGTGTGCACATAAAAGGAAAATAGATTGATATAGAAAATGTGGACAATTCATATTTGGTGGATACAGAATAAACTAGAAATTGGGAAGGACACATAAGGGAGGTAACACATTAGAAAGAGGGTAGGGTAGGTAGATAGCCTGGTTGGATGGAGGCCATAATTGTGGACAAAAAATCCATGCATCACCCAACTGAACAACCAGTTTCATGGGATGTTTGTTCTGTTGATAGCCTAACTGGCAGGACTAGCTGGCTACATTACTGAACCATTTATACTAGATGCCACTCCCCATTGCCAAACTATTCTTTTAGCAGCACACATTAACAGCATACTTTGGTGTTGACTAGCTTCCAGAGCTGATGCTGGGAAATTGCTGGAGATTTCTGTCATCCTCCTGACAGAAAGACACAGCATGGGCAACTGACTTACCAGGCTCATTAGTCATTGATAACTCAGCACTGGTGAAGCAGTCTGCATAGACTGATGTGATTCTGGTCTCGCTTCTTCCTCTATTTCCTCTACAGCTAGACCAACAGGAAGATGACATAGTGGGAAGATTATTACACATATATTCTTCAAAGTCATAATTGTGCAGAGAGCTGGCACTGAACTAATTCAAATCCCCACTGCTAGAAGTGAAACTCACATTTTCTGACACACCTGCCATGTTCAACCTATGCTCCTTTTCAGCTGCAAAGCAAATTATGTATTTATAAGCATACATGTAAAACACTGTACATATCTCAGGATAATGGTAGTGCAAAAACATAAATGCATGCATTACTTCTCTGGATTACTCTCCTAAAACCTTTTCTGCTGTCAGAACGCAATGGTATGGTGCTATGTTAAATCAGCATAATGATAACAGCACTGCTCACCAATACAAGTGAGGGCTAGTTGGCATCACTCAGCAAAAAGCCCAGTTTGTAACCTGTATCCTGTTTCCCAAGTCACCGTCACACTAGTGAAATAGGGATATCTTGAAGAATCTATGCAAGCAGAACATAAATATCCTGTAATCCCTGGAACTCTATGGATAAACTCTACTTCTACCATTTGCTGAGGAAGCTATTGTCACTTAGTAGGTCTAATTGAGGAAAAATAGGGTAGCCCCATATGCACAAATTCACATTTGTAAATTAAGTTTCATTTATGTAGTGACACAGCATGCTTCTGTGAGCCTAGGAATGTCTTATAGTAAAGCGTACAAGTAGCACGTTTTCTGTGCACCATGATAAACATGTCTTGTGCCAGGAATAGAAGTGTTAGTTAAGATATGTTCTGCAACAGGAACATTGCCTGGGTTGCTCTGAGATCTAGAATCTGTATAATAGGAACAATGCTGCAGTGTCAATTCTGATACAATAAGAAGATGTCTGCGATTAATCCTGTACTTCACACCCTCAGATTCTATGAAGTAGGATCTCAGCTCGGTACATATACCTGTCATTTGACTGATCTGGTCAAAACCTTTAGCCATTTGTATCCACACTGTCTCTACTTCTTTCAATGAACAAAGAAATCTGCTCAATTTATTATAGCTGGACTTCTGGAAAGAATACTTTCTGAATAGTTGAGCTTTAATTGTCCTGTTGTTCTTAGCTTTAGGCCTCAACAAACTGGAACTGATAGGCAGTGTTGTTCTGGTTTGCCTATATACAAGTCTCTGAGCAGGCGAGCTAAGTATATCGTCACGGGGTATGTTTCTGAGATTAAGTAAATTCAAAAAGACATCAGTATTGTCACGCTTTGACCTTTCAAATAATTGCTTTGCACTCTGCACTGCATGTTTTTCTAGACCATTCGACCATGGATATTGTGGACTACTAGTAACATGTACAAAAGCCCATTCTTTTGTAAATTTCTGAATAACAGACTAGTACATTGAGTACCATTGTCAGAAATAACTTTGTGTGGACTACCATGGACTGAGAAATGACATTTCTACTTACTAATAACAGCAGTGGAAGTTAGGTTAGGTAGTAAATCAATCTCAAACCAGTTTGAATAAGAGTCTACCAACACTAAGTAATGCTGATTATTCCACTTGGATATATCAGTGGCTACTGTTGACAAAGTTAGTTCAGGAAATTGACTTAGATTAAGTTCTTTTTGCAAATGTGGTTTAGTACTATTGCATACTGAACAAGAAGAAAGTACTTTATCAATGTTTTTGCTACAGAACACCTTTCTTTTGGTAGCTGCAGAACCTGGGTGACCACAATGCAAAATCTGGATATATTCATGTTGTAAGGAAGCAGGAACAACAACTTTAGGACCTTCGAAAATAAAACCATCTTCCATTAACATCTCATCTCTGTAAGGAAAATAAGTTTGCACTTCAGGTGGTACACTAGATTGCATTGATGGCCATCCAACATTAATGTAGTGGTTGAGCTTTTGCAAAATTGGATCAGTCTTTATATGATTTCTCAGCTCACCAAGTCTTGTGGTAGAAAAATTATGCACTTCCATGACATCAAAATCAAAATTCTCTGCAGTAAGCTGTTCCATTGTATTTCTGGGAGATCTGGATAAGGTATCGGCCGGATAAAGAAGTTTGTCTTTTGTATAGACCATTTTGAAGTTGTACTTTTGCAATTTGAGCATCATTCTTTGCAATCTTGCTGGAGCTGAATACATAGGCTTCTTTAAAATAGTAATTCAAGTTTGGTGATCAGTTTCATTCTGAATAGCTCAACCATAGATATAACCATGAAACTTTGAACATGCAAATACTAGCGCCAAAAGTTTTTTCTCAATTTGAGCATACTGCATTTCAGTTTGGGTAAGAGTTCTTAGGCTACTGGTCTGTCTTCTTGAAGAATAACTGCGCCAAGACCAAATTTTGAAGCATCACAGGAAAAGGTTACTGGTTTATTGACATCATAGTATCTTAATATAGGCGGGGTGGCAATTTTCTGCTTAAGGTCTTCAAGTGCTTTCTGGTGCTGTTCCAATCAAGACCATGTAACATTTTTGCACATCAGATCTCTCAACATTGCTGTCAACTCACTGAAGTTTGGTATAAACTTGCCTAAATAATTGACCATACCAAGAAAACGTTGTAGAACTTGAACATTATCTGGTGCTGGCATCTTAAGAATGGCTGCTTGCTTGGATGGGTCTGGTTGCAAGCCAGTGTTGGTAAACAAATGACCTACATATGTAACGTCTGGTAGTCTGAATTTGCACTTCAGTGGATTGAGCTTTAAGTTCACTTTGCATGCTCTGTCTAGAACTCTCTTAAGGTTTCTATCATGTTCTGCTTCACCATTGCCTCTGACCAATAAATCATCCACTGTTATGGGACAAGGATAACCTGAAAAAATGTAGTCCATTCCATGCTGAGAGACTTCACTTGCAGAATTTATTCCAAATGGGATCCTGAGAAATTTATATCTGCCAAATGCGGTACTGGAATTAGTAAGTAATGAATATTTGATATCAAGCATCACTTGCCAAAATGAACTTTTTGCATCCAAGAAAGAAAAAACAGTGGCATTTGATATTGGGGCTATGACTTCTTTGACTGTACGCATTAGACAATGCATTCTCTTTAATAGTTTGTTCAAATCTCTTGGGTTAATACATATTCTGGTTTTGTCTGAGCCTTTTTTGTGGGCTGCTATCATGGATGACACCCATTCAGTTGGTTCTGTGACTGGACAAATTACACCTAGCTACACCGTTTTATCCAACTGAGCTTTAATACTATCCTGAATAGCTATAGGAACTTTTCTTGCTGGTCTGACCACTGGACTGACCTCTGGGTCTAACTTCATAGAATAAACAACTGGAAGTTTGCCTAACTTGTTATCAAAAACATCAGCATACTCTGAAAAAAATGGCTTCAGTAAATTTGGAACTAGGAGATGTGCTTATATGATGAACTTCTTTGGTAAAAGAAAGCAAATTCATTCTCAAACTGTCTCTGAGACCAAATAATGACTGCACAGGTTTTTGGACAACACAGAATAACAAGCTGTAACAGTTCTTAGACAAATAACATGAAAGTACTACTGAGCCTTCGGTTTAAATTTTTAAACCCACATAAGCAAGAAGTTTCACACAACTAGCCACACTGAGTGGTTTGTTTGCTCTCACTTTAGCAAAAGTATCTGTTGACATAACATTATACTTTGAACCAGTGTCTACTTTGAGCTCAGTAGATTTACTATTGATCTGGACAGTACAAAACACTTCATTCTTTTCAGCAAATTAACTGCATCAGCCTTTTCACCTACTACTGATTCATCATCTACGTAACAAGTAGACTGCTGCAGTTGTACTTGATCAGTATGCTTTTTTGAATGACCTTTCTTTATAACTGTGTGAGGTTTACTTGATTTGCAAAACTTTTGAAAACTTTTCCATTTTTTACACTCGTGGCATTGCTGACTAAATGCTAAGCATTTCTCTCTTTTAAACTCATGATTAACACCACAATTGTGACAGTTAACAAAAAAGCTGGATTTGGGTTTTGCTGACTCACGCTTCTACTGCACTGAGCATGCTCCTTTCTTAGAACTTCCTGGAAAATTATGTGGTTTCCTTGGTGAACCAGCAGGGGTCTGTGGCTGCCATGTGCTTAGACCTGGTTCTTTATTAAGGAATTCTTACACCGTAAGAGCAGTTTTTATTACTTTGTGCTTTCTTTGGAATAAACGCACAGTAATGAGCACACACTGTAAGCACTTCTACACACTTTGGGGTACTTAGAATAACTCCAGTTATGCTCTGAATACAATACAAAATAGTAGTTATGCCAAAAAACAGCACTTTGCCAAAAAATATACTCACCTTGCATTATTTATGCTTAATTTGTCCTTTTTGCTCTTATTATATTCATTTTGTTCATTTAATCTCTTTTCGTGTCTATTGTACTTTTTTGTGCTTATTTTACTCTAAACATGCCCATTTTGCTTTCAACATACTCATTTTGCAATTACAAGGTAGTTCTCACCCTTTATGAGCTTTTCTGACAATTGTTTTATCAGATATCTTAATCTTAAACATTTTGTTTAATCAATAAACCTTTTGTGCCTCTTGCTTGTTTAATGTGGTTTGTGCCCTTGTAATGCTATGTTTTATTTTTTTATATAAAATAAAGTGTTTGTGCAAGTTTTCATTACCTTTGGTTCTTTTCTGGCTCTTTTTGGTGCTCGTTTCTCTTAGTTTACCTTCACTGTTATCTCTGCACCTCATAGCTCTGAATATCAGTCTCCGGAATCCATGTTCTGACACCATGTTGCTTGTCTAGTCAGGATACAATAGACGAGACTTCATTGGTTCTGTTCAAGCAGCTTTATTATGTACAAACATATCAGGATTGAAGCTTAATAACTTTAACTTAGACAAACTTATAAAAAACTATCTATTACACTCATACATGCTCACTCTCTGGCATCAGTCTCAAAATGGCACTGAAGCTAGCACATGCTGACTATTTATAGGTACATTCAGACCTTGAAATGCTTCTTAAAGATACAACACACATACTCTGACACAGCCTTCAGATGTGACTTGGAATTTTACATGTCCTGCTTGTGTGTGCTTGGTTCAAGATGGACTAGGTTATGCAATGGGGTGATAGTAATAGTACCTTACTACTTCCACAAAAAAGAATACCAGCACACATTAATGACCTCCCATCCTCAAGCTTGGGCAGTATTTTACCTGGTCTCCACCAGAGAAATGTCGTCAGTTGGGTGTAACACAAGTGCAGTCTATAGCTCTTTGGCAAAAGGTCAATGTTATAAAAGGTCTACATTGAGATAATTATTTCCCATGCTATTGTGGGGAACAAGGTATGCTGCTCTACATTTTGTAGAATGATGAAAAGAAACTGACTTAGGCTCACGAGAATTATGCTAGATCCTAATGTGTGTGCCATGGGTCACTGGAATGCCCTTTTTGCTAAGATGGTTATTATATAAATACATTTGTGTCCATTGGAATGGGTATACCATGCATCTCCTTGATTCTTCTTGTAGGTGACACAATTTTACTAGGTTCACCACGGCATCCCTGTCCACTTGTCAATGGTCCGCAGTCTGTTCATCTGTCATGTGCTGTCTTTACCTCCTCCTTTGGCATAGGTGGCTGTGACATGTATCATTGGGAGCACTATTTCTGGCAGCAACTCCAACATGTGCTGTCATCTATTGATCCTGACATTCCTAGTTTGCCTCTAGTCATGTACACCATGCGCCTTCTTGTACAGAATGGGTATGTGCCACCAGGCATTGCTGCAGTTCTATACTATTCAGAATCAGTCTGACATTTTGAGCTGCTTTGTTTTCATAATCCACATGATTCTTTTGCACAAGACTCCTCAATTATGCTATCAAGCCCTTAGTGACATGTGCTGTATACTGAACTAATTCAACCATTGCACAATAATATTATCTGGGTCTTAGAATTCCTACAACCTGCACTTGCAATGGGATAACCATTTATAAATCAGCCACTGTGTGCACTCATGGTCAAATTATGACAATATTAACATAGTATGCGAAAGCATTATAAAAAGGATAATATTGAATTAGAACACATATGGCATGTGCCTAGGATAGAGGAAGCAACAATAACTTGGTTAAATAAATCAGAAAATATAGAGGATTTAAATGTTTTGTTGAATCATACAAGGGAATTTAGTGATCATAGTACTGATAAAATAGTTTATAAATTTTATAAACAGATGGATCTTACTTAGAATATGAAAAAAATATATATTTTTTATAAACAGATGGATCTTACTTAGAATATTATTTTCTTAATGTTTTGAATGAAAGGGAGGGTATTGGATATGTGAGCAAACATATTCTTGTTGGAGTTAGAAAGTTAATTTCACAAAAAGGAGACAAAAGGAAATTGCAGAATCACATGCTGTTACGTTTGTGCAATTTCAATTTAAGTACTAATAAAAATATTTCAGAGGAGGTTTGAAAAGATTTTAGGAAATATTTTGATAGGTGGTTTTTAAAGTGCAAAACTAACAAAAAGCAATGATATGCTATTTATGCTAAAATAACTTATGGTTTGCATTAGTTAGTAGAAAAAAGGAATACTGTGTTTATGTGATATTTCAGAACCATTCATTGATGTTAGTTATGAACAATTATGGAATATTTTTAAAGGATATAAACCTGGTAGGATTATAATAACTTTGTTGCAGTTAGTTCATAAAATAATACAGGTATGGATAATGTATTGAATCTACAGAAGAACAGGTGTATGGCAAGGATACCCCATAAGTAATATTATATTTGCATTAATTTGGAATGCAGTAGCAAGTAATTGTTAACATATATAAAATACGAGGAGATGGCATTACTATAACATAAAGTCACTGGTGATTATATCATAGTTAGATGACATTGTACTTATTGCTTAAAATAAGAAGTGAATTAATGAAGTAACAGCAGAGCTGGAGACACACAACAGTAGTGGGATTATCTTTAATGAAAGACAAAAACAAAGAGTTGAGAGAGAGTACATAAAAATTAAATATTTTTCATTTGGTAGAATTATCTGTATTGCGGATAAATTTGATGTATATACTATAGCTGATAAACAATAGTATAACATATTTGATGAACTTAAAAATATGATTATGTTGTGAAAAATATTTAAACTTCCATGTTGAATAAATGTGTATTTATTATATTTGTGTTTTATATATATATATATATATATATATATATATATATATATATATATATATATATCCTTACTTCATTCTCCTTTTCTTAAAAAAAAAACTTAACAAATGATGTATAACAAATCTCACTTTACAAAACATCAGGGTACATTAATTTCACCATCATTTCTCCACCTTAGTTATCAACTCCTTGCTATATCTCTTACTGCTTGTTATTCTCTTATGCTGTACTCTCTTTTTGTTTCTCTATCTCTATTTTCCAGCCTCACTACTCTATTTTTTTCTTACCCTATCTATTTCAACTGTACAACTCTTTATAAGGCATAATTTCTCACCAACCCAAATGATTGCATAGCCATTCAATTTAACTCCCATTTTATTAACTCAATAATCTCTCTACTAAACAAAACCCCCAATATGCCTCTGTGCATACCTCAAACCTTCAACAACAATTCTACCCTCCTCCGTCTCAAACCTATCCAAACAAGTCATGATAAAAATCTCCTTTCTAAACTAAAATCTTGAACACTAGCTTTAGACCAGCTACCTGGTGACTTTCTATAACTACCTGCTACTTCCATCACTTACCCTATATCTATTCTCTCTAACCATTCTATCTCTGAACAGTACATACCACTCCTCTGGAAAATATGTCACATCATACCCTTACATAAAGGTGGCCCCTCTACTGATGTATCCAATTACAGAACCATAGCCATTTTCTCACTATTAGCTAAAATCTTACAAAAATGTATACACAAAGAGATCTTAGACCACTTTCTGTCAAATAATCTATTATTTAATATACAATATGGCGTTTGACCTAGGCATAACACCAGTACAGCTCTAATTAGCTTTACAAATACCATAAATCAACTTAAAAACAATAGCCAACTAGTCTCTGCTACCTTCCTAGATATGTCAAATGCATTTGACACTGTGTCTCATCAAATACTTCTCAATAAACTGGCTTTCTACCACAGCAGCTCTGAAGCCTTAAGCTGGTTTCATAGATACTTGTCAGATAAGAAACAAGCCACTTTATTTTTTATTTATTTTATTTATTTATTTAACATTTGTTAACTGGGAAAGTCCGACTTGGAATGAAGCCAATTTTCAGCAGAGGCCCAGGGAGAAAGGCTTCAGATGCATGTCTTTGTAACGTGGGAGGAAAGCGGAGCACCTGGGACAATAAAGTCTCCACCCAGCTCCCTATATGTGTGCAGAAGTCCGACAAGGATCTATCCTTGGCCCACTTTTATTCACAATTTTTACCAAAGACCTAAACTCCTCAGCAAATCCATCCTCAATCATACAATTTGCTGGCGATGCTTCCCTAATCTGCTGTGCCCCCTGTATCAATTAACTCCAGGAAAAAACTCAGGCAGCCCTCCGCATCATTGAAAATTACTTAATAGCCAATCAAGTTATACTTAACCCCAATAAAACCAAGCTTATGGTCTTCTATAATACCTCAACAACAACCAATCAACCATCTATCTCTATTTCCTCCTCCTATGGGACAAAATTAGAACCCATTGAACATACAAAACTTCTTAGTGTCACAATCGATAATGAACTTAAGTTCGATAAACATCTTGCACTAACAATTAAAAAGATTCATGTCAAACTGGTTTCTCTCTATAGGGCTGAATTGTATCTTACTGACCATGCCAGACTCTCAACAGCCAGAACCCATTTCTTATCTTCCCTGCTTTGCTGTTCACAAATATTTACCAGTCTTCACAAATCTGAACTGAATAGCCTTGAATCTTGCTATAACAAAATAACCAAATTTGGCACTAATCAGTCTCAAAGATCTCAGCATTACACTACCCTTCTCTAGCTGAACTGGTTAGAGATCCCTCAGCTGCTGATTCTGACTCAGCTACTAACTGCCCATACAGTCTTATACAAACCTGACAATTGCCCGGCACCATCTGACCTTGTTCAACCCTACACTAACGTAAAATCTCTTAGGTCTGCTGATGAAGTATTGTTGAAGGTAAACACAACCCAAAACTCTCACTGCGTCTCCTTGTACTCACATATCCTTGCAAAACACTGGAATTCTCTGCCTCAGTTTATTCTGTCCATCAATGATACACATTCATTTAAACAGTCCCTAACTGAATATTTCACCAAACATAGGTTTTGCTCATGCTCTCCACCAGGATAATTTAACCCCTGAATGTATAACTTCCTTGTCTCCACCACCCATTGTCAATATTTCATGACAACTGAGCCTTCTTAGCTTCAGTTTGTGATATTTTTATCCTGAGGAAAAAAAAAAATATATATATATATATATATATATATATATATATATATATATATATATATATGTATTTTTTTTTTTCTTTGTATGAATGGTATAAGCTTATTGTACTACCATTGTTATATGCTTTTTGATCATCAAGGAACTTGCGTTTGAACTCCTATTGTAATTGTTATATGTACAGATGTATAATTATATAATCTTCCTTGGAACTTTTCTCCCAGTGTCTCCACTGAAAATGGGCCTGTGGCCTAGTCGGAGACTACTCAGTTATTAAATGTAAATAAATAAATAATAAATAAATATATATTTTTTTTATTTTTGCTTAGTTATTATTATTCTTTGAACCCTGTGCACACAACTTTGTACCCTATGCATTTTTTACTATATATTTCTTTATTTTACATATTTCATTTATGTCTGTTATTATACCTTGTCAAAATGTTCATGTATTTGATATTATACTGTTAGTATTCCTTGTCAAAATTGTATGTATTTGTAATTATACTGTGTTACTGATTTTCTTTTTGTGGAGCTTTTTGCCTCGGGTCTCGACTGAAAACGTGTGTCTGACCCAGATGGACTAACTTGGTGAACAAAAGACAAATAAATAAATAACTTCTTAAGTACTAGTCAGCTATCATATATAGCATCCATGTATTTGTGGTGTATCGGTATTTTCAACAAATGAGGAAAACATGCTTGAGGTTTTTTTTTTCAGTTTTATGCAAGATTCACTTTTAAATTTAGTGAAAAAGAGAATTATATATAATGATAGATACAAATTAGACATTGATTGATTGAATCTGATTGCATGCTTGACATCAATGCATCTTTTGGGGTGATAATACATGTTCTAGATCCATTAAGTAGTTTGATGGGCCATATCAAAAAACATTGATGTTACATGAATGAAAAGCTTTTATCATCCCAATGTTACTACACTAATTCCAAAATCCAGCATGGCCACCAATGATGACATCATCATCCCAGAATGGCAAGATCTGTCAGTCCAATGCTTTGCAACACTGATATATTCAATTTAATTAAGGTCAATTATGCCTAGGCAAGATACTGAGATTTACTAACACTGTGTTAGTGAACCTTATTAACTAGTCTGGAAGCACTGCTGAAACTGACTTTCTCACTGAGTACATCTTAGGTTCTAGGGTGCAGCAGCTCCACGAGTACGTTGGAACAGGAATTTTAGGCATACTTCTCAACCTGCAGATGTTGAAAATAGGAATAGAGACTCTTACAAAGTAGGAACATCCAGCGAAAAAAAGGGACATCTAATTACTAAATAGGTGACTTTTTTTTTACAATTATTTGCTCTTGTCGGTAAGTTCTAGGCTAACTACTCTTATGAGACATTTTAAGATTAGCCTGTTTCACTCAAAGATGAAAATAAAATATGTATTATGAATCTGTGAGGTAAACACCTTAATCATCATGGCAGGCTAAATGGCTGAGTTGTAATTGTTGAGACTCAAACTCTTGACCTTATAATTGTAGAGTAAATGACTTGACAATTATGCCAGCTCACTCTTGTCATTTGTGGTAGGAATGTGGAATACTACCCAGAAACAAATGTAAAAAACAGAGAGTGACAATAAATTTGGAAAAATATAAGTACATTATCAAAGAGAGGGTGTGAAATATGTAGTCTTTAATGAATTGTATTGCAAAATTCTACCACACCTGATCATTTATTTTTCCTTCATAAAAATGAAAATGTAAGATGAGTGTTCCCTTTCTTTATTTTTCCACTAGTATGTTGGTCATGTAGTATGTTTTTTGTCTACTAGACAGCTTCAAAACTCAAATGTGATAAAGAGGATTCAGAAAATTATAAGATTTATGCTATCAATCCTGAAAATAGGGACATATCTCCAAAAATAGGGACATCCTGTGTACGAGTAAATCAGGCCTGAAAATAGTAATATTCATTGTAAATAAGGACATCTGAAAGGTCTGATTTTAAGTAGAGAGTCTGACTACAATACCTTGGCTGACATACAGGTAGAGCTGAAGGCGCATGAGAACATGAGCAAGAGCTCCACCCATAGCCTGGACTGATGAATATAGGCTTGATTGTCAGCTTGGCAGTCATGATTGCATTCACCTCACCAGGAAGAGGTATGATGATGCAGTGTGACCCTAGAAGACAAAGTAATTCAATCAATATTAAGCAAATAATAAAAACATAGTTAAGATGATCTAAAAGGAAACTTAATTGAATGGGTTAATTGAATGATAGCATGCCCATCTCTTCAAATCAGTGAAAATAAAAAAGAAGACTATGCAAAATAATAATATTTTTTTTTCTAAAAGGTTCAGATTTGAGAATATTTTTTTATAAAAGCTTCAAATTTATGAGTGTTTTTCACTTCCTTCAGATCAGTGTTGATGCCATAGTAACAGTGTTCCTTAAATAAACAATGCTAATTGCAGGTTCAATCCATCAGTTTCAGTGCAAAGTAACTTCCCACTCCAACTTTCAAAAGTGTAATGCTCTTATTAGTCAGGATGTGTTGAGGGAGTTTCAGGTGTCAGGGTCTGTTTGAGGTGCAGGTAAATGGGGTGATTAGCAAGGAATAGTAGAGGTCAAGTGGACTGGTTCTGGGACCTGAATCTGGAAAGGAAAAAAATGGTAGAGGTTTGGAGGTTATGCGCTTCCATACAGGTGCTGATCTTCGTTAGATCAAGTGACTGAGAGGGTAGAATGTCTTGAGGGTTGCAAAAATGTGTTTACGTCAGTGAGGAAGACATTGTGTTTGTGTGTGTGTGTGTGTGTGTGTGTGTGTGTGTGTGTGTGTGTGTGTGTGTGTGGGTGTGTGCTATAAAAGCATTTATGAACTAAATCCAATGTGTAATGCCAAACTAAAATCAATTGATGGGATGAGAGAGCATGCTGTCTGTGTACAATGAATTAAAATTGCACAAAGTAACACCAGGTAAGCAAACTACATGAAAGGAAGATCACAACAAAAATCAGCAAACCCTTCCAAAATGTGTAAACAATGGCAGAATATATATATGTGTATATATATATATATATATATATATATATATATATATATATATATATATATATATATGTGTGTGTGTGTGTGTGTGCGTGTGTGTGTGTGTGTGTGTGTGTACAAATTCCCATTGTCCAATAATACTGAAAATCAAATAAGATGGAAACAAGGCAGAATGTTGGGAGGGCAAGAAGTATTATTGGATGTTTAGTGGGAAAGGATGACAGAACAAATCTAGTGCATAGACTGTGAAGGAGAAAGCAGCTAGAGAGTTATGTCCAGATTGTTTGAGCTTTTGTCAGCCACTTGATCTGATGAAGCCCACAGAAGGCACTCTGGTTGCAAGAAATCTGACAGACTAACCATACAAAACTGGGACTAACCTAGCTACTAAAAATAAATAAATGTACATGCACCCTAATTACACAAGCTGCACAATATTAACCATGCTGAATTTTACTTCTGCTCAATGCAAGTGGCCATTTTACAGCTTATGACTTAAAAAATACTCACTTATTTGTATTAAACACAGCACAAGACTTTCACTGCTCTACAATGTGGTCTTCATCCAAATAAAAGTAGAGCATAAAATATGAAAATCTTATTGGGATGGAGAATATGCCAAAGTTCATAGGTTCATATGTGTGTACTAAGCTAATGGCTCTGGAGCCCTTACAAGCCTAGCCCATAGAAGTGCCCTGGCATCTTGCTGCCCGATGTTAGTTCCCAGTGCCTCTATGAAGTAGAGCCACTGAAATGATCCCCGGGGTGAACTTTATATCACCCATCCGCACATGAAGATTTCTCTTGAAGAGGGATAGCAAGGTACTCTGCTTGACATATATGGGAAGTCTATTCCAGAGCATGGGCAGTCTCTGGGTGAGGAACCTGTCCCTCCAACATGTTCTGTCGATTGTGGTTATGAGGTTGAGGTCTCTGGAGCATGTGGTGTTGAGGGATTGGGATTTCTTTAGATGTAGCATCTCTAACAGAGCTGGGTCAGACATGGCTTTGTATGTCAAGCAGAGATTGCCTCTATGTAGGTGATATGAGACAGAGAATAGCTGGAGTCTTTTGAGTCTGTCCATGTAGGATGTGTTTAAGGCCTAGGATCCTCTTCATGAGGTGCTTCTGTGGCCTCTTCAGCTGTTGCAGGTGTCTAGTGAGGTACATGTCAAATGGGTCATTATATTTGATGATTGGTCTAATGAGGGAAGACTAGAGAGAGACGATGACCTCTTTCTTCCTGAATGCAAAACCCTTGGCAATGAGATGTGCCACATAGGAGGACTTTCTGACCACAGTGGCAATGTGGTGGTCGAAGGAGAGGTTGCTGTCAACCTACATCTCCAAATCTCTTATAACACATTTGGTGTTCAGTGGGCTCCCATTGATGTGGTAATTAGTGGGAACTGAGTTTTTACCAAAGGGGATGACAATGCATTTTTCGACGTTAAGCTTAAGGCTATGGTTTTGACACCAGTCATTAGTCTCAGTGAGGCCGTTCTGTAGGATGCCTGCATCACTTGGGGAGTTAATAATGGCTCCCAGATTGCAGTCATCTGCAAACTTCGTCAGCCAGAGTCCCTTTGTGTTGGCCCAGACTTCTGAGAAGTTGATGCCTAACAGGAGAGGACCCAGGTCTGATCCCTGTGGGACTCCACTCATGACTAGTCAGCAGTCTGACTTGGAGTCCACTACTTTCACACTGTGTGTTCTATCTGTGAGCCAATTTGCAACCCACCTAGTGATATAGGGGTTTATGTCTAGTTTGGTGAGTTTATCAATAATTCCCGAGTGAGGAATGGTATCAAAGGCCTTGGCCAGATTGAGATAGGCTGTATGCACTGCCTTACCTTCATCCACAGTCTTGGCGACTGACTCAAAGAAGTCAATAGGTTGAGCAGGCATGATCTCCCTTTCACAAAGCCAAATTGCGTGGGGTCTAGAGTTTGAATATTTTCTATATCTTTGCTAATCAGGTCCATGATGATGCGCTCCATAGATTTACATATCAGACTTGTGAGACTAATGGGGTGATAATTCCCAAGGTCTGTAGTCACTTCTCCTTTATGGAGAGGGATGATTGTAGCAGTGCAACATTTGGTAAGGACAAAGCCTGAGGTGAGGCTGTGACTGAACAGGGCACACAGATGTGGTGCCAGTTTGCTTTGTAGTTTATGTAGAACACAGCCAGGGATATTATCCCGTCCCATGGAAGCTGTATTCTTGGCCTTGGACAATGCAGCTTTAACCTGCTCTACAGTAATGCTGGGTATCTGGCATTCTTCTGGTATTATGATTGGCCCTTTGGGTGGGGGAAGGGTAAAGTTGGCAATGAATCTGTCGGCCAGTATGTTGGCAATATCTGTTGGCTCAGTAAAAGAGGTACCATTGTGCAGTAACTCAGAGCAAATCTGGGTATTGCTGCAGATATTTTTGATATAACTATAGAAGGTTCTGTGATTGTTCTTAGTGTCTGATGCAATTCTGCCTTCAAAGCTGGCTTTGGAGGATTTGATGAGGGATCTCAACTTTTTGCTGAGGCTAATAAGGGTGTTTTTCCAGACTTGGGACTTCACCTATTCTGCAACAGCTTCTTACTTCTTTTGTACAGTTTGTTAATGGCAGGGGACTACCAGATTGCCTTCCTTTTTATGGAGGAGAGCATCTTGGTTCTGTTGGGTATGGCTGGTTCCATGCATTAATGTACATGTTCGTACAGTGCATTGGTGTATGATTCAGCAGGCATGCAGCTATTTTCCATTGGCATGGATGCCGTGAAGTTAGCCACCTCTGTTTTTAGGAGCCGAAAGTCAGCTTTGCAGAAGTTTTTCAAGGTGGTTACCTTTGCAGGGGTTGTGGGTGCGATGCCAGTTTCCATTGTGATTAGTTTATGGCCGGATCTGACCAGGGAGGGATTGACTATTGGTATAGAGCAACAGTCACCCATGTTAGCAATAACCAGGTCAGGGATGTTGCTTCCTCTAGTGGGGGTCAGAATGAGCTGTTTCAGGGCATTGGAACTGATGAATTCCAGGAAGCTTTGGGGCAGTGTATTGGTGCTTGAGTAGTTTTCCCAGTTAATGGAGAGGTAGTTGAATTCTCCTAGTATGAGAGTGTTGGGTTGGACCTTGATAGATTCCAGTGTGCTTAGGAACATGTAGTGAGAGTCTAGGGACATGGTTGGAGACCTATATCAGGCTATAACCTGGATCGTCATTTTACCCAATGTTAGTTGTACCTGAAGTATCTCAGATGCATTATGGTGGGCTACTAGTCTGGAGGTGTGAATATATTTTATGAATATGGAGACACTACTACCTTTGGAGCTTCAGTCCATGTTTCGGGGCTGAAAAGTGTGGAATGAGTTATAGACTGGTAGCACAGGGATGCTTTCTTCTGCTTTAAACCAGGTCTCTGTTACAGCACAAATGTCTATGTTCTCCATTTTGAAGAGATTTTCAAACGAGTGCATCTTGAGATTTAGACTTTTAGCATTGAGCAGCATAACCCACAGATTGCATTTATTTATCACTGTTACAGTGGTAATTTGGTCTTTGGAACACCACCTAAAAAGGCACTATAAGGGTGGCGAGAGCCTTAGCCAGTACCCGGATACCCCGGGGTGACAGATGCAGGCCATCTCTGGCAAAGCATCGAGGTCTGTCAGTCATGTCATCCCAAGCAGACAGATACTGGATCCCCTTAAAATGACACCGAAAACTTAGCCAATTGTTAAAGTTAATCATTTTTGTTTGTACTGTGGTATCATTCTGGGTGACAGTAGAATACTGCTCAGGGCTAGAGTCATACCTGCCTGGGCCACATAATCCGAGAGCTCCACCATGTCTCTTTTCATGTAGTCCAGGTAGGTGCATCCCAGGCCATTCACACCCACATGGACAATGACAGAATCATCCTTGTATTGTTGTGGAGTGGCCTGAGTGCATGTGTTATGTGTCGGATTTTGGCACCTGATAGACAGCTGACTGTTACTTTCTCCTTATTCATCCTAGTGAGTGCAACATCTGTGTGCCTCACTATTAAGTCATATATGATTAGTGTATTGAACAAGATATTTAGCCTTAGGGGCTTAGGTTGAGGGGCACACTGTGGAGGTGAGCTATGTATCCTGTGGCTTGTGCTGTATTGTGGTGGTTCAGTGCATTTCTATCTTGGAGGTCTCTGCTATTTGGGTAAATTTCTGTTGAGAGCCTCTGTGAAGGTGGGTGTGTGGTTTGTGTTTATGTGTGAAAGCTGTGATGGTGGGTGTTCTGGAGGGCTATTTGTTTCATGTGGTGTGGTGTAGGTGCTGACCTTTTCCTCTTGACCAGCTAGTCCGATCTTGGCTGGAAAGTGCATAGCTTCCAATCTGGTCATATAAGGGGTCTATATTAAAACAGTGAATGCTTAAAATAGCGAATGCTGATTTATCGACCCTTTAAAAGCAAAAGCTTGAAATCCCAAAGACGCAAAACAGCAAATCGCTGTTTCACAAAAAAAAACAACTTCAAAACACTAAATAAAGTGTGGAGCTTCAGCACCACACCCCCCAATTTCGGGGCTGTGCCCCCTACACCCCCCCTACTTAAATATACCAACTCTGAGATTGCACCACAGTGAAGGAGATGGCAAAATCCTGAAAATGGCCCAGCAATTTTTTTTCCCTGGGAAAAAAAATCACTGTTCCGTGTGTTCGGGATTTCAAGCTTTTGTTTTTAAAGGGTCAATAAATCAGCTTTCACTATTTTAAGCATTCACTGATTTAATATAGACCCCGATATAAGTGCATCTTTCACAAGTCTGAGTGATGGGAGGTAAGAGGAGAGGGTTGTCTGCGTACATGAAGCAGTTGCTACACTGCCTCAGAATGCTCAAGTGCACCAGGTTAATAGCAGAAAACACAGGGAACTGCCCTTTAATCATGCCAGGAGGGGTGGTCATAACTACTATGTACTGGAGCATTTTCCATGAAGAATGACTAGTGCTGACGGCACTTAGGTGTGCTACAATAATGGCTACAAAAACCTGTTGAAGTGCAAAGCAATTAAGCTATTTGAAGTACAAGAGAGAGAGAGAGAAGGAACTAGCAATATATAAGGGAAAAACTGAAGAGCAGACGTTCTGGCACCAGTAATAGCTTACCTCAGCTTGGCGCCACTCCACGGAGCTTAAACAAGCACAAACCCATGCAAACGTGGGCTTTTAAACCAGAAGTCTGAAAGGGATGGAAAAATACAATTTCTGGGCCAGAAACCACTCCTCTTGTGCTAGCTAGGCTACCTAGTGCTTACCACTCCCACTGATAAGCTAGAAGGTTTCCTTCCAACACTGAAAGGCTTGGGGGGGGGGGGCTCAGAAGCTTACAAATAGTCCTGGACACAGCAAATTCATATCTGGGCTAGACTAGTTAAGGAAACAAGCTTAAAACTGTTTTTATTTACATAAAAGCAGCTAAACCAGCAATAAAAACAACTAAAATGCAGTGCAAGCTAGCACACTTGAGTGTGTAGCAATAATAAAGCAACTACAGTTTAAATAAATGCAAATAAATTTAAAAAAATGACTAAAAAGTGCAGAAAGCAGAAAATTAGGAAAAAGTCAAAATGGAGGCACTTATAGTATCTCTTTCCCCTTCCTGATGCTCTTGCAGTCTGTAGGATGCCAAAATTGTATCTGCGGAGCTTAAACCAGTGCAAACCTGTGCAAACATGGGCTTTTAATCCAGAAAGTTGAAAGGAATGGAAAAACTGCCCCAAATGTCAATAAGCTGCAATTTCTGGGCCAGAAACCACTCCTCTTGTGGTAAAAAGGCTACCTACTGCTTACCACTCCCACTGATAAGCTAAAAGGCTTCCCTCCAGCACAGAAAGGCTTGGACGCGGGCTCAGAAACTTTCATACAGTCCTGAATTCAGCAAATCTGTATCTGTACTAGACTAGTTATAGGAAAGGTGGGAAACAAGCTTAGAACTTTTTTTGTTTGTTTGTGTTTTTTACAGAAAAGCAGCTAAAACAACAGTAAAAACAATTCAAATGCAGTGCAAGCTAGCACACATGAGTGTGTAGCAATCTTAAAGCAAATACAGCTTAAATAAATGCAATTAAATTTAAAAAATGACTAAAAACAAGTACAGAAAGGAGTAAATTATGAAAAAATCAAAATGGGGCACTTAGAGCTTCAGAAAACAATGCCAGCAAATATATAATTAATTCAGTCAAGCAAAATTCATGCATATCTGGTAGTAATTTTATTAGATTATGACACAGCCTAATCAGAGAATTAATTGCAATTAAAAAATAAACATTCTTTCTGTTTCTTTGGAGGAACATCTCTTATTAGCTATGTCAATGTGGGCAACTGTACAACTTCAGATGCAAGCAAACCATGCTGAACAATTGCCTACTTCAAACTGTCCATATATGTTGTAGTTTCCCTTGGATTTAAGACATGGCTAATAGTTGAAAAGTTTTGAGGATCAGTAGGCATATCTGGATGATAAATTAAAATCAAGGGAATGTGATTTATTCTTCCTTGCAAAGAAATAAAAGGTCATTGAAACAAGACTTACATAGACAACCTTGTTTTTTTTTTGGGGGGGGGGGGCTGGAAATTACTTCAGAGGGCCATAATTTAATCTCCTGATTGGTCAATGGGCCATTTTGTTTATTCAGTCAGCTTCTGTGCCTATTTGTTCCCGAGAACTTCCAAATACTTGGTTTACCCTCCTGTGAATACTGCAAGTTTTGCTGTAATCACATGCCATCCTCGTCATGTTTAGATGTTTAAAAATATTTGAATATAAAATATAAGCTTTCTTTATTGCATGCCTTAGCTGTTACTCTTTTTTTCCCATTGTATCCACATAATAAGTCATTTTTTTCTCTTTGCCTTTATACACTTTGTCCAGTACTACATTTGAAAATAAATATGCATTACAACTTCCTTTAAAAATAAATTAATAATTCCCTAAAAAGCTTTTAAAGAACTTGTCCAGATATCGCATGCTCTTTAGGTTGTTAGAAAATTGCCAAACATTACTGAGTAAATGGAAGGAGATGACAGCTTGAACTAAACCAAAAAACTAGCAACACTGACTTCATTTCTGGGCAGTTTTCTGCCCATCTCCAGGCCTAGTTTGCATTACTTGTTTAATCCAAGTAACTTGTCCTACTATGATCATTATGATTACAAAACTGAAGGCCAATATACAGTCAGAAGTCTGAATGAAAAATCTTCGGCATCACCTTTACATGTCAGTAATAAATCATCTTTGTACCGGATTTATCAGAGCACATTTTTAAATTTTAACAAGGCTAGTTAAATCTTACTATACATGAAGGTGAGGTTCATCCCATACTTTTCCCTTTCTTCTCATAACAGCACAACCTCTCAGATATAAAAAAAATATTGGTATGGAATAGCCAGACCAGTTTATTACTGCAGTCTCTGAAAAGATTAGGGCATATGTAGTAGCGTAAAGTTTTCAAATTGTGAGTAAGTCTGATATTAGTATACAAGACTATATTTGTTATTACCCAAAAGACATTCTATGGCAAAGGAATTCCTCTAGTAAAAAAAAAAAAAAAAAAAAAAAGGTCATGCAAATATGTATCAGTCTAAGAGGAATGTGTACTTTATATGGCACTGAGTGTTCACCCCAGTCATTTACTCATTATTCAGAATTATTTTTTCTTTATTCAACTTTATGACAGGAATGATAGACTGATCCAAAATGAACCATTTCAGCAACATTCCAACAGTAAACCAATGAGGGTATAGAGGAAAAATTAAATACTACAAAAGTATTGCAAAGTGAAATTAAAAAAATGGTAAAAAATAAAAGGCATGGAAAACAAAGGCTTAAAATTGTGGATAGCATAGGAAACAGTCTGGCATAAATCAAACTTAAGGATTAAAGCAAATGTAGAATAGCAGTATAAACTTTACAGGCACAGAACTACAATAATAACTTATATACATATGTTGAAGAAGAAAACAGTCTATATGACAGACTGACGTTGTAGACATGAAGTGTGTGAGGACGGCAATTATAGTAGTGAAGCAGAATTGTTATAATATTGTTGAATGGTTGAAACGAAAACAGGAGGCTTACTTTGTAAAAAAATTGAATGTAATAAGTGTTGTACTTTAAAGATTAAGGTGAGTTCCAGAGAGTAGGGGCTAAAATGTACAATACATGGTTAATTTATGAAGCTGAATTAGTTGGTCTGATGAGAACTGCTGCATTGTTAGACCAAGATAAAAGTAGACAGGGTCATTTTTACACAAATAAGCCTATGTACTCACAACTGGATCATGGTCAAATGGGACCCTAGGCAGCAGAGTAATTGGTCAGGGCCCCCCACACACACACACACAGAATCCCCTCTACCCCAATCAGCAGCACACCACCCAGCCATTCCAGTGTACTTGGTTATTTCTCACCAGTTACCAAAAGAAAATGTTCAAACCTGTTGGTGTGCATGCTATTTAATTCTTTACTTTTACAACAATTAAAGATATTTAAAACTATTATTTCAAGTTTTATAACACATATACTGATAGCAATTTGTTAAACAATACAATGCAATCTCAAAATGAGAATAGACTTATCATGAACAGTAAGTTTCTCTGCCCTTAAAACTCACATTCATTGAAAAGAAAATTCATCTGTCCAGTGCTGAATTAAGTTTACCTTTGGGTTGTTTTCAAACCATAGACCCCTTACACATTTGCACAATCATGTATACATGCACATGTTCTTTGATAAACCATGCTGATTTTATTAAGTTGTATAGTACAGCACCACTTGTTAGAGTGTGTTTTAAATTTATTTTGAACACTTTTCCAGTCAGCAATGAAACAAAACGAGTGAACCAGTAATGACAAAACTTCCCATTACAGAACATTTAAGGCCATTCATACTTCTGTAATTACAACACACCACTGTTAATCAATATACACAATGTTTGCAGAAATAAAAGTAATCTGAATAATTTCACATTAAAGAGATATATAACTAGTGAACAGGTTGCTGCACAAACATTAAAAACCAGTTCTGTTTATAATAAATACACATTACATGAATGGAACAATGAGTTACTACACATTTAATTTATTTGCTTCATAATCTTGCCTCTAATGTAGGTTTAAAAGATATGTTGTCATTTAATCCTGGAGGTGTTGTGGCATCAAGCAGTAATTGCCACTTTATTTCTTTATGTCCCAGTGTACCTTTTATATTACCAGCTCTAGGATTTATCTTTACCTGCTCTAAAATACCAAATTTAAAGTTGTGATTATTCCCACACTTCTCAATATGTCTATATAAAGCATTATTTTGGATGATATCTTCATCTTGTGGGATGACACCTTAGATAAATTTAAGCTATTTATGGAGTATTTGAACAACTCTAGTACTTATCTAAAATTCACATATAGCTATGACCCAAATAATACAGCTTATTTGGATACTTTTATTAGTCACACTACTATTGGGTTTAAGTTGTGTATATTTAGGAAAGAAATATTCAGTAATGCCTATTTAGAATACTCTAGTAACCACCCAAGTGGCCAAGGGAAGAACATATTAAAAGGGCAATGCATTTGTGTTGCACGAATGACATCACAATATGATGACATGGTAAGGGAGGATAACGATGTAGGACAAATGTTTACAGAAAAGGGATATCAAAAGAATGAATACACAACACAACCAGCTACATTATAAGTGAATGGTGCAAGAATTATAAACCCCTATTAGATGTAGGCTGCCACATAATTTGCTACACAATAATACATTAAATTCCAGTGACAAGTTCTACAATCGTGCCTGCATACTAGAATACAGCCCAAATACTAACCAGGTCAAAAGCATTATTTCACAAAATTGGAACATTTTAACAGCAGATGACAGACACTATTTCTGAAGTGGTAGGATAAGCACCAAATTTTGTTCACAAAACTGGACGAAATTTGAAATATAATTTAGAAAATCCAGGATTGAATAACAATTATTATAAAAAAGGTCACACAAGTAAATGTGGGGCATGCAGACAATGTCATGCAATACTGGTGGATGATCACATAGTATTGGGAAGTTATAATAATACTAAAGTAACATTTACAACAGGGAATTGCAATACTAAACATATAATATATTTGGCTAAATGCACTGTGTGTTCTGGATACTACGTGGGAAAGACAGACAGATGTCTTAAAAACAGGATTTATGATCATATGTATATAATTAAGAAAAAATACACTAATAATGCTTTAGATAGACATATTGAGAAGTGTGGGAATAATCATAACTTTAAATATCGTATTTTAGAGCAGGTAAACATAAATCCTAGAGCTGGTAATATAAAAGGTACACTGGGACATAAAGAAATAAAGTGGCAATTACTGCTTGATGCCACAACACCTCCAGGATTAAATGACAACATATCTATTAAACCTATATTAGAGGCATGATTATGAAGCAAAGAAATTAAATGTGTAGTAACTCATTGTTCCATTCATGTAATGTATATTTGTTATAAACAGAACTGGTTTTTAATGTTTGTGCATAGTTATTAGTTAAGAACATGTAAGGTGTAGACATTCTATACAGAAGCATAGTAGTATGTTTAGCAGATAGGCTGCATACAGTTTTAAATAAGTGAAGTTTCTGTTTAAACCCAGTGGTGCCAAAAAACTCTATTTAACTAATTAAGGATTAGTGCTACACATTCTGATGAAGTCCACAATGGTTGGATGAAAGCACTTAACCTGTAGCACAGCTACAAATGTTTTTTTATAATTTTATTTTTTGTACGTTTTAAGAGTATACACATTAAATTTGCATTTTACAGCCAACCAGAGTCATCCTTTTTGGTACCCAGGCTACAATGTTTGCCATTGAACTGTTTTCTAGATATCTGAATCTGTAACCTTGTTCCATTTTCTTTCCCATCTTCCTCACTCTTCAGCTTTATTTCTGATTTCCCAATTTGCATTTACAACTGTCTTATCTGTACTCAGTTTCACCCATGTGCCTTCTATTTTGCATTCCATTCCCTATCCTTTGCTGAAGTTCTTGCTCAGTGTCTACCTGTAATGTCAAATCAACAGCACACAGCACCTTTGTTGCTCTCCTGGCATAATGGTTAAAGTCTTTGCCTCCCATGCACAAGGCACAATGTTCGATCTTAACATCCGTCCAATGCTTGTATGGAATTTGCATGTTCTCCCTGTGTCTCTTTGGGGTTCTTCCCATGTCATGAAAACATGCTGCATGTTTACACCTCAGACTCATTCAAGAATGGAGTTGGTGGCAACAGCACAGACTCTAGTTGCTGCTTATTGGGAAAATATTTGTATAGACTAATCAGTTTGGACATTAACTGTGGTAGACTGTATTCTCTAGATAGGAGAACAAAAATGACTGTCTACATGCTCTTTCATGGTTACCCGCTCTGCGATGGAAAAATTGGCTCTAGATGATTCAGTTATATTGACTAATGTTATCTATAATAGCAAAACTCATAAATTTGAGTAAAACATTAACCCTTTTAGCTATATATCTTCATAATGATTTAAAACAGGCCCCTCACAATATGAGATAGAAAAAATATTTTTCAGCACCTTACATATATCAATAAACCCAGGATTACATGCGGAACAATAATAACATTTAAGAAAATCTTATCAGTGAGTCTATACAGTTCAGTTTTCAATTTATGTCTTTTAAAAATTAGTAGGATGAAATTTCAGTCTAAAGAAAATACAGAAGGCTAAACATAACACAGCATAATACCAGAATGATCAGTCAGTTTCATTGCAGTATTATGCTGCATATGATTTTAAAGTTATCATTTCATAACTTCCATGTTGCCTCATCAGCAAAAATAAAAATGTTCTACTAAGTCCTCTTGAGGGGTCCCTGGTTGAAACGACACTCCTCAAGCATCAGTTGCTCAGTGATAAAGAAGAGGAGAAGCACAGCATTGATCATTGTTTTCCACAGGAAATCATTGCTGGTGTGATTTGTAAGCATGCATAGGTAATGTGTCCTTTTGTTTGGCATTTCTGCCTTCAACAAGATGCTATGACTATGGACATTTTATATATATATATATATATATATATATACATATACATACACAGTATATATGTATATACACATTTTATGGATTGTGGCTTCCATGCCCCCAACAAAAACTCCGGTTCCCTACACATTCTTTGATTTCATCATTCTCATCCCAGAGCAGATGCACCTCATAGAACGTCTGATCTTTGGCAGGCAGTAAAATGATCTGACATATGGGGAGCCAGTTACAATGCTGGGTGTCCTAGATAAAATCCTGAGAATAGCATATCAGCAATAGCTGAGTCAAACTGCTACTCTCCAGCAACTGTGACACAGACTTGGAATATCAAAGCAAATGAATGTCAGACTTGAAAAGCAGTTCAACTGAACAAATTATCAATAAAATCATCATATTACTCAAATTCTAAAACAGTTAATTCCAACAAATATTCAATAAAAACATCAATATTTTTTACCAGAGTCTTTTTCTGCTGCTATTCTTTCCTCGATTCACAATATGACTTCAAATAAATTTAAATAAATTAGAATGATTAGTTTCATTCTCTAAGCTGAAAAATATACATTGTAAGTGAATCTAGTGCTATAGTAGCCTGTTGTTGGCAGTAAATATTTATAAAGTTTTCCTTCATTTCCTACTAATTTGCAGCCCTTTTGTATTCCCAAAATAGAAAAAAAAATGTTACATTGTTGTTTCATGCCATTTGTTGGAGGTCAGGTCAATGGAACAGTCCATATATAATCACAATGTCATTTTTCAAATAAGGCCCACAAAATGTCTAGTTCAAGCAGTACATCATTAATTGAGAAGTGGGGTGCATGCTACAGTGCTACGAATCCTAGCTAAAATACTGAGAAAATCAGAAGTGAAACAGTGGATTTGGAGTAACATACATTCTGCCAGAGATGATAATATCTAAAGCAATAACCCATATTCTGAGGTATAGCAATCTCTGGGTTAATATGTATAAAACAGAGAGGTGTGAAGTTTACATAGCTGACTGTCAGACATGCAGGACATCAAAGATACTTGCAAAACCACTATGAAAGGTATAACTCTGAGTGTCAGAATTTGCTATTTTATATCATAGCTTATTTTCCATTCCACCAGGAGTTGTAGTATGTGGTCTCACACTTCTCATCTGGAGCTCCATTAACAACTTAGAAAATAGTCCAACTTTTTTCTGACTATCTCCTTTTGGATTTAAAACCTTTTCTTTTCCTACCAGAAGATATTAGATGATATGACTGCAATAATATTCCATTTTGTCATCTTCAGAATCTTTTTCTAGTTGATGTTTCTTTTTGCCTACAGCCTTCTCTTACCATGTGGTCATTATTTTATATATCTCCTTCAATTTATTTTCAAAACCAATCATAACCTGTAGAAATATTAAATGCGGCAAGGCTGCAAAAATTGCAGAAAAAAAACTTCCCTGCTTCCTCATGTTATTTTCTCAGAGCAGAAGCAGGAGAATGCAGCCCTACTGGCAAAACACCCATTTGGTTCACTCGAGTTAATACTTACCAAAGGGAAAAAAGGTTTGACAGCTTACACGCTGTCGCTTATGTAATTGTGATTACTTCTACACAGATTTCAAATTGATTTGAAAGAAAGGTTTGGAAGCTATTAAGCAACTGCAATCATAATCTTGAACCATTTTTAAACATTATCTGTCCTCCACAAACATTTTTAAGTATTCTCTGTCCACCACACATTAGCACCGGGATAGATGCCCAGCATGCTTCTTGCTAGCATAAATAGGCCCTTTAGATAGTTTGTATCAGTGAAACAGGCACAACATCTGACTTAAGACATGTTAAATAACTACTGCAACATCATTTATCCAAGTCAGAGCAGTATATCTCTCAAAGTCTTCCCTCCAGAACCAAGAGCAAAGTAAAATATTAATGAGGGGCAAATATTCTAAATAAGGGACGCTTTTTAATTATTGTTAAAATTAGCACAGAAAGCTGACATTATGATATGATGTGAATTTGCAAGTATTTTCTGAAAAAAAATGGTTTGCAAGTAAAGTGCTTTTCCTAGTTTATTGACTCTAATCTACCAGTGCCACCTTTTCTAAAACAGAAAAATGCCAATTTTAGGAGGGGCAAAGTAATAGTTTGAGACAGAATTAAAGATATTCCTGAAAACTAGAGCCCTTGGGAAGTATACAAAACAGTAAAGGAAAATGTAAGTTTCCTGATTTATTTGTTACCCCTAGTTTACCTAATTGACTTTTTGACTTACTTGCTCATCACATTTAACTACAAATTAATTTCATGTAACAATGCAGGCAAGACCTTCAATGGCACCATATTCATGTTAATGCCTGAGCTAGATTGCATCTTGGAAAACATTTTGCTGTGCTGTTCATGCAACATGATAAATGTTTATGTAATATGCAGAGAAAGTAACACATCAATCTAAAGCTTCTAGCAATTTTTCATTCTAATAAGTCTTGTTGAGGATTTTAGTTTGTGGCTCCCTCTTTCAACTTCCATCAGCCACTACAGAATGTGATGCATATAATGGTATAACTAATGAAACAGATAGAGCAACTTTGTGTACCATGTGACAACCTGCTATTCTGGAGAATTCATCTGATATATTGACCATGCCAAGGTCAAATCAGATCTATAGCGTCAATGTGTTATTTATTAAACCTCGGATATGACATGGTGTTAGCTTAGTGAAATATCCATGAGAAAAGAATAAATATATCTGCAAAACTGAAAAATTACTTTCAGGAGTTTTTTGTTTTAATAATAACTAGAGAAATATAATTCACCATGGAAATAAGGCTTAACAGCACCTTCCTGAAATTCTTTCATTTACTTATTATTTCTCTGAATATCTAATTAATTTAATGGAAGGCTATCAGGGCACTGGAGTCTGCCATGGTACTCAGAGAAGGGCAAGGCATATAAACATATCCTCAATTGTATTCTAACCTATCACAGGGATGCAAGCACATGCAGTCACTGTAATATGTATTCACATTTACAAATAACTCAGTCGTGACACATCTTTGTGATATGGAATGAAGCCAAAGCACCTGGGCAAAAACCCATGTGGAGATAGGGTGGATGTGAAGACTCCATATAGACAAGAACACAGCCAACAGCAGAAGTAAAGAACTAAATGCTGTGAGGAATGAACTCTAACCACTGCACTTATGCACTGCCATGACATTTTTTTCTGTAGAAGGAAGTCTAACATCAAAGAGGACATTTTGGATCCACAACTTCAGCTTGCTTACTCATCATTCAGGTGGATTATCTGAAAAGTCTGAAGGAAACAGCATGCTGTGGTCCAATGTATAACTGAGAACGAAACATTAAATGTATTTAACTCTTTTAAATTTCTCAATGTGGAAGAAGACAAAATAACAACATTCATTGGTGAATTCAGTAATTATTGTCAGACAAGAAAAAATGCTATGCATTAAACAGTTCCTGTTTACAATAGCAGAAGGTCCTAGAGGCTCATAATACTTTAACTTAAGAAGAGAGACAAAGGTCAGGATTCAGAAAACTTTACTGCACTGTGGCAAATTGTGAGCAATGAGTGGCAACACACAGGGTGTGTGCAAGCAGTACAAGCTAATGGTCATATGATGACATAGTAATGAGGAACATTATTAAAATGAGCACCCTGCACATGAGGCAACTCAAGATGGTGGATCAATTCAGAAATGTATAAATGGGGTGTTTTGAGTTGCATACTCCATAGAATTAACAATCACTGATTCTTGAAACTCATGCTTTGGGAATTGAGATATGTGTTATGGTTTGCCACTGCATTAGTTAATTGGAATTTCCAACATACTGTAATTACAGCCACAACCTATACCTGTACTTGTTAAACACCTCAGAGGCACCACATCATCCTACCACTTTTAACATATCACACTTCACAGTGCCAGCATTGTGGATGGTTACTGAGTGGATAGGAATAAGGATGAGGGGAAAATGGCATGTACTGCCTACCTGGATCTGGCTAAGGCATTTGATAAAATACCCCACTTAGATATAGTTGAGAAATTTACTGAACTTGGCATAAGCTGCTACATAACCAGCTGAATTAACAGCTGGCTTACAGACAGGACCCAGGAAGTCAGGACCTCTGCTAAGAGACTGGTAACCACTAGGGTGCATCAGGACTCTGTGCTGGGATTACTCCTTTTTGGCATCTACTTCTTGGAGGCAAAGGCTGATGTCAAGGGGCTTTGGCTGACCAAGTCTGCAGATGATTACAAATTCAGAGTTATCATAGATTCCTCTCATGACACAAGCATCTTACAGAAGGATCTAATACAGACAAATGCCTGGTGTCAGAGTCACAGATTTAAACACAATGCCAAGAAGTGTGTTATAATGCATTTAGGGAAAACTGCCACCAAGGCTAATTACTCCATTTATAAGACTTCCTAAGAGTTGACCCAGTAGTCAGGGATCTGTGAACATATTTAGACAATAATACAGCCTTTGATCATCATATGGACAAGGTAGCAAGAAAATCATTCTGTCACCCAGCTTAAATTAAGGGCATAGCATATGGGGCCAAGGAAGTCACATACCCACTGTATTCATCTCTTATCAGACACATCAGTAAGTATAATGCCCCCTTCAGTATGTATCTGCCCAGACACATGTTGTTGTTTGTCTTTCGGCTTTTCCCGGTTAGGGGTCGGCACAGTGGAACTCCGGTCCGCTAATGATTGGCAGTAGATTTTTCATGAACGCCGAGGTGCCAGCTCGACGTTCAACCTTCAACGAAGGCACACCCATTTATGCATGTCTTTCAAATGCCCACCCAACCATATGGAGGACATGCAGACACCACACAGAAGGCACTCCCCGCACTCCATCCGAGAATCAAATGGGAGAACCTCTTGCTGTGAGGCAACAACGCTACCGCTGCACCACCGCGGATTGTCAATCACATATAACAATTGGAATTCTCCCAAAGGTTCTTTACCAGGAGAATTCAGTGTATAAGCACATTGTCCTGGATGGATCACCTTAAACCCCTTTAGCTATATTTGATCTCCTACAGGTTACTAAAAGGCACTCTATGTCTGGCATACAAGGCATCCTTGGGTCCAGCTCTAATAGACTTTTTGCACATCGACAAAAGGAACAGCATCACAACCACTAGATCCAAGGATTTAAATGTTGTTTGTGGCATAAATAAGACATCTTAGTAAGACAGGTGTGTGTCTTAGAGGATCCTCATGTTTTGGAACAGGCTCTCCATCTGTGTAAAGCAGAGTCCGTCCCTAACCCTATTTAAACATGACCTTGACCAATGTATGGGAAATCAGAAATTCATTCCTGCTCTGGCCCCCATGTCTCTAATAGACAGCCTGACAGTAATGCCCAAACTAACATATCTCCCCATATAACCTCTGTATACTTCCTGACATACCACTTCTTAATAAATGACTATGATACATATGAACACAATTGGGTTGGATTGCACAGTTATATATCATAGCCCACAGCAATATTCTCAGAATATTATTTGCTTTAAAAGATATGTGGATGATTTGTTTTTTGTTTGGCATGGTAGTAGGGAGGAACTTGATGTGTTTTTAAACTATTTAAACAACAGCACTGAATTTTTACATTTTTATGACATGTTTAGATACTAGCATTAACTTTTTGGATGTGAGAATTTTGTTTGATGGTACTGAAATTCAAACTAATGTTTATAAAAAAACCTACACATAGGAATAAATTTCTCCATCAAAATAGTATGCATGCACCACATGTGTTAAGTGTCACAAAAGTCAGTTTGTTAGAATTAGTAGACTTAATACCTCTATAGAAGAATGTAAGAAACAAATGCAGGAACTGAAAGATGAATTTATGAAGAGGGGCTATAATAGGGAGTCCCTAGATATGGAAATTGAATATGCCTTGAGCTGTAGGGATGATAGTAGTAAACCTTATTTCTGTATGAACACAAGGAGACCAACTTAGATGTAGGTAAGCTATGTTTTGTTACAGCTTTCAATAGAGCTACTTCTAAGGTAAGAAATTATTAATAATAACTGGTGTATATTAACATCTCTACCTGAATTATGTCTCAAAGTTGGCATGAAACCCAGTTTCTCATACAGAAACTGTCAGAGTTTAAAGCAGAAGTTATGTTATAAAGATATGTGTGTCAGGCATGGGGGGGGGGGGGTAACAGCAGTTAAATCAGGTACCTTTCCTTGCTACAAGTGTAGCTGTTGTGAAGTCATTAACAAAAAAAATACTTTTCAACACCGTATAACTAGGAAGAATTATATATTTTCTGGCTTAGCAACATGTGTTACAATGAATATAATATACCTGGCTACCTGTCATAGATGTCAGGCATTTTATATTGGGAAATCTACCAGAAAACTGAAGGAAAGAATAACTGTGCACCATTCAGAAATAAGAAGAAATATTTACACTAATTCCTTGGCCAAACATATTAGTACATATGGAAATGCACATAAATTCTCTTTTAGGGTGATAGATAGAGTAAGGACATACAAGGGGGAGATCTTAACAATAAGCTTGAGATGAAGGAATATCAATGGATAATATGCTTTTGTGCTGACGTATTACCAGGTTTAAATCAGACTGTTTCTTTAAAACATGTACTAAGTTATAAACAAATGTGTTTTAAATAGAGTTCTTTGCTTCTGCAACTATTGTTTTTAACTAGGCTTGATTGTTTAATTGAATAATTAATGGCTGTGTGATTTTTTGATAGCATATAAAACATGTTTAGCATAGTATTTTATACACTGATGAAGGGTTTGTTTGACCTGAAAGCTTTGTTTTATTAAACATTTGTTCAGTATCAGTGTTACTTGGTTCGTTTCATACTGCATCCAGTCTTGGTTTTATGAACTAAGCTTTGTTCTGCAACTGTTTGGCTTTTTGAGAATCATCTACATTGTATGCAGGCCACCCTGGCAGTTTCCTAGACACCTACATATTGCACACCTATGATTTGTATCAACATTTTCAAGGGGTGACTGCCTAGGTTCATCTTATTGGCAATGCTAGATATACTCTTGAACCCTGTCTGAAATTCCAATAGACATCCACAAAATAAAGCAGAGTACAATTCTACACATTCACTTAGCAGGAGCAGACTTGTGATTTCATGGCTGAAGGCACACTTTCACTCTCTGGTTTGTTTAGTTGAGCCCTAAAGCATGATACTGGCACTTACACAAGTATTTACTATTTATGCAATCTTACCTAAAGTGATTCTTATGATTCAGATACAGCAAGGGTCCCAACTGCAGGAGAAGGACAACGTTGGATACCAGACAGTAGAAATGGGGCCATAGAAAGAGTCTTTGGAGTTGCCATTTAAAGTGGATGACCATGCTCGACAGAATATGGTGCAGTATGCTATTACACTGACAAAAAAGGCAGCAGCTCACATATAGCTGCAGCCCCTAACAAAGCCTATTAAAGGATATGCACAATAGTACAACTTATGCATGCTAATCAAACAGCAGACCATGCTAATACTTGCAAAGGGTGGCCACACTGAGTATCAGGCCTAGGCAAACCAAGAAAAAATGCACAATGGGCAAATGGCCATCATCATCATCTGCACAAATCAGGGAGAGTGCATATATGTGGATGCCTTTCAGAGGGAGATGTGTGAGTGCAGAGAAGATGTAAACAAAATAATGCAGATGTGTATAACCTGGGATTAAGGTGGGAGGGGGCATTATGGGAAAGGTGCTTCCTAGGGTGCTTGCATTAGTAAGTGCATCTTTGTGTATGTGTGTGTGTGTTACTGTGGCAAGTAGTGGTGTGGCTGTGTGTCTGCTATAGCACAACATTAGCATTAGAGTACATTGATTTGGTAGAAAGATCCAGGGAATGCATGATGAGGAGGTTGAGCATCCCATGTATACACCTTCCCACATGTGTTACCTGTACAAGGAGTAGCACTGCTTGTGCCATTCCCATGGAAAGATGCTGCTGGGCTGCATGACCATGATCAATGTCCATAACCACACATGCCACTACCATGATGACAATGACCCTGTGGATATCATCTTCTGAGTGTAGACATTTCTACAACTGATGTAGCAGAGGACAAGAAAGCACTGTGTGAGCATGGTCCACTTCATTCATAGCCATAATGACCAATATTCATAGATGTATTGGTGAAGTGGCATTATGAATGAAATTTCACATTTAGAAATGATCTCAAGAGGACAAAGTATGTTTTCCCCCTTTTCAATTTCTCCAAGTCTTTTGGGTTTCTAATACCATGATGAGAATGGGCCCTATCCATAAGTCAAAGTATGATTAAAGTTCATAAATTAGTATTGTTTCAGTCTTTGATGTTAGCCAAAAGTGCTCTTCATACCACCTGCAACATGCCCAGAACTGTCTCCTTCTGCAATGCATATGAAGTTACATGTATCGACAGCATATGTAAATAGGACTTTAAATTCTTTTTATGGGACCCATTGCTCCTACTACTATTGGAATTATCTGGGTATCCTTCCACATTGCATTTATTTCTGCCTGCAGATCCTGATATTTTATGAGTCTCTCTCTGTACATAAGACAATGTAATCTATGGGTGTAGCAATTTTAACGATCAATGCTACTCTTGTCTTCTTTTTATGGCTACTATAACTGGTTTTCTTCCATCTGTTTTTTGAATTGTTGGTAATGGATAATCTCATGTAACATAAACTTCATCAATCTCTACAATACTTTATGGCACATGTTTGCACAACCCTAATGCAGCAGTCTTACCACATTATTATGCCTTTCAGCATACAGACCCTCTACCATTAGTGTATCACACCAAGCAGCAAGATATGGGACTGTTTCCAGTTCTGATTTACAGAACCGGCATTTGGCTGTTTTTTCCACTTGCTCAATGGACTTTCTAAACCAATATGTATGTAGTTTGATATCCTGGGCTGCCAATAGTAACCTTTCATCTTTCGATTTTAAGTTCTCCTCTCCTTAACCATTCCTGCATCAGATCCTGATTAACATAAAGTTATTCCAGAAGCTTTCTGTACTTGCAACTATATTTATGCTTTCTCATCTGATCCTTTTCCTTATATTCTTTCTTTTGTTTTTTGGCATATTCAGTTGCTGCCTGATTTTTATCTACTTCTGGCTTGATTTCTATTCTGGCTTAACACCGATATGCTTCTGCTAAATTAAACAAGGTGGTCATCTTAGACTGGTTCTCATGTTTCTCATGTTTCAAAACTTTTACTATGTTTGTATCTGATGACATCAGCAGATATGTATGAAGTCCTATGACTGCAGATCTATACATGTAATCAATTTCTAGAAGGCCCATACCTCCTTCAGAACGAGGAATATTTAATCTTGATTTTTCTATACCATTTTATAAGCATGAAGCATCTTTCTTATTTTCCTGTCCAAGTGATCCACTACCTTTTGAGTCCAGTAGATCACTCCAGAAATGTAAGTTAGAAGAGTAAGGGCAAATTGGTATATAGTTTAGAGTTTGTTCCTAGATGTCAGGGCTGTTTTGAGTATTAATTTAAGTGTTCTAAAATATACCTTACCGAGTTTTGTTCACATTTGTTCATGTTTTATTGTTAATCCTTCATCAATTCCCAATATTTAGCCAGTCCCTCCTGTTCAAGTTCCTTTATATCACATCCCTATCCCAGACTGATATTTTCTTGGTGCTGCTGCTTTCCTGTTTTAAATGTTGCTTTTGCACAGTTATCAAGATCAAATGGCATTATTATATCATCTGAGAAAGTGTTGACTACTTCCAGTTGTGCTTTCAGCTCCTCATCTGATGAACTGCACAGTTTAAAATCATCCATAAAAAGAAGATAAGAAGTCTTTACACTTGGTTGTTTTCTGGGAGCCAAATCGTATCCATGACCTAAACTGTTAAGTAGACAGCTTAATGGGTTAAGGGTAAAACAAAAGAGCAATGGTGACAAAGAGTCACCCTGGAAAATACCCTTTTGAATTTTTATTCCTGGGATAATAACTTGTCCTTTATCATGGCTTAGCTGCAAAGTAGTTTGGCACTGTTTTCTTGGTAACTGTAATGTCACTGATCAATGTCTTATGCATCTGTAAGCACTCCTTTATCCATGAATGTGGGATGTTGTCAAATGCTTTTTTATTGTAATCTGTCCATCCCATACATAGACTCTTCCCCTGTTTACAATTTTCCATTATGACTTTATTTAACAGCAAATGATCCTTTGTTCCATATGACTTTTTTGTTACCATTTTGTTCTTTTGCCATGATTGAGTTTTGTTCTAAATGATTATAAACTCTGTTGGCATCAATTCCTCTGTATAGTTTATACACTGTCCGAAGAAAACTATTGGTCCATAGTTTTTTTAGGTAGCCTGCAGGTTCACTGTTAAGGAGGAGTATCATTTTTCCAGATTGGTGTCTTTTGGGGGTGCACATATATGCAGTTCTTACTCAGGGCTAAATCTTTGTGTTAAGATGTTAATACTTTTAGCCAGAAGTTGTGTACTGTATCTGGGCCTGGGATTTTCCATTTAGGAGCTTTTCTTAATTTTGTTTCAATTTCCCTACACATTACTTCATCCCATTTCATAACCTGTAAATTTGAATTTCTTACTCTTTCTTTAACTTTTCTCCATTTTTAATGTTCTCATGTAAATCCCATCTTTGTAATCTTTGCATAAAATGTCATTATTAGATATTTTTCTTTTTTGAAACTTGTGATAACTGTCTGGAGCTTTTCTCCTTGGGTCTCCACTGAAAATGGACCACTAGCTCAGCTGGACTAAGCCTATTAACAAATGACTAATAAATAAATAAAATCTTTATTATGTTCCACAAGATCTTCATAGATATTTCAGCAAATTGTGTCTATTTCTTCTTTTTTTGTGCTGTTTCTATTCCTTTCGCTTTGTTTCTCAGTTTTCTATAAAACATTTTTGGGTCATCAATGAATTCCTTATTTTGTACTGTTCCTTTGTATTTATTTGCATAAGTTTTCTGCCTGTGCTGATACCTTAATTATTTGCAATAATATATGATAGATCCTGGACTGTTCTAATGCTGTGTATAACTTTTATCACATCCATCTTTCTAAGTATTTTTGTTGATCTGTTCCCTCTTCTATTTTCTTCTAACAGTGACACTTTATTCTTAATTGTTTTATAGTTTTCTCTACTCGATACTTCCATAATGGCATTTGACTTTTTATTTACTTTCTTTTCCTTATTGCCCTGTATTTTTGATAAGATGTTATCTGTTATTAATTTGGCTACACAGTAATATATCCTATTTAGTTCTGTTATGTTACATGGATTTCAGTTAATAGTCTTGATTACGGTGTTCATTTGTTTTATCAGTCTTCTAACATTTTGGGTCTTATTGACTTTTTTCAACATATTTCTATCATCAATCTTAATATGACTATATATCACTATTAAATCAAGCAAATCTTCCGTTAGATCATTTTCATCTAAATGGAGGGAACATTCTTTGTTATTCATTTCCTACATGCATTCTACAGAAAGTTCCAAAACATCTTCCTGTGACGTATTCTCTTCAGGTACATCCTGCATCATCTATTGCTCTTTCATATGGGAACTCACTCACCTATCTGTCCACAACATTGACTGCATCAGAGTTGCCACAGTGTCCTGTTCCTTCCCTTGCTGTAATCTTATTTTTTGTATTGTGAAATTTTCCATATCTGAAAGCCTTTGCTTGTATTTCTCTTTAAAAATCTTTGGAGTTGTTTTTTGTATTGATTAGTTTAGCTTTCTCCTTTGCATAGATATTACACTATATCAGATCTCTTTTTCTTTCTCATGTCCAGATTTCTTTTTTATACCTTTCAAATACTTTTTTTATATATTTTCGCACTTCCACAGTTGCTTCTTTTCCAAAAGGCCTAAGGTTTCTTGACCTATATAATGTTTTTCATGAATCTGTTGTATTAATGAACACAAATTTGCATTTGGAGCTTGAGACAGTTTTTCTTGTGCAAGTATTTTTCTTTCCTCCAGTTTCTCTCTTAATCTTTTTGAATAACTTCTATCTAAAAACTCTGTTCTTCTTGCATAATAGTAATGATACATAATTTCTTTCTTATCCTTAATAGGCCACTATATCATTTTTATGGCTCTTTTTTGGCCTGTCACTTTTTGTGTTTTTTGTGGACTACTATATCTACAACAGTGGAGCCATATTCCCCCCAAGCCTGGCCTAACCCCATTGTAAAAATTCTTCCTTGTCTTGATGTGGATGGAGTCTGATAAAAATTTTCATATCATAATTAATTACATCAGTTATGATATGTTCCATGGCCATGCATAAATGACTCATTAGGTAGATGGGTATGTAATTCTAAGGGTCTATTGTGGGCCTACCTTTGTGAAGTGGTATCATTACAGCTGTATTCCACTCATATGAGAGAAAGCAAGTTGCTAGGATCACTTTGTAGAGGTTGAAGAGTGTGTCTGCCAGAGCTTGCTTAGTGCTATTAAATAAGCAAGTGGGTGTATTATCAGGGCCAATGGATGACATATTCATCAATTTGGAGAATAACTTCAGCACATGCTCTTTTGTAAGGAATGATGGCTTGAGTCACCAAGGATAAGAAAGTTTGGAATACATGTCTCGGGGTGAAGTTGATTAGAAATGTATTTGCCAGTATGTTGGCTATATTAACTGTATCTCAATATCTCACACCACTATGAAAAAATCTAGGTGTTATTTCTTATTTTTGTGACACAACTAAAGAAGGACTTTTTGTTCTGTGAGTTCATGGGAAGTCTTCATTTATATGTCATTTTTATTTTCTTATCTAACTGTCTGATGTTTTCCTTAATTTATGAGTAATTTGTTATGCAATATAGCTTTAGGAGATTCTTCCTTTCATTGTATAGTCTATTAATGATTGAGGACTACCATGCAAGTTAATTTTTAGACTTCTCCCTTTGCTTTGATTTAGTTGGGACTGCCAGTGTACTACATTTGTCCAGGTATGAGTAGAATTTTTCTGCATAGCTCATTGCAGTAATACCAATACACTTAAAATGTAAACTTCATCTTATAATTATAGAAGATTTTATGTTTGAAGTCTTTTAATTATGTGATATTTGATTCTAGCAGTTTGAAGATTCTGAGTGTGAAGATTTCTGGCTTGTATTCAGTCTTGACTAGTTTGGGGTATACCTTGGGGGGGTAGCGCATACAGATGCTAAATTATTTTAAGAACTGGTCAAGCATATTCTGTTATTTAGTAGATTCTTTAGCAATCTGCTCCATGGAGTTTTTGTGGAACTATTTCATTATGACTCTAGTTATGTTGTCTCTAAATTATTTTCCATTGTATAGTATATGTTGAGCCTTGCATGTATTAGTCAATTTTGGCCTGGTTAGGGATTTCTTTAGTGCCTCAGCATATGGTAATTTAGTTTGGGTATGTAATGAGTATGGAGTAAGTGAGTGATGCTCACAGGAAAGGTTTGTTTGTGAAAGTGTGGCCTCAAATGTGGCCTGGTACTTGCATCTCTCACTAATAGTGATTAGATAAGTAAAACATCATTATCTGTGAACATCAGTCAATCCTTGCAGGAAAAGATGGTAGACGAGTAGGCAGACATTCCATTTTGACCAAGAGTGCGATATGTGTAGTTCATTGGTTCATAGGAGTTTACTAGGCTAATGACCACAAGGGCCTTTTTAAGCCTAGCCATGCATTCCAAATCTCTGACAAGGTCTGTTACCCTTGATAAGTGCAAGCAGGGGCTTGGGAGTTGAAGCATTTATAAGCAGGTGCCTGGGAAATTAACCATTTAGAGGGGTTGGGTGTCCATTAGAGACATAGGTTCATAGTTTAAAGTATTAATTAAAATAGTAAGCAAAACTTAATTATGGTTTAAACACTACTTTTACTGCACACAATCTAGTTTCTAGTCTTTGCTAGCAATAAGTTGGGTCTTATGGATAAGTAGAAGATACTAACATTTTGGCTGCTATTTAAGGTATTGATCTGGCATAAATATAATAAATACAGATAATGAATTTAGATCAATCATCAAAAAACAGGTAGGCAGTAAATAATTTGGTCTAGACTGACTTAGAGATTGACTTTATATATGCAACAATGTACCACTGCATAGCACTATGACCTATGCAACTATAGCTAGAAGGTGGAGTTACTAAGGTTCCCTACATCTGCCAAAGACACATTGCTGCATGTACTATTACAACCCACTTCTATGCTGAGTAGGTAAATTGGAAAAAATACAACAAGAAAGCATAACTCCAACCAACTAATTCTAACCTTGAGAAACAGCAGCCAATTATACCCTGACACTGAATCATCACTACTGCACTCCATAAGTTTATAATTGGACTAGAAAACGAACTGAAAATGTGATTTAATGTAAGATTAAATATGGAAGTATAGAAAATAGAGTAAAGTCACAATGAAAACCCCTTTTTAGCAAAATGGCGATGTTATCTCATTAACAAGGGAGAACACTCAATATAATAAAATTGAGGGTCAATTAATTACATAGTCAATCAGCTATAAAACTGTGCAATGTCAATTAATATAGCTGAAATGAAATTTACAGTAAAAAGGCATAAAATATGTAAAATTACAGGAGTAACATTTTAGTTAAGTAAAAGTATGTACAATAAACCAAACAATTTTAAAAAAGTATTCAGTTAGACAAATAACAGATATAAGTACAGAAAACATGAAAATAACTACATGAGGAGCTGAAGTACTTACCATCATAAGTAGTCTGAGGTTAAGCAGGTGTTCTAAGTCTATGATTTCCCGAGATCATTGAGAAAACTTCTACTCCACTGCCTCATCCATAGTGTGATATAGACCAGTCCTTGCTCTTATGTTTATAGTATTCTAAATTGGGTACCTGATTATGATGGTAATGCAAATTAGGGCTTAGTGTGCACATTTCTGGTTCACTCAGTCTTCACTTCATGGAGATTGGCTAAATGTACTGCTATTTTCCCTGCAGTGTCATGTGAATGCTGGGTTAGCTGGGGGCAGCAGGGCATATGCATGGCACAGTTTATGACATAAGAGAAACAAATAATTTTAGACAGCACATGCTGGAGTTGCTGTAATGTACATTTCACTCCCACCATAATCCAAAAAGTAGGTCTGCCATATTTTACATCTCAAGCCTCTATGCTAAAACTATATCACTTGCTACTTATACTGGGCTTTTCTGCCACCAGTCACACAAATGAATAGAGGCCTATTGTGCAACAGTTTGCACATGCAAAAATCGGTGTTTCCACGAATGTTCAACCATTTCTCTGCATATTGATACTGATATCAAAATGGCATCTGAGAGATCTATTAGAGCACATTGATGGTGTGCTACTGTGACAGAGATTTTCCTCCATATCCTGCATAAACACTACATAGTAAGGCACCCTTCCTTGCAGAGGGTTGCCAAGGTCTTCAATAAAAGGCAGAGGCATGTTTCAGTTTGCCATAAGAACTGACGCATGCCACAGGCATGCCCAGCAATGGTAAGCAGTACAGCCACCATTATACTGATTTAAAATGAAAAAAATCCCAAACTCTTGTCCAGTTGGAGGCCAAAGCCACACTTATGTACGGTAAGCAAATCATAGCTTACCTCAAGCAAACTGCCACTGTTGGTCATGGAAATGTCTGATGCAATCACACATCTTCCTTCATGGCCCCTAAGCAGATTGTAGAAGATGTATAGCTGCACAGGGAAAGGCTGGAGTGTCAGCATGACAATACTTGTTACAGGTTATAAAGATGTACGTTTTCATCTGCAGGTAGCTGTACGTATAACATTTACACTTTTGGAATTGTAAATGTTTCTCTGTTTTTGTCTCTGTCAAATATGCTATTGTAATTTTTCTTCAAGAATTTTTTCTTTCTGAGCCATAACTGAAAATGGGACTGTAAGCTCATTTGGACTCTTCTGGTAAACATATGGCAATAATTAATTAATTAATTAAATGTCTGCAATCCTGCTAGTTGTTATAGCAGTAGTTGTGGTAGCTATATTTTTTCTTCAGAGTTGACAACACACACTTTCCAATGTGTTACTTTATTTTTGGACAAGTAAAATTTCCATGGACTATCCAGATCTACAAGGCATCTATATTACGTGATCGTGCAGGGAAATATTTGAACATGTAATAATCGACCACTAAATAATGAAACAGCGTAATGTCGAATGGCAAAAAAAAAAAACAAACATAAAAACACCCAAACAAACCATAAAATCTCTGCAAGCCCCTCTGCACCCCCACCCCCTCGCTACTTAAATATACCAACTCTGAGATCGCACTACAGTGCAGACAATGGAAAACGTCCATGTCCACACTGTACGGACATCTCTGTTGAACCATTTGACATTCCAATGGTTCAACATTTAGAGGTTGATTATTACATGTTTGAGCATTTTACTGTTTGATCATGTAATATAGACTCTCTACAAGCAGTGTCCTGAACTGTATTTCTATATTTACCTTACAAACGAGTTCAGTATTGAATAATGTTAGTTGTTTATGATCAAGTGTATAATATGAAGGTGTTTACAATGCTGAGGTAATAGTTTAATTTGAACACATAGATATGTTAGGAAATAGTTGTTGCCCCAGTACATCAGACCATTTGTTATTTTTTCTGTTACTTTGAAGAATGTAACTGCTGCTGTAGGGAGTGCTCAGCATAAAGGGAGAAAAGTGTTAGCTCTTGCTGTATACATGTAAGGGGGTTCTGATAAGTTCTAAGCCTGACCAAGAAGGGAAAGATGTGGAGCCATGAAACTTACAAGTTATTCAACATATTCTCCCCGAAGTTCAATACACTTGGCACATTGTCTCTGAAGTTTCTGTAATCCTGCCAAAAAAAAAAAAGTCTAAAGTCTGGTCACTAAAATACTGCTCCACTGCTGCAATCACCTCTGAATTACTCAAAAAGTGCTGCCTTTTCAATCTCTTTTTAAGGATTAGAAACATGAAATAGTCAGATGGAGCAAGATCTGGTGAGCAGGGTGGCTGTTCTATGCACACAAATCGAATTTTATCAAAAAAGCAAGAGGTTCTCTGGTTTGATCCTTGGCTGGAGAGGCTTCAGTGTGGAGTCTGCATGTCCTCCCTCTGGTTGTGTGGGTTTCCTCTTGGTGCTCTGGTTTCCTCCCACCTCCCAAAGACATGCTGTGGGTGGATTGGACACTCTAAATTGGCACTAGGTGTGTGTGTGTGTGTGTGTGTGTGTGTGTGTGTGTGTGTGTGTGTGTGTGTGTGTGTGTGTGTGTGTGTGTGTATGTGTGTGTGTGTGTGTTCCTTTTATGGAAGGTTGGGCACTGGGCTGGCAACTCGACACTGTAAAACTCCACTGCCAATCATGAATGGACAGATGATCCACTGTGGTGACCCCTAACCAGGAAATGCCAGAAGAAGTAGATTATAACACCTTTCTGATCCCAAGACAGTGTGGCCATGACTTTTCCTGATGACTTTTGGGTGTTGATCTTCTTTGTCCTTGGTGAACCTGAATGCCTCCATTGCATGGACTGTTTTCTCTCAGGATCATAGTGGTGTAAACCATGTTTCATCAACAGTAACTAACCTTTCCAAGAAATTGGCACCAGCTCAACAAAAATGCTACAAAATCAACTTGGCAGTATCCGCTCTATGTCTTTTTTCGTCAGCGTTCAAACATTTGGGCACCCACTTGGCTGACAGCTTCTGCATACTCATCTGCTCATGGATTGCAAACCCAACACATTCCCTGGATATCTGTAGTGTCTCAGAAATTGTTTTAGCAAAATCAGGTCATGAACATGGTCAACAATTTCAGGAGTTGAGACTATTTGAGGCCTCCCAGACTTTGCTGCGTCTTCAGTCTTGAAATTTCCATGCTGAAAGTTTGCACACAACTTCTTCACAAATAAGTATGAAGGTCATGTGTCACACAATGTTTGCATCATACATTAATGGATTTCCTTTAGCATTTTCTTCTGCAGGAATAAGAACTTCATGATGGCTTGGAATTCCACACTTGAAAATTCCACACTTTTCATTGACGTGGTTCAAAAATTATGATTCTGCAAATTGGCAGTTTAAAAGATGAAATAACCCTCTTTTCAGTTGCAGAGGCAAAGTAATACTCAGAATTTAGAAAGTTGGTTGGGATTGAGCTTTTCAGCACCTCATCATAATTGGCACTTGGATTGCACATTCAGTACTTAATGGAACCACTATATAGTTGCTTGCATATATGTTATTGGTTGCATTCTTTTATTGACTTACTAATTTAGCTCAACATGTTAAGGGATTGCTCTACTAGTCTTATGTTGTCAGTGGGTTGAGTTTCCCCCTTGGGAGACAGTTTTGAAAATACTCGGGTTTGTTTTTGTGTATGCTGTGCTTTACAGTGCTAAAGGTACTGCTGTCCATGGAAAATTATATGAAACGTATAGTCTCTATGCATCGGTTCAGTCTTTGTTCATCATACTTTATAAGTCTGTTTGGACTGCTGAAATTAAATTATGCTTAACTGTGCTTTCAGGAGGATTGCTTTGGTACTTTATCTGTTTGAGCCATGGACTTATGTACTAGGTGTGTTAATGGCTTTGTGTTCTTTTTTCAACTATTGTTCATGGTTTGGGTTATTTTCCAACATTTGTTCATTTATTCAGCTCTCACGCAAAATTTCCAGTGGGTGTTTCATCGGTCCTTCTTAGTGCTGTGTCTGTAGTACTGTAATGAGTGCATTAGAGTGAGCTGTATGTTGTCTCTTTCATTCTGCAGTTACATGACACACAACATTAATATGCATTTCAGGGAAGGAGCTACTGAGAACGCTAATATAGAACAGCATGTAAACGTACTGCCTTTCAGCTTGTGTGTAATGAAAACTGTGCGTTCAAGACTACTATAAGTTGTATATTACCATATCATTATTACAGTGGGAACCATGTTTCTTAGCTACTGCATTATAGTACATGTAAAATAGTGAGACTGAGGTTATCTTTTATCTATATTTTTCACTGTGCTTGTACTTGTCTCTCCCAGATTTTTTGTCACTATCCTTTCTACTATATTTGATTTTTTTTCTCAATGTAGTTTGCATTTATATGCAGCAGTATCCAGACCAGTACCTAAGCTGCCATCCATGCCTCTTGTGTCACCACCATTGGTTAATGCAACAGAACCAACAACACCACAGCTATCAGTGCCCCAGTTGATACTGCTACCTCCACACTGCTCACAGCACCTGCATTAGTCATTACCACCAACTCTGCTGAGGAAGGTGCTGCTATAGCTCCCTTAGATAGCAAAGACAGTGACAGTGGATGCTGAGTATGCCACCTACAGGCAGGTGGAAGAAATAGTGAGAGCTTTTATGGATAGGCAGTTGGATGCTTGAGTCAGTCATTTAGAAACTGTCTTTGGCTGATTCACTGAGTTGTGTCCCTAACTCACTCTAGCTTTACCATCAGAGGCAGGATACAACAGTGAGTGAGCCCAGGGGAGGCCATTAAGCTCCCATACAGTCATGGCTAGCAAGGACTGCAGCTGTGTGCCCAATCCTAAACCACATACTGATGTTCCCCTCCTTTTTGTATAAGTACCTGCCTGTCTTGTTGTCCTGTCATCCCACCACCATTGACCTTATTCTGTGTTTCTGATGCTATCTTCTTTATCATTTTGTTCCCCCTCCCTCACTCACTGTGTCAGCACCTAACCTCTCATTCTTATCTGTCTTCTATATTGGCATGCCCCACTACCTACAATAACTCCCTTACCTGCCACTCACTTCCCTTACTACCCTCACCAACCTACCTTTTCCTCATATGTATAAAATGGGCACTCCATATTTTCCCCTTTTTCTCCCTCTCGAGCCTGCACATTCCTATTTTTTCCTTCTTATTTGCTACCTTCTACTTGCATACCAATGTTTCTGTATTCCCATTCCCAAACTATATTTTGGTCATAAAGATAGATTAACACATATGCCTCATGGCCCTCTTCGCCAATATTGTACACGTGGGATCATGCAGATTATCATCAAGGCATAAGTATAAGTAACAAGCACTGCAGGTGCTTGTGTTTCTTTATGGCTGCAGCTTGCTACTATCCACTTTTTCTTTAGTCCTTGTTGCAGCCACAAGTAGAATATTTAATGAACCATTGTCCTCCCCCACATATTCATTCTTAATGAGTGCTAGGCTTTGTCACTCAAACAAGGGAAACAGAGGTGGTGTGGTTATGACTGTGCCTGTCATCTTTCTAAATCCTAGCCAAAGAATGTAGTTTTTGTGAGTTACATGATTTTCTAAAAGGGGAAATCATAATCTGGGCAATAAGAAGTGATGACTAGGGGTATGTTTTTAATAGAAGCAGACCTGGTCTTATCAATAGTTATAGATATATGCAAAACAAGAAAACAATTTGTTAGCACACATCTAAAAGGGTTAAATAAGAAAAAAAATAATGTGTGATAAAAAAGTAAATCTAACAGTAAAGCAAAAGGAGACAATGTGTTGTAAAAATGTTAGATATGTAAAAGAAATGCTATTAGAGCATCTTAAATGGAGGACAGACTGCCTGCATTATTTTTACTAAAGCTTGCAGTATATATATATATATATATATATATATATATATCTTGGTCCCTATCAGAGAATTGACATTTCAAAACTTTAAAAGTCATATGATTGGGACCATATGATCAAAGTTTTGAATACCTTTCCATATAGCACTGCTTTTCATTTTTTTGATAGGATTCGATAAGAAACTTTTTTTTTTAATTGACTTGTTAACGAGGAAGCCCACTGGGTACTAAGGTCCCTTTTCAGGAGTAACCTCAGACCTCTGCCTGATTAAGTGACTTGCTGGTACACAAACAGAGGTAGAAGAAGACATATAAAAACACAACTTCTCCACTCCTTCAAAGCACCAAAATCACTGAATATACAGAACAGGAACACAATCACTGTAGGTTTGAAAAAGTTCTTTTAATTCTGGTACCTCGGCCTTCGCCTTCTCCTGGAATACATTTTGCATAGTCAAACACCACCCTTTTTAAATCATGTCTAATTGAATTATTAGTGCACCATTCCATTTACCATAATTTAATTGCCTTCATTGTTAACACAACCATATAACTTGCATCTGAAACAACATTTTTAACTTCACTTGCTTTCATTATTTCTAACTTCATTAAATATCAAATTTATATAAACACTTTTATATGAATATCTTCCATTCATGTAAATAACTTTAATATTTTTTAAATAGATACTTAAATAAAAAACAATACTATAAATCATCACATTTATAAATATTCTGATTTTTTAAACTAATACTATTATTACAATATACACTCTACATGTCCTTGTTATTTTTTACTAAAATTCTTCAATAAACATCAATATTCTCTAAGCAATATGTGGAAAAAGTGAGTTTAAATTTCCATGTTTAACCCATTAGGGAACAAAGTTTTATAGTTGAGAATAAACCTAGATTCCATTTGTAGCAACCTTTCACGAAACACTTCCTCATTACCAAGTGTATTAGGCCTACCCAACACACTGAATACAAAACCCTCTGGGACCCCCCCATGTACCTCACAAAAATGTTTCCCTACCGGACTTTCCATTCTTTTGTGTTTTATATCTCCCAAATGTTCAAGGATCCTGAGCTTCACCTTCCTTGTTGTTTGTCCTATGTACCATTTCTGTTGCACACATCCACATCCTATGATGTATACTACCCCTGTGGAATTGCAGTAGTAGTATTCATGGGCCCTATATGTGACATCATTAATTCTAATGCCATCCAAACTTTTTACCCGACTACAAATCTTGCAATTTCCACATCTGAATGTTCCCTTTCTAATATTCTTTCTGGATGTGCTGTTGTTTCTAAAATTCAGAATTTCCTTTAGATTGGAATATCTACTGTAAGAAAAGGTGACTCTTGGAGGAAAAAGTTTCCCTAATCTATCATCTTCACTAATGATAGGCCAAAATCTCATCACTGCCTCCCTTAATGCCTCTGAAAATTGTGAGTATCTAGTTACGAAAAACATGTTATCACCAGACCTAGTTTCCCCCAAGTCACGAAAACTGGAACCCGAATCTTCATTTCTAACATACCAAGACCTGCTCCTAATGTCCAACAGTTTACCCAATCCTAACTCACATTCTACCCTATTTCTAGCCAATTTTATACTTGCTTGGGAATATCCCCTCCCTCTCATTTTTTCCTCGACCTTATTGAATTCACTGGAAATCATGTTACTCTCTGAAGTGTGCATACCTATTCGTTTGAATTCACCTAATGGTAGAGACTTAAGCAGAGAATCACTATGCATACTAGATGCATGTAAAAAATTCTCGGCTGCTGTCTTTTTCTGAAATGGTTTATATTGTATCTTATTATCTACACTCAAATAAATTTCCACATCCAAGTATTGAATGCTTTTTCCTCCAATGGAGTACGTAAAATCTAGCCCCCAAGAATTTTTCTTGATCTCTGAAACAAAATTCTCAAAATCTTCTGGATTGCCCTTGCACAAAAACAACAAATCATCAATAAATCTAACGTATTTAACTACCTTATTCTTGTAAAATACTGAGGGATAAATGAAACAATTCTCAAAATGGGCCATAAACAAAATAGCATATGAGGGCGCAAATGCTGCCCCAATAGCTGTGCTCTCTTTTTGCAAAAAATGTCTCCCTTCAAATTCAAAACAATTGTGTGTCAGGCAAAACTCCAATAAACTGAGAATGAAGTATGTTTTCGGGCCATCCCCCAACATTTTTTCTACTGCCTTTAAACCATGATGCCTATTAATACTGGTGTATAGGGATTTGGCATCCACACTGGCCCAATAGTAGTCATCTTCCCATGTGGTGTCCCTAACTATGGTGCACACTTCATTAGTATTTTTCACATGAGATTGTACCCTTTCCAAATGACCTTTCAATAAGGAATCCAAGAATATTCCAACATTTTGCAAATAGCCTCCTTTTCCTGAAACTATAGGATGTCCTGGTGGGTTCCTAATGTCCTTGTGTATTTTGGGAATGATGAAAAATCTGGCAACCTTGGGATTTTTCACATACAATTTTCTGACATCAACAGGTGACAGGAAACCTAGCCTCTCACCCCTTTCAAGAAGTTCCAGTAATTGTGAATTATATTGCTTTAGAGAGTTACAAGATAATTCTACATATGTATTTGTATCCATCAGTAGATCCAGGGCTATAGAATTGTATTTTACCCTTGGAAGGATCACCCAGTTCCCTCCCTTATCTGCCTAAGTGAACACATACTGTTTATTTGCATCCTTTAAATCTAATAAGGCCTTCCATTCATTCCTACTTAAATTATATTTTTTCTTCCTTCCCCGAAATTTACTATGTTCTTCTTCTATAGTTTTTAACAATGTCTTTTCAAACACATTAATTACTGCATTTTTTCTAGGTGGCATGAATTCACTTTTGTAAGGTACTTTGGGCACTGTCAACCTTCCATATCCAGTATTGAATACAAAACCCCCTTCATTTTCACACACTTCATCCTGTGCATAAATATCTACTAACTCATTTTCATGCAAAGTCATATTTAACAAAGAATTATCTGCACAATCTAAATTTTCAACATCAGTCTCATTTCCTTCTATATTGTCAACATTAAATGTACAATCTTTATAGGAAAAAAACTCTCTTAGATGCAATTTCCTACAAAACTGTCTGATTTCTAAAGACACATCAGCCAAAGAAGGGAAACATACGGGTACAAACTTTGTACCTTTAAACAATACTTGTTTGGCATACTCGGAAATATTTAAATCCGAGATGTTCAAAATGTTATAGCTCTCACCTTTATGAAAGTCCATGTGAGAACATGAATCGGGTCCACAGAAGGGCTGTAACACGCCCTGTAATGCATAATCTGGGTCTGGAACGCTTCTTTCCTCCTCCCTTGCTCTCGCCACGTTGCTATCTTCTTCTCCCCTTATTTTGAAATCGGCGCCCTCTCCCTTTCTGCTGGGCCGATGACTGGTCCGAACCACCTGCTGCTCCATTGGCTTGTAACGGTATCTCATGTTCTGCATTTAAACTTTCAAACGAAACACTTTTCCTGCTGCTAGATTCATCTGCAGAGGACGCTGAAGTATCTCCCACGCCCAATCTCAGGCTGCTTCTGACGTCACGATAAGCGCCTCGCTTCCTCTTAAAGCTATATTGCCAGGAAAACAGCTTGCCTGAATCGTGATCCTTAACATCATGGAGGTATTTCCTTTTTTTGCGTGAAATCACCTCCGCTTCTATTTTAGAGACCCTGTTCTTAATTTCAACTAAATTTTTGTTGAAAATTGCCACCGAGCTCTCCTCAATGAGTCTCTCTTGTGTATGCAGAATAGAGGCACGAGTTTTCTGTAATGTTCTTTCATTTCTCTTTACCAGCACACCTAACCAACCTAGTGTGCATTTTAAAGATATGTCCTTCCATTCTGAGGACAAGTCCGCCTCGTCCTCAGAAAATTCATAAGCAGGTAATCGCTCCACTCTCAGACCCCTGGGTGTAATATTTGAGCTAATGTATTTTTCGAGCAGCTTTAAATCATAAAAGGTTGTGACTTCCTTCACCATGGCTCTCTCCAGTTCCACATACCTCTCAGAGAAGTCAATGGCAACGCTATCCCAGGGATCACTGTTCGCCATCTTTTCTTCCCTTTCTTTCCACATAGATGCCAAATTAACAGGTTGAGTTGATTGTGCACTCACCGAGGTGGCAGTAATGGTGTTCACCGACATGACAATATAAAAACACAACTCCTCCACTCCTTCAAAGCACCAAAATCACTGAATATACAGAACAGGAACACAATCACTGTAGGTTTGAAAAAGTTCTTTTAATTCTGGTACCTCAGCCTTCGCCTTCTCCTGGAATACATTTTGCATAGTCAAACACCACCCTTTTTAAATCATGTCTAATTGAATTATTAGTGCACCATTCCATTTACCATAATTTAATTGCCTTCATTGTTAACACAACCATATAACTTGCATCTGAAACAACATTTTTAACTTCACTTGCTTTCATTATTTCTAACTTCATTAAATATCAAATTTATATAAACACTTTTATATGAATATCTTCCATTCATGTAAATAACTTTAATATTTTTTAAATAGATACTTAAATAAAGAACAATACTATAAATCATCACATTTATAAATATTCTGATTTTTTTAAGCTAATACTATTATTACAATATACACTCTACATGTCCTTGTTATTTTTTACTAAAATTCTTCAATAAACATCAATATTCTCTAAGCAATATGTGGAAAAAGTGAGTTTAAATTTCCATGTTTAACCCATTAGGGAACAAAGTTTTATAGTTGAGTAGAAGAAGACATACCCTGTGTATATGTGTGTGTGTGTGTGTGTGTGTGTGTGTGTGTGTGTGTGTGTGTGTGTGTGTGTGTGTGTGTGTGTGTGTGTGTGTGTGTGTGTGTGTGTGTGTGTGTGTGTCTGTGTGTGTGTGTGTGTGTGTGTGTATGTGTAAGGGGGAGTGAGTGCAGTACATTTAATCTAAAAGACCCAACGTCAAATGAAACAATGTCAGCTGCAAAAAGTAGACAACAAGGTAATCAACGCTGCTGCATGCATGGACCTGAGAAACACTGTTGGTTCATACAAAATCTATGTTTTAAAAACAAACAAAAAATATATTTTTTCAGGGAGCAAACCCCCCATATCCTCTGCTAATTATATTTACTAACTCAGAGATTGCACATAATATGGGGTATGGGCAAATTTAGTAAAAACGAACCCACTGTAGTTAACTGTGTTCAATAAACAAATCCAACCAAGAAAAAAAGAAGCACAGAAACGTTCTACACTTTTAAGTAAAACAACAAATATCTACAATTAAAATAAGAGTAGGAAAGCTTTCAGGTTTCCCCTTCCTCAGTGCTCATATAAATCAATTAAATGACTCCATTTAAATTAGTAAAAGACAAATCATGTAACACAGCCAGCCAATAAAAATATGCATATACTTAATGCAACTTCTGTTGTTTCTTGCATAATACTGGTTTCAAAGTCACTGTACTATTTATGTCAGGATACACATCTGCTTGTAACCTTATAATCCATGAATATTCAGTATTTTGAAGAATATTATTCATGTCACCCCCCCGATGTTCTTATTGATCACCACAATAACTCTAAATTTAAAAGTATGCTCAATGTCATTATCAGCTATATGTTTAGCCAATGCATTAGATTGAACACCCTTTCTAATTTCTGATTTGTATTTGATTATGCAATCTTTCAACCTTCTCCTACTTTTTCCTATATAAAATGAGGGGCATTTTATGCATGTTGCTAAATATACTATCTGTGATGTATTACAGTTGGCATAACACTCAAATTTATATACATATTTAGTCAGAGGATTGGTGAACTGTATACCGGTAATAATGTCTGCACAACAGCTACAATTCAAGCAAGGAAAAGTTCCTTGTTTGATATGAACATTATTTTTTGTTTTTATTATAATTCAAATCCTTAAAGCATAATCTCTGTCTAAGGTTTCTCTCATTTTTATAGGCAAAATAGGGTTTCCCAGTAATAATTTCCTTCGGTTCTGGCATGGATGGTAAAATATTCCATTTTTTTTTCATATAATATTCTCCCCTTCTCTTGTCCTAGCATTAAACGTTGTTACATATCTTATCTTATTGTCTTTTCTTTCATTGGGGTTGTACATATGAACTCTATCGTCATAAGGTGGCACCATATTATCTGACCTTTGTTCTGTGACTTCATTTGCTATTTTACTAACAGTTTCCTCATCATACCCCATTTTCAATAAACTCAGCCATCATTTCCTTCATCTGATTGTATTCAGCTTACTCACCCTACTAAATTGGCTTTTAACAATGCCCTTAAAGGTGTGAGAAGCATGCATGCTAAGTATATGTGTATATCTATTAGCATGCACTGATTTTTTATGCACACTAGTATGCACTTTGCCTTCATTTTATTTTCTAAATCAACATCCAAATAAGCCATATTTGTGCTAGAATAACATAATTTAAATCGTAATAAAACAGTGGTCCCCTCTAGGACAGTAACAAAATTCTGCAACTCTTCTTTGCCTTTCCACAAGAGAAAACAATCATCTATGAACCTTTTGTAAAATAACAAATTAGGGTCATATAATTCATCTTCTTTATATATAAACTTACTTTCCCACTGGTTTAAAATGAGATTGGCATAGGTATTGGCCATGGGAGTATCCATGGCCACCCCTGAGGTTTGCAAATATAGCTTACTATCAAATAGGAAGGTATTATTCATAAGAATTATGTCAATAATTTCACAGATGTTCATATCTTGCAGACACATTTATATTCAAATTCAAAAACTCTCGAATGGCTTCTATTCCATACACATTTGGAATGACCATAACAAAAGAGTTTATATCCAGTGTTACCAGTAAGAAATCTGTCCCATCATATTGGTTACACCAAGCATAGAATTTCTTTAAAAAAAATCACCCGAGTCTTCTATATAATATTTACATTGCTGCAAGTAGTTATTTAATGTTTTCTGCATGTACAAAAGGATCTGTTATCCAACCCTTCCCTGAGAAAATCGGCCTGGGGGGGGGGGGGTCAAAGATGTATGTATTTTTGGCAAACCATATAAAAGAGGCAAAACAGGACAGGGAACAGTGAAATAATGATGTTGTTCTAAAGTAATGCCATTCTGCAGCTGTAAGTCATAAATCATCATGTTTACATTTAAAATGCATTTCCTAACATTATTAAAATCTACCTGTTTTAATGTTTTTTCATCCATTAAAAAATTGTTCTAAAGTAATATCATTCTGCAGCTCTAAGTCATAAATCATCATGTTTACATTTAAAATATATTTCTTAACATTATCAAAATCTACCAGTCTAAATGTTTTTTCATCCATTAAATATTCTTGCATCAATTGCATATAATGACTTATATTAAACAATACAATAGCCCCTCCTTTATCTGCTTGCTTAATGACCAAGTCAGAATTGTTCTCCAAACTTCTTATGGCTTCACTTTCTTCTAGAGTCAAATTATAATATCTATGCATGTTCTTTTTATCAAATACATTTGTAATTTCAGCTTCACAAAGATCAGGAAATGCTGTTAATATTGGACAGCTATATGAAATAAACGTGCTGCTTCTCTTACATATGCTATTATTACATATACTAGAGTCGTTGAACAATATTTTTAAATTTAAATATATATAGTTTCAAATCCATAATAGCATTCACGACATCACCACCCCCACATGGTATAAATTGTAATCATTTGTTCAGAACTAACATATCTAAGTCAGTCAAGGCATAGTTTGACAGATTCACAATATTATTTATTTTACAAATGTCTACTTTTGACATACCACTTTGTTCTTGGTTAATGGACTTTCGTTCTTCCTCTTGATCGCCTCTGACCATTGCCTTGAGCTCGCCCTCAATGCTGACCTTGTTTTTATGTCTATTTTCTCTGGTAATTTTACTGGGAGCAGTTTGAATTGTTTTTAAAAAAACTGGTTGTTCTTTACAGTGTTTATGGTTGGAACACCGCTCTCTCCAGTAAGCCCAGGGGCAGTGATGATGCTTCCTGATTGCGAGCTCATCAGATTCCTATTGGTTGACTCTCGGCCATTCCAGCCCAAAGACTCAGCAGCTGTTGGTTCACTCACAACCTGCATTATACTTTCATCATTGGTTGTTACCATAGCAACTGGATGATTAACATTCCTTTGCATTTCTTCAGCCAAGAAACTATCTAATTGATCCAAGTTACTGTTTCTCTCCTTTTGACTATTGTGTTCACTAAATAACCAAAATTAGCAAAAACGGACAAAGCAGCTGCAGCACGGACTGTTTAATGTTAGCGCTTTCGGTTAAGGATATTCCTCCACCTTCTTCAGACATATACAATACAAAACACACAGCAGCACTTTTTATACATAATAAGCAACTGATTAAAAGCAATTAAAATAATTAATTAGATTAAATGCTTCATTACTACAATGCAATACTTTAAAGGACTAATACATTTAACCACATACATAATTATTTTAAAAATATATAATAGTACCATTAACTAAACCATGTTCTCTACGTAAATTTCTTGTAAATAGAAAGCTGTAATGGTGAAATGTTTGTTATTAAAAAATTGATATTAAAATTAATGAAAACAAGACAATAAAGTCAAATACAACTACTATCAACCATCCAGCATTCATATAAATATGTTATTACGTGAACATTCTGTGCAATTGAGCAGTACTACATCCTGTATAAGGAACCCCAATGACTTTGTAAATATATCTCTAAGAATAAGAATGAAAATAAAAATAAACCAATAATGAAAAATAATAATAATAACAGCAACAATAATAACTGTTTTTTGTTAATAACATTATCATTGTTTAAAAGAAACCAAATATTTGTTTCATAAGTCTATCTAACTCTTAATTAAAACATAAACCATAAAGATGTTATCACTATAAAGAAAAGGTATGATAACAACCTCATCTCTTCAATGCTTTTAATTTGAGGATACATTTAATAGATGCATACTCATTCAACCCTGGGGGTAAATGGGCAAGTGTTCTAATTTGCCATAAAACTTCCTGTTCTTCAAGCCACAGTTGCCATGTGAATACCCTGAGCACTCTTTTCTATTTTCTGTTGTGCAGCAGGTAAAAACACACCTCAGGGGGGGCCCATGGCAACTGTGTGAAGAGATGAGGTTGTTATCATACCTTTTCTTTATAGTGATAACATCTTTATGGTTTATCTTTTAATTAAGAGTTAGATAGACTTATGAAACAAATATTTGGATTCTTTTAAACAATGATAATGTTATTAACAAAAAAGAGTTATTATTGTTGCTGTTATTATTTTTATTTTTCATTATTGGTTTATTTTTATTTTCATTCTTATTCTTATAGAGATTATATGTGTACATGTATTTACAAAGTCATTGGGGTTCCTTATACAGGATGTAGTACTGCTCAATTGCACAGAATGTTCACATAATAACATATTTATATGAATGCTGGAGGGTTGATAGTAGTTGTATTTGACTTTATTGTCATGTTTTCATTAATTTAAATACAATTTTTTAATAACAAACATTTCACCATTACAGCTTTCTATTTACAAGAAATTTATGTAGAGAACATGGTTTAGTTAATGGTACTATTATATATTTTTAAAATAATTATGTATGTGGCTAAATGTATTAGTCCTTTAAAGTATTGTGTTGTAGTAATGAAGCATTTAATTTAATTAATTATTTTAATTGCTTTTAATCAGTTGCTTATTATGTATAAAAAGTGCTGCTGTGTGTTTTGTATTGCATATATCTGAAGAAGGTGGAGGAATATCCTTAACCGAAAGCGCTGACATTAAACAGTCCGTGCTGTAGCTGCTTTGTCCGTTTTTGCTAATTTTGGTTATTTGGTTGTTGATTTTGTGAGGTTTACTATTGTGTTCACTATTTTTTCTGGGCCAGAAGAAAATTTGACCTAGTTTGAAGACATTAACATCCCTAAGCAATTTGCATTTTTTGTTAGCTTCACGTTCTTATCAAAAACAGACAGCCTTTCAATCATCTGTTGGAATCTGTATGCTACTGAGTGGAACAGAGCATCCGATGTAATTTTATCTTCCAGCTGGTCAAGTTCTCCCATTAAATCACCTTCCATTTTGCCAAAAACGTCATTCATCAGTACCATGTAGTCTGCACTAAGTTTAAGATTCACCTGCTGCCACTTTGCTAGAAGCTTGGGGTATGTATTCACATAACTCGGCATTTTTAGAATATGTAAACCCCTAGGTAGTACCCCTAACTCCAAGTAGGCTAAAAAACTAAAACATTGCCACTGGAGTCTCTTATAGGATTGCACCTTTCTTACTAGTTGTACAATGTTTTTATTGAGTTCATTCATTCCCTGGACAGCATTTTCCTCATTGTTGGGTTCAGATGAGTCAGTGAATGCTAGTAATGCATTACTACCTTTAAACAGTACATTCTTTAGAGAATTACCAGTCTCTGGTCTCTCGTTTCATGATGGTACAAGTGAAGTCATAGTTCCAAACTGAATTCTGTGCTAGGCTGAGTCTTGTTATATGTAGGATGCCCACAGTGGAACACCACCAAGTCCAAAATTAGAAAAACAAATCCACTGCAGTTAACTGTGTTCAATAAACGAATCCAACCAAGAAGGAAAGAACCACAGAAACATTCTACACTTTTAATTAATACAGCAAATATCTACAACAAAAACAATAATATATAATAATAATAATAATAATAATAATAATAATAATAATAATAATTGAACACAAATTAGAAATTAGAATGGGTGTTCAGTCTAATGCATTGGCTAAGCATATAGCTGATAAAGACATTGAGCATACTTTTAAATTTAGAGTTATTAGGATGATCAATAAGAAAATCAAGTGGGGGGTGACATAAATAATATTCTTGAAAATACTAAATATTCATGGATTATAAGGTTGCAAGCAGATGTATACCCTGGCATACATAGTGCAGTGAATTTGAAACCAGTATTATGCAAGAAACAACAGAAGTTGCATTAAGTATTTTAGTTAAGATTTTTATGTATGCCTATTTTTATTGGCTGGCTGTGTCACATGTTTTATGTCTTTACTAATTTAAATGGATTCTTTTAATTGATTTATATGAGCACTGTGGAAGGGGAAACCCGAAAGCTTTGCTACTCTTATTTTCATTGTAGATATTTGTTGTTTTACTTAAAAGTGTAGAATGTTTCCGTGGTTCTTTTTTTCTTGGTAAGGGCAAATTTCCCATCCCCTGCATTTGTGTACTCTTACACATCTGTCAATCAGCTGCCCAGCTGAACATATGCGGTCAACTAGGCAGCTCTTGATCTACCACATAATTGACCTTTACTATAGCTCCTATATATGTGTAGTTGTGTGTTTATAAGCTGTAAATATGAGTGTTTAGACCTGAGGGCCATTGAAAACCACTGACTCCATAAATTCAAAATTAAAAACCTCATACTACATCCAAAGATCTAAGTTTTTCTTAACCAATGATACATTTTTGTGTTCTGTACAGTAAGAGGCAATTTGTTCCAAGTTCTTAGAGTAGATGAATATATTTGCTTCTTTGAGTAGTACAGCTTCAATGTATGCCAAAATTAGTATTCTGAAACTCATTTGTAATAGGATTTGAATAGACAGACTCCAATGAATGTTGCCTGATGTAATTCATTGTCAAAACCTTTGTATGCCAAAATGGCTATCCCACTGTAATGCTTATAATGAACAGTGGATACATTCCATTTGAACATCAAACTTGATAAATTAATTTATTTAGTGTAGGAATGTGTTTTGTGCAGTGCCATTAACCTGATTCCATTTTTTTGCAGCTGGCTTTAACAGCAAATGCAAACCAAATTATTTTATTCCAATAACGTTTTTAAATACTTTGTATGCAGTTGAGTTATATTCAGTTCATTCTTTAATGAAATAGACTTTAGCATGATTCCAATACTTTAAGGCCTTAATTCTAATGTTAGTTACATGTTTTTTTCAATGGTAGTTATTTGTTATTGTAATTCCAAAGGGTTTGCACTTGTGTGCTTCTTTGAGTGTTGAAACATTTAGAATATTTGGATAACTTGGTCAGAATTTTCAAATAAATAGATAAATTACAATACATTTAATTGTGTTGCAATTTAAACGTACAATTTTGCCCAAATGTAAGTAGTTTTGAGTAGTTATTAATTACATTGATGTCATCCAGTGATATCACAGTAAATCCAGTTTAGCTGTCATTAGCATATTTATTAATCTAGCATTAATTACAGATTAGCATTGTAGCAAAAACTCATTTAAAATAAAAGGGGCACAAAAATGATCCTTAGGGAGCACCAATAAAGGTGATTGAGTAGCTGAATCTAGCATTGTATATAGTGACACAATGTTTATACTCAGTAAGCCAGTTCTATATCCCTCTAATCTAATATGGGCTAAAGTGAAAATAAATTAAAGCCTTGTATAAAGAGTAATGAGACAGTGTGTGTCATAGGCTTTTGCAATGTCTAAAAATATTGCAACAGCTGATAGGCCTGCATCTAAAGCTATGCTTATTAACTAATAGAATTCTACCAAGTTTAAAAGAGTAGACCTTTCAGGCCTAATACATTGTTGACCTGTGTCATTGATAAAAACAGGAGGCAGTCACTGGAAACAAACTCCACCTTTTAATGGTGCTTCTGGTACCTCGGCAAACAGCCTCCAAGGAATAACATAAGCCACCAGCCATTCCCATTTTATGTCAAACTGCTCCAATTAAGCAATCATCTCATCACCCAATAATCTACTACAAGAACCTGTTTAAACAAACATACCCTTAAAAGGGGTAAAATATTTTTCCATATACAATAAGTTACAAAACATCATATATAAATATTATAACTTATACATTTAAATTCCCATCTAGATTCATACCTTTAGATTTTAAAGTATTTAAGTGTCTAACTATCTAATAGAGTTTCTTTGTGCCACCTTCTGAGTTACTTTCCAGAAGTTGTAAGAGTGCCTCTGATGCTTTGTTCTTTGCTATTGCCACACCTATCTTTGCCTTTGTTAGCTAAACAGTATTCTTTTTAGTGTGGTCTGCCTTTTCTATCTACTACTTTTTCTTGTGCTCCTTCTGTCTTTTGATGACTTGATTTGAATAAACTAGAATAGTATTTGTTAAATACACCAGCTGTTTGTTTAGGATCATTAACAATATTGCCTTCACTGATTATAGAGTGAATAAACTTCTTTGGCTGAGTTATATAAATTATATACTTGCAATATACACACACACACACACACACACACACACACACACACACACACACACACACACACACACACACACACATCTATATATATATATATATATATGGGTTTACTTTTCTCGATCGAAATTTCAAAATCTTGAACTAGAAATTAGAAACTCACTTAAGCAAAAGTGCACTATCTTGTGATGTCTTACTTTTGCCTCATATTTGATTTTTTTTCTCTATTTTTGTTGAGTTTAAGGTCTTTTGAGATCATATTAAGTTTGTATTTCTTTCTGGCAATAGAATGCTTCCGTTATAGCATGCATGTTTGTTTCTTCTTTTTGAAAAGTTTGATTAGTCTAGAATTCCAGTGGTATGGAACCTTGTTTTTGACATCTCTATCCAAGGCATTAGTGACAGTTTTATCTAAGGACTCTGTTAGTATATTTTTTTATCTCTGGTAATCAGAATCAAAGTCACTACATATCACATCGGCCCAATTGATCTCTGATAATGAAACAGGAGTTTCTGAATAGTTGAGTAGTCACTAGTCATGTTTGGATTATTTCATAGAAAGTGTAAACCAAAAAATATTGAACTGTTCAATGGACAATTCTGAAGTGTCTTTATCCAAGGTTATTTATTTATTTATGTATTTATTTATTCATTCATTCATTTTATTTTATTTTATTTTACATTTGTTTACAGGAATGGTCCAATTGCTGGGCTAGTAGCCTGTTTTCAGAGGCAGCCCAGGGAGAAAAGCTCCATACAGTGTAATAGATACGAGAACACATATATTTGTAAAGCATGAATAAATTTCAGACATAATTATAACATCTTGATAGAGGCTCACAAATGCAGTAAATTACAAAAATGTCTACAAGAATATATAGGATAAGTCAGAACTTCTGTTACTATAAGCTGGTGATGGTTTAGAAAGTTCTCCAAAGTTAAGAAAAAATTATAATGGAGTTCTGAACTTATGAAAGGTGTTCTGTAAGAAATAAGTAATCTGTTGTATATGCCATGAGGAGATTTTAGGTCAATTATTAATATTTCTACTATCGTTAGTAAAACTAGTTCAGTTTGAAAATGTTCATAGGGCACCCCAACTTGTCTGATAGATCATATACATTCAAATTTTGTATAGCGAGTAAACATAAGTTAGAGTTGTCCCTTGTTTCTACAGTACAGCAATACTGATATTTTCTGTCCTATCCAACATAGTTCATTGAATTTATTCCCTAAATTTTAAGCATTACAGAAATAAACAGTATTATGTTCTGAATTATTGCATTTGAATGGTTTGAAATTCCTAAAAAAGTTTTAGAAAGACCTTAATCTTGTTGATAACATAACCTGCACCATAGTAACATAAGTAAATATGTTTTTTATTAATTTATTTTATTTTAGAATGCAGTTAAGTTAAATGGTATCTTAAACTTTTAAACAATAAAAATCAATACAAAACAAGTATATACACAGTACATAACAAATATTGCTATCTGAGAAACTACATTAATATTTCTTTAATAAATCTTTAAGCTTTTGCCAAGATAATTTATTGTGCGTGACAGTTCTATTATGTAAGATTTGTAGCTCTTTATTACATACTTGTTTTGCTAGACATATGAAATCCAAAAAAGAGAAATAGATATTAGTTTTCCAATTTAAAGTAATGACTTTTCTGGCAATAGCCCGTATTGACCATAAGAGAGACACTTGAATTTTAGGAACTAAACCTGGACTTCAAACATTAAGTAATAATAAGGAATTTGATATTTCGCATCTGTATGACCACAAGGCCTTAACAAAACTTCTAAGCTCATTTCAAAATATTTTGTTCTCCTTGATATTTTAAATTTTAACAAAGGAAAAGGTATTATTATATAACTTAATTACTAAATCTATAAATTTTAATGAAAAATTATGTCTTTATAGTTTTTTGTAAATATAACCAATTTATTGTATCTAAAGCCTTATCAATGTCTAAATATAGGATCAACAACTCTTTATTATTATTATTATTATTATTATTATTATTATTATTATCAAAATCCTTTAAAGAAAAAGTCTAATGATAATACCGTGCACTTTTCTACCTAATAGGAATCCAGTCTGGTCATTTCCGATTAAATTGGTATTATATAATGTAATATTTTAGTTATAATTGCCCAGAACATTTTATAGTCAACATTTAACAAAGAAATAGGTCGATATGAGGAGCATAACTTAGGGTCTTTATCTTGTTTTAAACTTGGGGAGAGCAAAGAGTATTTCCAAGAAGGTGGAATATGTAATGAACTTTTGACTTCATCAAAAACATTTGTAAGAGTTATTAGTACACTACCTGGGTATATTTTATATAACTCTGGTATTAAACCATCTAAACCAGGAGCTTTGTCATCTTTAAAATGTTTTATTTGTTCTTTTAATTTCTTAATAGTAATTGGTTTGCCTAACATATCATTTTTTTCTTTTTTGACTTTATGTACAATATGTTTTTTTAAGAAATTTTCAGTATTATCAGTATTATATAATATTAGAGCTTTGTTATTCATTTCATCATAATACCCCCTGAATACTTCCAAAATATCTTTTAAATTAGTTGCCTTTTTAAGGTTTTATTCACTAAATATGTAATTTCTTTAATATGATTAATGTTATTTAGCATGTTTGATCTTACTGCTATTCTATGCATATTCTTAGGATTTACTGTGTAAGTTTGTAACTCGAGCCTCTCTAAGTTTATTGCAAACTTATGATTTAATATTTCCATGTATTTTTGATTTAATGTTTTTAACTCTGCTTTTATACCTTTATCACAGGGTTTTCATTTTAATTTTAAACTATCAATCTTTGTTTGAAGTATGTTTAATTCATTATCCCATTTCTTTCTTTTCAATAAGTAGTACCATACATATAAGTTTTTAACACATCTCACAGGATAATATTACAAACTTTGCCATTGTTGTTAACATCCATAAAAAATTATAATTCTTTTGGAAACTATTCTTTACATCCTTTAAGTTTAATTAAATATGCTGGTATTCTTTGCCAACTTATTAGGTCACTCAGTTTTAAATTAATTTTAAACTTAATGGCATTATGGTCTGACAAAGGACAGGATGTTATTGATACTTCTACTTTTGAGTATAGTCCATCATTTGGTACCAAATCTGTAGTTATAATGGGTATAATTTAGAGTAGCTATGATGACATTAGTTGTATGTGAAATAGATAAAAAATGTTTACCTTTGTTATGTATATTGGATACCTGGAATTTGTTATAAAGTAGCAAAAAGGCATCTAGATCTTATAACTTTACAAGCAAGAGGTGACATTCTAATGGCAGGAAATTTTAATTGTATACTTAACAGAAAAATACACTTCTAATGACAAGAAACCTAAAATTACTGCTAAACAGTTAAGTAATTTTACTAATATGATGTATTTTAGAGATGTTTATAATTTAAAACTGGCAAATATTCTACCATATATACATACATGCCTTGGTCACAGATAAATTATTCAGAGTATGTGATCAAATCTAATTTAAATGTTGTATACATTTGTCTTAACCAATTTTGGAAAATGAATGTTTTGGTAAATATGTAATTGTTTCAACTTTTGATAGAAAAAAAATAACTGAAAGTAACTTTAATCTTGTTTGATTCTAGGATTTTCAAAATGTCTGTGGTTGAGAAGAGTATGGTTAAGTTCATTTATCCCAGAGTGAGTGAGCACATGCTTGTTATTAAATGCACATTTAAGTAGTCTATAATGGTGGAATATCAATAAATGTTATGCTTGAAAATGATGAAGTACTAACTTAGTATTTGTCTATGTCCCTCAGCTTCCTACATAATGGTTTAAACATAAAGTCACTCAATACTAGTATCTAATTATTTACCTTTGAGTTATAGCCAGGCACTCATTCAGCTTCCTGGTTAGGTAAGTTTGTTAATGTAATAGCTGAAGTTAATTTTTCTTGTTTATCATTTTAGCAGTCATCACTGTTTGTTTCCCTGTTTTTGTTGATTGCCATCCTCTGTGCTACAGATTCTAGGTCTTTTACAATTTTTCTTTTCTTTAATACATGCAAGAGTGAGCTTAGAAGATCTATTTAATTTAGTCCTACCATATATTTCTGATAAACTTTCACAATTTTTTTCTGGGCCAACATTTCTTAGTTTCTTGCTGGGTTCCTTAGGTCCATAGGCAGTATTGTTAACTTGGGGTGTAATACTAGTGGATTATTTAAAGACACTGTATTATTAAATAATAAGATTGCATCCTCTTTTACCTGTTGGATTTATGTGTCTTCAGCAAAAGTAACAATGTTATTGTTGGAGGTGTTGAAGTCTAGCAGGAACATATAATGCATAATCTATTATTGCTAGAAACAGGGAAAAAGTGAAAACTTTCTAGATTTAAATTTTTGTCTAAGTAAGTACAAGATGAGTGAGTGCGTTTTTTTTTTTCTATTCCTACAGGGGAACTTGAACTACCCAAGTGTGATGCAATCTCTGTATCTAGAGGATAACCATGTGCGTATGAGTTGACCTTCTTTCTCTTTTAGCATGGGTAAAGAAGTGGCAGTATGTTTTCTTTTGTCTGTTGTCATACTGTGTACATTATATACAGTAGAGGTTGCCCTCTTTTTTTTTTTATACAAATCCTACCATTTTACTGGAAGGTAGAGCTGAAGTACTTAACACAGAAACAACAGCAGGAGAAAAAAGAAAAATACAAACAAAGAAGATCTTTTAAGTCATCATACCAATAATCTATATATGAAGTTATAGTTCATTAGGATGCACCTAGGCCAGTATTCAAAGCACTTACACAAATGTACTGGGGCTATCCATTATATTTGCGAATGAGTGCAGCTGAGTTGTGATTCATAGACGACATTTATGCCAATGCATGACAACCTGGAATGTGCTTATGCAAATGTGTAAATAATGAGATGTAAATGAGGAGTGATGAAAAGATTCTTATGCTAATGAAGTATATTTTACACCATTTGTGATTCATAGTCAGAGTTTCCTGTTTTCCATGCTGGTCACAGATGAGCTATATAAAGAGAAGCCTTGCCAAATCTATGAGAGTTGCAGTCAGTGAAAATGCTGTTACTTGCTGTTAGCTTTGCTATTTCCAGGTCTGAGTTGATTGTCTTTGCTGCACCAAAATCATTTGCTTCCAGCAATGCTTGCTGGACAAAAATATGAAAATATAAGCAACGGATTACTCATTATAACTTTGATAATCAGTCTACAGGGACATTATAAGGGTCTTATTGGTATGTTTGACTCCCATGGGGGCACTGGAGGAATGCATGGACTTTTTATCCTTGTGGACACCAAGGTATGTACAGCCCTCACTATACTTGCTATAAGAGCCATCCAGAGACAGATTAGGGACATGTTGGGTATCTCACAGGGTGTTGTATAGAGGATTATTCAGCAGTTTCTAGATGTACGTTTGGCACTATGGATTAGTACATCTATTTCCTGGTTTCACCTAAGTACCAGGTCAGGACTACAGGACTATGCATGCCTTTTATTGGCTGCCATATTTCTCTGATGTATTTGGTGCAATAGATTGCACCCACATTTCAATTAGGGCCCCTTTTTGTCCACACAGGAGCAGTATCACAATAAGAAGGGATTCCATTCCATCAATTGCCAGGTACTGTATGATGCAGGGGGGGGGGCATCATCAATGTCTGTGCCCAACATCCTGGTAGTGCACATAATTCCCATATCTGACACACTAACTTATTCTACTGCCTCTTCATGCATTGTAGGACACACAATGGCACAATGGTCCTCTTGTTGGTAAGTGAAAATTACATTTCAGAAGTTATTCATTTTTCATGTTAAAATGTATTGCTGAATGCTTTTTTCTCCTGTCTTTTCTCATCTGTCTTTCCTTTTTTTTTTTTTTTTTGATGATGCTTGGTATCCACTGGAGCTATGGCTGATGACACCAGTAAGAAAGCCAAGTGGAGCTGCAGAGGAGCTGTATAACACATCCTGTTCCAAACCCTTGTTGTTAGTGAGAGGGTATTTGGCATCGTGAAGAGTCATGTCAGGTGTCTGGATGAGTCTGGGGGAGCCTTTCAGTATGACCCAGCTAGTGCATGCATGATGTCTACTGCATGTTGCATTCTGCATAGCATGATCATGTTGCGGTCTTACAGTGAAGTGACCTATGATGTCACTGTTACTTATGAATGCCTGCTCTAATCCTCAAAGTGGTCCTCTAGGTTTGGCGATACTGGTGTAGAAGTGCAGGAGTGGCATGTTAATGTGCTTGACCTTGTGTTGTTTGTCACTTTCTGCAGAATTACTAATATGTTTTGGGGTAAGAAATCCTGTCATTAAACATGGGAATTGCCTGCTACTTTCTTCAGGTTGCCTCATAAATATAACTCAGTTATCGTCATCATTATCATCATCATTAGCGACACCCATTCTGCTGCTATCACCCAAATTTATTGGTGTAAAGTTGAACTGTTTGCTTCTGATGCTGACCCTGTAAACATATTTGAAAACATTAATAATAATGCTAAAGCATTCAGTAAAGTATACTTACAAGGGGAGAGTAGGACACTTATATACACTATTCTCATTTCCATTATTTGCTGATGTTCAAGGTTTATCTAATAATAATTAACTGTGACATGTCAATTTTCTCTATATAAGGGTGTGTTACTGATTTTTAAACCAATCTTCATGAGCGGATGAGTGATTCTGCTGCTGCAGACATTAGTAAGATGGAGCAGTGTCCACTTCACCTCTAATTATTCATGTTCCACCATCTTCTATGTCAAGGTCATTCCAACAGATGGATAGAAGGTATTCCTCATCTGGGGTTAAGTGAATAAAATTTGGAGGCACCCCACTTGTAGTGGTATGGAAACTGCATTCTGCTTGGCCTTGCTTCTTAGCATGTGCTACCATATCATTTGACCTATTTCTTAGCATGTGTTACCATATCATTTGACCTATTTCTTAGCATGTGTTACCATATCATTTGATATATTTCTTAGCATGTGCTACCATATCATTTGACCTATTTCTTAGCATATGCTACCATATCATTTGACCTATTTCTTAGCATGTGCTACCATATCATTTGACCTATTTATTAGCATGTGCTACCATATCATTTGACCTATTTCCTAGCATGTGTTACCATATCATTTGACCTATTTCTTAGCATGTGTTACCATATCATTTGACCTATTTCTTAGCATGTGTTACCATATCATTTGACCTATTTCTTAGCATGTGCTACCATATCATTTCACCTATTTATTAGCATGTGCTACCATATCATTTGACCTATTTCCTAGCATGTGTTACCATATCATTTGACCTATTTCTTAGCATGTGCTACTACATCATTTGACCTATTTCTTAGCAAGTGCTACCATATCATTTGACCTATTTATTAGCATGTGCTACCATATCATTTGACCTATTTCCTAGCATGTGTTACCATATAATTTGACCTATTTCTTAGCATGTGTTACCATATCATTTGACCTATTTCTTAGCATGTGTTACCATATCATTTGACCTATTCTTGCACTGTGCCAGTGGTCATTTTCTGCCACCCACTGCAGCTCACTACATTAATTTCAACAACTACTTGACTCCATATCTTGCTTCTCTTGGCTTGTCTGGGCACCCCTTTATCAAAAAGAAGTTCTCCATATGTCCCATATAGTGCTATGAGGATATGATTTTCCTCATAGCTGAAGTTGTCCTTTCTCTACTTTGAGCCCTTATTTTCCATCATTACTACATGTGCAAGAAATAAACAAACAAATAAATAAATAAACAAATCAATCAATCAATCAATCAATCAATAACATAAAAAAATAAAAAGAGGACCACAGCAAAGTTTGGATGTAATCAGCTTTTAAAGTACAAAATACTTGTCAAGTCTTCCTGCCACCCACATTAAATAAAAATGTTGCTTAGCACAGAACATATAACTACCCAGAGAAATCTCAATATAGCCCTTAAAATTGCAATATGTAACCTGCAGTTCATTCAGGTCATGAATGCAATCACTTTTGTCACAAGAAGCATCCTTTTCTACCATAATCCATTGTCATGATCTGATAATGCTGTCATTTTTATTCCTCAATGTCACTCTAAAAAGATCAAATTCATCATACATGCATGTTGATATCCTTAGTACTGCAGAACGTCTGTAGTAAATTACTGAATTTATATGCACGTATGCAGAATCAGTAAATTATACAAGAGTAATGCTCATTTTCTGTCATTTGTAATCATTTCCACTACTGCTTTCATAAAATCCAACTTCAAAATGATAGAAATCTACCAATCAGTCAATGCTATCACAACATGCACATCATACATGTAAGTTCATTACAAATGGCCCTTAATTTGATAATGAAATAATATTTTAAGTGTTTATTATTAAAATATGATATATTTTAAAAACATTGGGCCAGATTCAGGAAGCCTCCGTGTAAGAGTTATAACTCTTACACGGAGGCTGCAGTGAAACTGTGTGATGTCAGCATGTCATGCATATGCATGAGGTGCATAAGGCATGCTGAATCACACTAGTAACTCTTACACGGTCCGTGTAAGAGAGTAGGGGGCGTGTCTGTAGGCTAAGCCCTGCAAGCGGACATGCCCCTGGAAGACTAGAATGGCTGAAAGTAAACAGCCACGAGAGAGGCCATGGAAATGTGCATAAACACACTACACAACACATGCCCCGATAGACCATCACTGTATAAAGTGAAGAGATGTAATAAAATTAAATTAAAACCTTTTTTTTTTTTAAAACCCGTAAATGTTTGCTACTGTGTAGCCCGTGTGCGGGTGTGCTACTAAGCGCAATCACAGTTAGCAATCAGTGGAAAAGGATATAAGAACTAAATATGCAAAGTAAGCCAAGAAGTAATAGCTTAGCGGTAGAGTTGCCGGCCTAAGAGTAGGCAGGCAGGGTTTGAGCCCTCACAACAACCTTTTTTTTTTTTTGTAAATAAGCACTAAAAGGCCCCCTGACAGTATTGTACACATGTAAATGTATTCCGTTTTGTAAAATGGAATGAAAGGGAGCATATATTCTGAAGTAACACAATAACAAAAATAGTCAGAAATGTACTGATAGGTAAGCTGCTGTGAGACGGAGTGCCCGTAGCTGAGTAGTGTTTAAAAGCTGCAAACTGCGTGCTTGTTGCTAGGCATCGGTTTAACAGAGTGAAATTGTTTGCAACTAGCTGTGCTTAGCTGAACATGTGTGTCACTAGCCAATTAAGGTTTATCCCAGCGCACACCGTTTTTGCACGGCGCTCCCACAAGCTAACTGCCAGTGCGCATGCGTTAGCTCAGCAAACGCGCAGACCTGGTTTTAAGTGCTTAAAAGTGCTTTTGGCATGTTTGATTGACAGGTCTCAACTCATTTCTGTCAGGAAAATCAAAAATCAGTTGCCAGATTCGAACCCAGGATACCATGCACTAGAGTCAAGGTACTAAACCACTAAGCCATGACAGCAATACCTAGAAATGCAGAAATAGCATATATATGGGATAAAATCCAGAATGGAGCATGATAAAGCATTTTCAGTGAAGTAGATACAATTCCAAAATGGCCAATCAGAGAAATGTGCGGGAAAATCGGCATATATAAGCCCCATAGGCGGGAATACACAGCAGAGGCGATTGTAGATCAGAGCTGCAGTCAGAATGAGTGGAGTAGGTGAGGGGCGTTGCTTTCGAGCACAGCGTTGGGGCGTTGAGGAGTCCAGATACATGGTCTGGCTCCTTGTCCACCATCACGAGGCCCAACTCATGCAGGGCCAGGTCTCATGGGGAGCATATAGGGCAGAGGCATGGGACCAGTTGGCTCGTGATCTGACCAGTGCTACTGGCATTCCACGCACTGGTGAGCAGGTCCGTCACCACCATGCGGACTTGAAGCGACGCAAGCAAGACCAGTTGTCCGAATGGATCCAGGAGGCCGGGATATGCCCAACGCCCACTACTGAGTAAGTTACATTTTACTTATGTATGTAAGGATTTCAACTAGCTGATACCATGGAGATGTGTAGTCCAATATTACTTCTTTTGTATTACAGCTGCAGGTGTCCGCTCTTGGAATCGCGAGATGCATGCCCGTAGGCTGGTGCGGATGCGCCACCGTGCAGGTTAGTAACCCCACCCAGTACTTGTAAATAAATATTATACTGTAGCATGTATCAGAACACTGCAGTGTATTGATTAAAAGTAATATAATGTGCAAGCAAGATTTGAAAGTCTGCAGGTATGGCTGCAACAAGTTCATCAGTATGCAAGTGTAACTGGAAATATAATTGATAGAATTAAACAGTGCTGTCATACAGATGTCCCACCATTAATTAAATATAGTGTAACCTGCAGTAGTCTCAAGAGTACAGCTTCAGAATCTGAGGTAGTCACATGTGAGATATATCCCTGTTGAAATGCTGAATCATGACAGAAGTGAGGCTGTTGGAAAGTGTTTGAATCACCACTAGTCTAACATGTGAACAAAGCCTAGAAGTAGCAACCTGAACTGTGAATTTGCAGGAAGTGTGAGACTGACAGAAAGGGTCATGTATGAATAAATAAAGTAGTAATAACCCGGAATATATTAGCCCCAGTGTGTTTCTACAGAACTAAATGCATGTGGGAAGTACAACTTAATATACCAAACTGATTTCAGTGTGTCAGAATCTGGAATGTCTAGCCAAATGCTGTATATGGTGATCACAGTAAACAATTTGCAGATAGAATGAATGATTATCTGACAGACTAAACAGCCATAGTTGTCCCCTGTCCTGTCATCAAAGTGTAGCAGGATGATGTATCTGATCAGATTCAAAATAAGTAGGATAGTGATGTATTTGTAACAGGTGTAGCTTGACAGTCAAATAAAATTTATTTTGAAACATCAGCCTCAACTTAATTGTGTACCTATTATAAATGTAAATCAATGTGTAACATATGAATGTGTCATCACTTTCTATCTCCGCCCAACCCTATAATTCCATATAACAACACCCACTAAATAATGGTATGTGAACATTTCATTAATCATGGACATTTGTCCGTTTCAAAAATATATGCATGTCTGTTCGTGCATGTGCCCTGTTCATACCTGCAAATCTGATGGCCTGTTGCCATTAATCAACCCTGCATGTTGTTTGACTGTGTATTTCTGTTCAAATAATGCATGTGATATTGATATGCCCCTTGTTCAATGGTGTTAATATCTGGGTGTTTGTTTGATGGGAATACCAATGCATGCTGTTACAACTAATCTGAATGGAATACAATGCCACTAACCCAAACTAACATAACTACTCACAAACCTAGAACGCTTGGGAAGGCAGGTCCCAGCGGACCCACCTCTCCCACCTCAGCTGGTGACTGCACCTGGCACTAGTGCCCAGGCGGACCCCCTCCGGTGGCCCTGTGCCACCTTTGGGTGGAAGCGCTGCAGGGGATGGGGCCCGTCTCCCCTCTGCAAGTGTGGCCGGAGGGGTTCGTCCACTCACCCTCCGCGGTGTCCGGTCTGTGGTGCGAAGGGAGATCCAAGACACTGTTCTTGGGCCCCTACGCCAGCTCGAGGCTCGTGTGGCACAGCTAACGGCCCCGGCCGTTGCCCCGCCTACACAGCCCCGTCCTGGGCTGTGAAGGAACAGTGGCAACTGCCTATGGGTGGGGATATCAGTTCCACTGTTGCCATCTGTGGGCTCATGCATCTTGGAAATCCCAACCTCCGTCCCGTCAATTGTGTAACCTTACCACGTGTGTCATACACCGCCCCTGTATGCGTCTTGTCTGTCTTGTCTGTTAACCTACCCAACCTACCTCCCCAGCTATACCGACTTCCTTCACCTGACATACCACTCTCACCTGAAAAAAAAAAAAAAGGGCACTCTGTACCCACAAAAATTACGCCCCATACATAGCTGTCCATGTCGCACACATGTCTGCTTGACATTGAAACAGTTAATTACAATTGGCTCTACAACAACTATTAATGTTGTCCTGACACCTCTCTCAGGGGTGAAAGGTTTCTAATGTCTCACCAAAATACATGGAAATGCACAGCTGTTGCTGCCAAAGACATGGGCATCTATGGGCCTTACCTACATCCCTCCTGCAAATCCCACGCTTGTTTCCCTACTGTCTTACCCTCTTTGTGACCCCTTTTTCACCACTTTCCTGTCACCCCTTTTTCTTTTCTTTCAAAGAAATTAACGCGGGTGTGCGCTTGTGTTAGCGGAGCTCACCGCCAGTCTTGTCACGTGAGCTCCAGCAAACGGCGCAGACCTGGTTTAAAGTGCTTAAAAGTGCCTTTATGGCACTTTGATTGACAGGTCCTGTACTCAGTTTGAAAGTTTGCTAAGAAAAATAAATTCCCACTGTCAGTCTCGAACCCAGGACCTTGGTAACATTAGTCTGTATGACCTACCACTAAGCCATGCTTGCTTTACAAGAACACACTGCTAAAATAAATATAACATGTAATAGTAGGAATCAGTATAAAGGCAATATAGGAGATGTACTATCTAAAGCATGTCAGGTAGGGTTTTAATGGCCAAATTACTGGATTCCCATACTAGTTCAGTGTGAACAGAAACAGCCCTGCTACCTGTTAGCTTGTACATAATAATGTAAGGTAATGTACATATGTGAAGGTATGTATATCTACACATACATATATATAAATATATATTAATACATATGAAATATAGTCGTAGGTCTCAGTAGCCATACACACTCACTACAGGAAACAGTGAACATAATTGCAGCAACCTGAATCTGCAACACAGCCTGACCCCTGTGTGACCTACTTACCCTTCTAACTGCTTAAAGGTGGCCTCAGCACTTTGATTGACAAGTCCTGTACTCAGTTTGAAAGTTTGCAAAGTAAAAAAAATTCCCACTGTCAGTCTCAAACCCAGGACCTTGGTAACAGTAGTCTGTATGACCTACGACTAAGCCATGCCTGCTTTGCAAGAACACAGTGCTAAAATAAATATAACATGTAATAGTAGGAATCAGTATAAAGGCAATATAGGAGATGTACTATCCAAAGCATGTCAGGTAGAGTTTTAATGGCCAAATTACTGGATTCCCATACTAGTTCAGTGTGAACAGAAACAGCCCTGCTACCTGTTAGCTTGTACATAATAATGTAAGGTAATGTACATATGTGAAGGTATGTATATCTACACATACATATATATAAATATATATTAATACATATGAAATATAGTTGTAGGTCTCAGTAGCCATACACACTCACTACAGGAAATAGTGAAGATATATGCAGCAACCAGAATCTGCAACACAGCCTGGCTCCTGTGAGACCTACTAAGCCCTTTAACTGCTTAAAGGTGCCTCCAGCACTTTGATTGATAGGCCCTATACTCAACTCAAAAGCAGAATATGAGCATACTAGTAGGCCCTACCACAAGACCATTGTAACACTAGTCTGTATGACCTACCACTAAGCCATGACTCTCATACAGGAATATAGTGCTAAATAAGTGGAACACGTAATAGTATGAATGAAGATAAAGGCAATATAGTATGTCTACTACCCAAAGCATGTCATGCAGACTTTTATAGTCCCAATTACTGGGTTCCCATACTAGTGTAGTGTTACCAGAAACAGCCCTGCTAATTGTTAGCTTGTACCCAATAATGTCAACTAATGTACATATATGAAAGTATGTATATGTACACAGATATATATATATATATATATATATATATATTTATATAGCAATACATATGACATATAGTTGTAGGTGTCAGTATGCATACACACTCACTATAGGGAACAGGCAAGATAAATGCAGCAACCTGAATCTACAACACAGCATGAAGCATGGTAGATGTACTAACCTTCACACTCACAAAACACTGTCAACAGCATACCAGCATGGTCCACGCCCTACAATCTGAAAGGGCAACGCCTATCTCACATACCCTTTTATAGCAGTGTCCTGAAATCACAGTGAGACATGCAATCAGTACACACCCAGCTGCATGCAATTAGCAAATGCTGCCTTACAATTGGTGCAGAGGCCATCACATGGACCTATGCAGATACCTACAAAAGCAATGAGTACCCACACTACACTCATGCAATACATTCATTGCACAAAACCGACAGAGAAAGAGAGAGAGAGACAGAGAGAGAACAAAACAGAACAAAACAGAAATAAAGACAGCCAGCAGCAAAACCAGCAGCAGCAGCAGCAGCAGCAGCAAACTTCAAGCAGCACCAGTGACACACCAACAGCTGCCACAAACACAGGTAATGCAAAGTAGCAGGTTAATCCTGTGTATACTGTGACACCTCAAATGTATCATACTTCACTATCTATAGGTATGTCCATGAGATAGGTTGTGTGTACATAGTCATGAAATATAAACATATGTAATATTGTTGTACATGTGGGCCATAACTAACACTTCCATAGCTTAGAACACAAGGCCAGTTGTGCATATGATGCAGTAGTTCCCAGGGTCAGTAGAGGTTCCTCCTCATTGGTGTGGGACCACTGTGTATGTATGGCACTGTTCAGGTACATATCCTGTAGTATGGCCAGGGATTAATATCAGTCTGTCATGTGGTGCTATGTCCTCCAGGGGTGAATGTAGCACACATCCAGGGATACCATTTCGTAACAGTGATGATATGTGTTCTGCAATGATGAGGGTGGCTCTCACCTGGACATGTGAGAGGATAGGGAGGTTACAGTCATCTGGGATAACTAATAACACGTGTGTAGGACAATGGGGGTACCTGCACCTAAACTGTCTGCAACAATGTTGGCAATATCTGTGCATTTGGTGAATGTGAAGCATCTTAACACTGCAGACAACAGATGCCTTCCGTCATGTGAATCTGCCCTGTGCTGCAGTAGCCTCCTACTATTGTTATACAATATGCGTGTATCTGTAGTCCACTGGACAGGATTAATAAGTGGTGTGCAGTTGTTCTGGGTTAGATAACTGTGTGCACAGTACATGCAGTATGTGGGATGTCTGTGAGTACGCATATGCAAAGGTGCTGGCGGTGTGTGTTGTGGCTTCCACTGGCCCAGTGGGCTGCATGGATAGCATCACTGTCATAACTACTGAATAACTGTGTAATAACATGCATACATAGCAAGGTAGTGTACTGTGCTTGTGGTGTTGTTCAGATATGTATATCCAGGCTGAGTAATGTGTGTCCACATCACAGGGTTGGATGGCAGCACACATCCAGTATGTATGGATGAACACCCAGAATGTGTCAGGCGTGTCACCTGTGCAGAAGTATCTGGCCATTACCTGTGCATCCCCACAACACACACACATGCAACATATGGCAGATGTACTATAGCAGTACACACATGTTCATAGGTTCATACTAGGCTATCTGCCGAGGGCATTTACAAGCCTAGCCCATCGTTTTGTGGCTTACGCCACCCCTTTAGTATGGGGAACCATACCCATTATTTTGCTGTGCCTCTGTCGAGCAGTGACACGGAGGTAATCCCTGGGGTATATCTGCGATCTCCCATCCATTGGTCAAGATTTCTCTTGAACAAGGCTAGCGAGTGCTCTGCCTCACATATACCGTGATTTTGTTCCACAGCATAGGGAGTCTTTGGGTGATGAATCTATCCCTACAGCATGTCCTATTAATAGCCGTGTCGAGGTTTAAGTCTCCCGCCCTTGTGGCTCTGATGGATCTAGGTTTTTTAGGTGAAGCATATTCATCAAATCTGGGTTTGACATGGCCTTGTATGTTGGGCAAAGGTCACCTCTGAGCAAGCGGTGGCGACTGAATAGAACATACATGGACATGCTGGAGGGGCAAATTCCTAACTGAGAGGCTCCCTTCACTCTGTAATGAGCTCGAACAGTTGAGAATGAACAGTTCATAGGTTCATACTAGGCTATTTGCCCTAGGGCATTGGTAAGCCTAGTAGAATGTGTTTGTCTTTTGCCACCCAATCACATCTTATGCTGCTATGCCCTTGTCCGACTTTAGTATACTTTGCCTCTGTCTAACAGCGACATAGAAGTGATACCTGGGGTACAACTATGATCTCCATCCACTCATCCAGATTCCTATGGAAGAGAGTCAATGAGGGACTCTGCCTAACCAGTAGTGTGAGCTCATTACAGAGTGAAGGGAGCCTCTCGGTTAGGAATATGCCCCTCCAGCATGTCCATGTATGTCAGTGCTGAGGTCCAGCTCTCCTGAGCATGTGGCTGTATGGGACTCTGATTGCCTGAGGTGCATCACGTTCATTACTGCTAGGTAGGACATGGCTGTATATGGCATGCACAGATTGCCTCTGAACAGGCAGTATGCCACTGAGTCCAGCTGGATTCACTTTACCTGGGCAGCATATGACATCTGTGTGAGCCATTGCATCCCCTTGATGATGTACTGTTGTCCTGTACCAGTTGCTGTAGGTGTCTGGTTAGGTACATCCCAAAAGGTGCATTATGCGCAATTATAGGCCTGATGATGGATGAGTACAGAGGCACAATGACCTCCCCTGCCATACATGTGAATCAGTCATGATTAGCTGGGCTATATAACATGTCTGTCAATCCACGTTGGCCATGTGGTAGACAAATGACAGACCGCTACCATGTTTCTTCCCCAGGTCCCCAACTACGTCTTCTGTACTCAATGTCCTAACACCTATGTTGTACTGTGCCACCAATGTCGAGGCGTGGGAATCTGCATTAAATACCGATACTCCCCCTCCCTTGTTCAAGTGTTGTGGCCGACAAGAATGGTAACAGCTATAACGTGGTAGTACTGGTGTGCTCCTGTGAAACCTGAAACAGGTTCATGTTACTGCACAGATATCGATGTCCAGAATGCTAGGTAGGGTTTTGGGTGCGTGCATCCTTGGGTCTAGGCGTCCAGTGTTGAGTAGCATCACTCTTACTTCCTCATCCTTTGTGATACAAATGGATGTGGGTTTGCCTTATGAGCCTTGCCTAATACAGGCACTATGGGTGTAACAGGAGGCTCCGCCAAATGTCAATAGGACTGTGGTGACAGGTGCAAGCTGTCCCTAGCAAAACATACCACCCCAAGATGGCAGGCATTGGCACACCTGTGAATGACACCAGTATGTCAGTCAATTGTTGGAAGGGATCATCGTGCCTTGATATTGTGGCATTGTTCTAGGTGAGGGTAGGATGCTACTCAAGGTCAGGGTCAAACTGTCTCGGGCTACGTGCTCAGAGAGCTCTGTAATGTCTCATGTCATGTAGTCCAGGGAGGAATGTGTCAGGCCATTCACAGCAGCATGGACATTGACTGAGTCATACCTGTACCTGCCTTGGGGTTACCTGACTGTTTGTGTTATGTGGCAGTTCATAGTGCCTGACAGGCTGCACACCGTGACCCTCACCTCGTTAAGCCTGGTGAGCGTGATGTGAGTGTGCCTGATGATAGAGGCACCTAGTACAGGTGTATGAGGTGTGTTGTTAACTGTTAATGGCTGTGAGTGTTCAGCACATTGGCTTTGTGTGATATGTGTTGCACATGTTCGTTTATGTGGTAGTGGTTGCCTGGATGTCTGCTTAGGAGGTCTCTGCTGCATAGGCAGAGCTGTGGTCTGAGCCTACAAGTATGATCATGTGTGATCATGTGTTAGGTCCGCTGTTGTGGTAGGTCTACATGAGACTGGAAGTGTAGTGAGTGATCCCCTTTGCCACGTGACTGGTTATGGCGGTATTGACTAGACAGAGCCTAGCCTCCAGTCTGGTATATGGTTGCATCACTCACATGAGTTTGAATTTGTTGTTAGGAGGAGGGTTGTCTGTGTACATGCATCTGTTCTAACATTGTCTCTGGAGTACCACACTCACCAGCTGGACTGAGGAGGGAACTGACAACTGACCTCTGGACATGCTAGAATACTATTGTGAACTCTGTAATCACTAATGATTGAAAACAAGGTCCAGTGGGGAGTGAGGGTGTACTGACATTACCTACAACTGCTGACTGATATAAAAGCGTCAGTGAGCAAATGCCAGGTAACCTAAGTGCAATGTGTCACAATGAAGTAAATGCAACAATGACAAGCAGTCACTTGCTGTCATGTGTAACATGGAAATGCGTACAGTAAGCAATGCAGATAACAGTAGTGAGTCACAGATGTGTTGCAAAGATGTGTACTATGTGGATGTAGCATACCAGTGAAATAACAAGCTAACAGATAACAAGCATATAAACAAAGGTAGATGCAGGAGGCCTGGATGTAGTGTTTGCTACAACAAACAAGGTGTAGCAATGTCAGTAAGATACAGCTCAGATATGCAGGCACTATAAACCTGAAACCAGATGTCCCCAGCTATGAATGGCAGAGTACAGCCTATTGTCACACATGGGTGCAGACCACAAACCTCGTTAATGTTAAATAACTGGCCTGAAGGCCAACTGCCCATACCAGAAGTAATACACTTGTACACTGGGCCCACAATCAGCAGTTCCCAACTTCAATGGATGAAAGATATGTGTCCTGCCACCACAGTGCTTGCCACCAACCTCCCTAATGTAAAACAACTGGTCTGAAGGCCAAGTACTTAGTACAAATGACATAGAATGATAGCTACACTGTAATCAGGTTTTAACCAATCAGTAATAAGTAGAAGTTAACACTACCTGTATAGAATGTGTACCATGTATTGTTGAGATACTATGCTGATAACCTGTTTGTGTACCTTTCCAGATAGACATGGCACCTAAGCGGAATCCTGCCTACTCTGCTGCAGAGGATGGCGTGATCCACCAGAGCCTGGTGCGTGACTATGCCATCCTGTTCTCACGCACCACCCAGAATCAGCAGGAGAGGTCTGCACTGTGGCAAAACCTTGTTAGCAGGATAAATGATGTTGGCATGCATGATAGGACATATGAGCAGGTGAGACATCACTGCAGTGATTTGATAAGAAATGTCCGCCAGCGTGCTGCAGATATCCGCAGGCAACAGGCTGCCACAGGTGGGGGTGGCCACACATCCCCCTCACCAGACAGGAGGGGCTACTGCTAAGTGTTGTGGATCCAGCCCCAGAACAACAGCAACCATCATGCATCCTGATGGAGGTTGGATCCACACAGCAGCAAGACAGCGGCGTGCAGGTAAGATGCCATATTCATTTATTGTTATTACTTTTACATCTGTTGACCCAGATAGTCTAGCTGGATATAAGTTCATTTTCAGTAGAGGCCTGTGGAGAAAAGCTCCACACATAGCGTAATAAAGGCAGACAGACAAGTTGTCATTACAGACAGCCAACATAATAGAATTGTACACCAGCCTGTTAATTAAATCAACATACATGTAAGGAAGTCAAACAGTTTAGAGTCATACACAATGTACCGTTGGTTTCAAAGCAATCCTACCTAAAGCATAATGGTTATGCAATAAGGCAAAAGCCATATACATAATAGTTAGGGCTCAGAAGGGTAGAGAAGTAGAAGGAGTATGACAGATACAATGATATGGAAGAGGCAGGAGTCAAGAAGGGAAGTGAGGAAAAGAAGGAAGACAGTCAAGAGGAGGTGGGAGGGATGGGAGAAGTAGGTCAGAGCATAGAAGGACATCAAGGTGAAAGAAACAGGGTAGAAGCTAGTTTCTATGCACAATGAGGGGTTAAAGGTGAAGAGAGGGTAGGGAGAGGGACGTTAGCCTGGACTCCAAGAAGAACAAAGCCAGTGGGTTTGGAAGTACAGTTTGAGTTGGCGTTTGAAGAGAGGTAAGGGTGAGATTAGAGTTAACTCCTGGTATGTACATATGACTGTTCTGTGCGCTGTTACTTCATGCACGCATAAGGTGTGCATGTGGTATGTATCTGTCATCATGATATATATACAGACATGATGTGCAGCTGATGTGTATAAGGGAACTAGTGTACTACTGTACTGTATCATGTGCAAAATGAATGGCACACATGTGCCCACTGACATTACTCTCTTCACACTTCCAGGTCCCTCCCATGTAGCAATGAGGCAGGCCATACATGCTGGTGAGTCTTTTTAAAATTATCTGTAAAACAATTTATAAAACTAGGAAGAGTAGTGTAACTCTGTAGTAGACATGCTGGTGACTGTGTTCACAATAACTGTAATTGACAGGTAGTAAATTGAGTAGTGTAACACGGTACTGATGTGTGTGTTTACTGTGGGGTGTGCATGTGTGCAAGTGTGCCTGTGCCCAAGTGTGCATGTGTGTTAGTGTCCATGAGTGCATGTGTCCATTTCTGAATGTGTGCATTAGTATTGAAGTGCATCTCTTTCAAATATGTATTGAGACTGTAATCTGTGTTCCATGTTTTCCTCCCGTAGGTTCTGGTGCTGCTCTGGTGACCTGCAGCAGGGAACCTGAATCTTGTGCCCCAGGTACTGATGATGATGAAATGTCTGTAATGGTGCAGGAAGGTGTGTCTGGGTCCGCCATTGGTCAGCCAATTGACAGTACACAGCTTTCACCCCGTCAATGCGCACAGTCATCCTGCCGTTACATCCTTTGTCACCATTGTCCCTAGGTGATGGACAGTCAGCAGTGGGCATAGATCAGGGTAATGTGGTACCTGTGGTACATGCATCCTCACAAGGCAGCCATGTGCAGAGGCCTCCAATGGTACCACGCAGACAGTCGCCCATGGGTTCTCGTGGGGGCATCCGTGGCCGTACTGCCTCTGGCCGGCGTGCCCAAGGAGGTATGTCAACCTCCACTATGTTTAGAACTGTCATGCAGGCACAGGCACGTATGGAAAGGTACACCAGACAGGGTCTGAGGGAGCTGAGAGCATGTCGCATAGCCATGACAGGCGGCATGCATGATGTTGCGAATGCTATCCGTAACTTCACAGATGTCGTTGACAGGCGTTGTGGGGGCATAGAACAGCTGCTCCACAACCAGATGTCCATGGGCCAGAGGCGATGGTGTGCGTTTGCGGCGTCGGCGTGGCCGTATGCCAGCAAGAGCACCAGCTGGCAGTGGCCGTGGGCGACAACAGGCCCACTCGCGGCGCCTCAAGTGCCAGCACCAGCCCCAGCAATGCTGGGTCTGTGCTGTCATCCAGACGCCCCAGGAGACCACGTGCACGTGGCTCTGGACAGTCCCAACAGGGAACTGTGTCCAGTCAACACACCCCTGCTTCCGATGACAGTACCCAGTCTGGGTTAGTACGGATCTGACCCGTAGCACCCTGCCAGGCACAGGTACCGTGTCCGTGCCCACAGACACTGATCTGGATGACCTGACAGGTGCAGTCTGTGGCTGTCCACAAAACCCTGTACATGGCAGCCATTATGTGGGACTGTGTGCGTGCTTACACACATGCAGAAACCTGGAAACCTAACACCTAGGGCAAACACATACACACACACACTGCACCAACAACTTTCCACCCTGTACTGCTGCCCCTCACAAACACACATACACACACATGTCAATTGGTGTTACCAGTGGCGGCTTGGGCATACCTAACCCACACCCTGTGCATATGATGACACTGTGCCACCTCCTGCATACTACAACATTGGTGCAGGTAAAGGTAAACACGTTGCTGATGCACAGGGTGACTACATAGATGTGTATAAGTAGTAACATGTTGGTAACTGTTGACTGTTGCAGTATAAATGTGTGTATATCCCAGCAGTCCTGCTGCAGTAACTGTATGAATGTCCTCAATTGTTATCTGCACCCATACTACTTAACAAAGTGTACCAGCTGCACACCATCACATGCTAACATTGACTATGGCAATGCGCATCTTGTGCTGTTATGTAGATTCAGCTACATGTATCTGTTCTGTCACACATGCATCTATACACACCCTGCTACCCACACAGATGCACACACTCACCTGCCATTCCCATTATTTATCACCCTACATGAGTAGCTGTTGATACATGACAGGTACACATTTCAGAAGTGCACTATGTTGTTTACTACTGGCATCCCCTTCTCTACCTGTACTCACAGGGTTCAGGCAACCTCATCAGTTGGAAGATGTAATGTGCATCAGGTACTGTAGTACCCTGATTGCCACAGCAAACATGTTTCCCATACGGAAATGCACACACAGACACATCCCACATCCACACACTTGCCACATTCAGGCTTCAGAACACTATCTAGGTATATTCGGGTACATGTGCGTGTTACAGTAGCATGTAACACTATACTGAGTACTGGCAGTTACTTGTCTGTTGTCATGTTGTCTGTATAGAATAAAAGAATTGTTTGATTATCCTACTCCGTTTTGTGGACATTACTTGAAGAAGTGTTACCTTACATGTGTTATCAGTACCACCACCTTCTGTTTTGTAGTTTTGTTTGTATAGGGTGCTATCAACATCACTGCTTGTTAAGGGTAATGACCACCCTGCAGTGCATAGCCCCATGTGGCAAAAGCCACATCCCACCCCATCATTGTGCACACACACTAACCCCACCAACAGTAAAACACATACTTTCCATTTGCAAGATTCAAACCCATACCTAACTGTGCAATGACAGTAGAAACAGACACATTAGCAGAGTGTGCTATTTGCAGTAGTTGGAGAACTCCTTACTAATGCTGTACTTAGAGGTGCTGACATCATCTGTGTGTAGGAGGAGGGATGTGCACCCTGTAGTGTGTTCTCCCAGTTGGCAAAAGGCAGTTAACCCTCCCAGCATAGTGCACACACATAAACCACACTCATACATTCCCTTTGCAGGATTCAAACCCCTACCTAACTACGTTATGACACTGAAGAAAGACGCATTAGCAGGCGCTATGCAAATTATTTGAGGACTTTACTACAGGTGATATAGTTATACAGTCCTGACATCATCACTGTTTCAAAGGGGATCTGCATCCTGTACCATACTGTCACGGTTGCTAATAGGGACATTTCCCACACACACACATCGATGTGTTGGTGGTTTGCATATGTGGGGATCCAGAACTCCAGTGTGATTAGTATATGGTTTGATTGCAACAATGAGGATATACTCCCAGTGGTGAGCAGTTTGTACTCATGTTTGTAAAGATCAGCTCTACTATATCTGCCCCTCTTGTGGGAAGGTTGGTTACCTGTTCCATAGCCAAAGAATGTCCGATCAATGGGAACCTTAGAGCTTGGGTATTGTGGCTTGTGTAATGTTCACAGTCTATGTTTGGGTAGCTGGCATCACCCAGTATGATGGTGTTTGCAGAGTAATCTAAACTCTCCTGTGTCAGCATGAAGGCTGTGTGGGAGACCTGAGTTTGAGAGGGTGCTGTAAGAGCTCCTCTGTGTCTCTTTCCATGTGGTCCAGGGAGGTGCGTCCCAACAGGTAGCTGACTGTGACCCTCCCTTGCTCTGTCTGGAGGCGGCACGTCTGTCAACAGCTCATGTCAAGCAAGTGCACACCCCTCATAAATGATGTGGAAACCTTCAAAGGCCCAAGGCCTGTTGAAAATATGGACCAGACTGCAGATACCTGTATAGAGTCATTCTGTGGACACATTCAGGAATGCATGGATCATGAAGCCACATATGAAAGCATGACCCAATTCTCCAAAGTCAGATGTCCTGGGCGGACACCAGCCATAAACACACTATACAATAGAAGGATGGCGCCACTACATGATACAACAACCTCCCAAAATGTGAAGGTACCACTGATGAGTATTGGATGACAACTACAGGCACCCATATGATTGTCTAAGGCCATCTTTGAGAGAGGATTCCACAAGCCACTGAGGATAATCACAAGGCTGCCTGTAGTTATGTTAGTAACCTGAGTGGTACTACCCAGATATGCTCAGAGGTAATACAATATGTCACACAAAATATAAAACACACAGACATTGCCATCATCCTAGTGGACAGGTTCAATGCTGCCTTCTCTCCCCACCACACCAAAGGGAACATATGTCTCGCAGCACAGTGCTTCCCCTGACATCACAGATGCTCAGGTAAGAGATGCCCTTCCCAAAGCAATAAACACTGCATCAATGGGACCAGACAGTGTCCCAGGCTGTGTCCTACATGAACCACAAGAAGAGCTACACCCAGACATAACACCACTGTTCAATCCCAGCCTTAATACACGATATGTGGCCAGAGAGTGGCATACAGCAACAGTGGTCCCTCAACATGCAGGTGGTGCTGTCACGGATCCTGGACACTACTGCCCCATATGTCTGACTAGCTTTGTCTGCAAAGCTATGGCAAGGATCATCATGAACCTCACATATCTAGATATTGTGGACCTACAGACATGTCACCATACACAGTTTGACTTTGTCAATGGCAAATCCTGCCTATCAAACCTGTTTGCTTTGTTTGAAACAGTCACCAAGGCCACTGTCAAGGGGTAGGAGGTCCACACAGCCTACCTGGACCTTGCATAAGCCTTGGATACAGTACCCCACTTGTGCATTCTAGGGAAGCTCACCAGTGTACATAATAACCCCTATGTCACTATGGGTATTGCACAGTGGCTCAAGGGCAGAACACACATGGTAGAATTGCTGGAGCCATGTCAGCCTCCAACCTGGTACAAGTGGTGTCCCACAAGGCACAGCCCTAGGAGCTGTCATGTTCATTATATATTTGTCATAGGTACAGGCCATCATGGAAGTACTGTGGCTCAGCAAGTCGCAGGTGACTGCAGACCAAACACCATAATCAACTCAACAGCTAACACACGCATCCTCCAAATGGGACTCTTGCAAACACACGACTTGTGCCACAGCCATGGCCTCAACGTGAATGACAGAAAGAGTATAGTCATCCCCTTTGTCAAACACTAAGTGACCACAATGTACCACATATGTGTTAATCCAGTAAGTGCAGACCAAGGAATTATGGACCTTGGGGTATGCAGGTTGATAGCATTCTACCATTTGACAACAACATGGACAAAGTGGTTAGGTAAGCATGTTATATGGGCCACATCATCATGGGATCCACATGTAGGCCAGGGGAGGACATTGTGCCCCTTTACTCATCCCTCATCATGCCCATAATTGACTATGATGAACCTGTCGGCATGCACCTTACCAGACACCTGCAGCAACTGGGGCTACCACATATGTACCTCAACAAGGGGATCAAAGTGCTCAAACAGATGCCACATACTGACTGGTTAAAGTAGCAGCAGCTCTACTCAGTGACATACTGCCTCTTCATAGGCAATCTGTGCCTGACATAGAAGGCCAGGTCATACCCTCACGTAATGGCCATGCTGCATCTCAGAATATCCAGATCCCACCAGGATACACGCTGGAAATACTTGAACCTCAGGAGTGATATACATAGGACATGGTGGAGGGGCACATTCACAACTCAGAGGCTCCCTTCATTCCTGATTATTATCCCAATAGAGGTTAGGCAGACTGACTCAGTGACTATCTTCAAGAGCGATATTAATGACTGGATGTGACATTGTAGGGTTACCCTGGGTATCACTTATGTGTCACTGTGAGAAAGAGGCACAGTATACTAACCTTGGAAAAGGGCATAGCAAGACAGATTCACAATGCATGTTGAAAGGCACGCACATTCTGGCTAGGTGGATACATGCCCTGGGCAGATATCCCTGTACGAACCTATGGACCTATGTCTGTTTTTCACCATTGGCCCTATGTGCTGTGAATCACCAATGTAATCTCAATACTCCGGTAGCATGTGCAAAGGTCAGTTGTCAGTCACCTCTATGGTACAGTTGTGGAATATGTGTGTCATGTAGTAATGTCACAGCTGCCACATGTACACAGTCAACCCTATCGCCTACCCATTGATGTACATCACATGTATGAGATGGAAACACATGGCCAAACTGTAACAACAACATACAAGTCAGTCAGATGCATGGACACATGACTCAGTCATTGTCCATGCCACCACAACTGATGTGGGATGTCGCTCACTGGGATACGTGATAGGGAACATGGAAGGGATCACTGAGCAAGTGACACAGGCTGGTAGACCCCTGACCTTGGTTGGCATCAGACCCTCACCAGGGATTCCGACAAATTAATGAATGCTAATGAATAAGTGTAGCTACAACACCCTAGCTGAATGGTTCTTAGCATGCAGTCACTGCATTGCTATGGAATACTGTCTTACCACTCCCACAACAGGTGAGAACATGCAGCTCCTGTACATTAACAACATGTAGACTTTATGCCCCAGACCAGGTGTGCATCCCTCACTACTAGGCTGATAGCATCTACATCTCACACTGTATATACACATCCCACATGCAGCATCTGCACAGAAGACCACGGTCATAATGTTACCCTGTGCAAATACCATGTATTCACATGTGGCAGGCATCACACATGGTAACTATTGAAAGTCACAGGTACATATGTGTATTTGGCACACACATACAGCATGTGTTCATTGCCATAACGGTGTAATCAATGTCATGCATTATTGTGAGGGACAACCCACACACATGGGCATTCTGTGTGTGCACAACACACATGGCATGTCTGTAATCAAAAGCCATACATAATTGTGATATCGTTTAGAAAGGGGTATGTGCATCCTGTAGTGTGTTTTCACAGTTGCCAAAAGGGATATATGAATCATACACACTTACCCCCCTTCACACACACTTGCCACCTGCTGGATTCAAACCCCTACCTAGCTATGTTAAGACACTACAGATGGACGCATTAGCACAGCGAGCTATTCGCATTACTGGGGAATTTCCTTTCCCCTGATATACTTATAGGGTGCTGACATCATCAGAGTTTAGAAAGTGGAATGATCATCCTGTGGTGTGTTTTCCCAGTTGCCAAAAGGGATGTTTCTTTCATACACACTTACACCCTTCACACACACTTGCCACCGGTTGGATTCAAACCCCTACCTAACTATGTTATGACACTAGAGACGGACGCATTAGCACAGCGCTATTCGCATTACTGGGGAATTTCCTTTCCCCTGATATACTTATAGGGTGCTGACATCATCAGAGTTTAGAAAGTGGAATGATCATCCTGTGGTGTGTTTTCCCAGTTGCCAAAAGGGATGTTTCTTTCATACACACTTACCCCCCTTCACACACACTTGCCACCGGTTGGATTCAAACCCCTACCTAACTATGTTATGACACTAGAGACGGACGCATTAGCACAGTGCACTATTCGCATTACTGGGGAATTTCCTTTCCCCTGATATACTTATAGGGTGCTGACATCATCAGAGTTTAGAAAGTGGAATGATCATCCTGTGGTGTGTTTTCCCAGTTGCCAAAGGGATGCTTCTTTCATACACACTTACCCCCTTCACACACACTTGCCACCTGCTGGATTCAAACCCCTACCTAACTATGTTATGCACTAGAGACGGACGCATTAACACTATTCGCATTACTGGGAAATTTCCTTTCCCCTGATATACTTATAGGGTGCTGACATCATCAGAGTTTAGAAAGTGGAATGATCATCCTGTGGTGTGTTTTCCCAGTTGCCAAAAGGGATGTTTTTTCATACACACTTACCCCCTTCACACACACTTGCCACCTGCTGGATTCAAACCCCTACCTAACTATGTTATGACACTAGAGACGGACGCATTAGCACGGCGCGCTATTCGGATTACTGAGAGAATCCTTTTCTCCAATATACTTATAGGGTGCTGACATCATCAGAGTCTAGAAAGTGGAATGATCATCCTGTGGTGTGTTTTCCCAGTTGCCAAAAGGGATGTTTCTTTCATACACACTTACCCCCCTTCACACACACTTGCCACCTGCTGGATTCAAACCCCTACCTAACTATGTTATGACACTAGAGACGGACGCATTAGCACGGCACGCTATTCGGATTACTGAGAGAATCCTTTTCTCCAATATACTTATAGGGTGCTTACATGATCAGTGTCTAGAAAGGGGATGAGCATCCTCTGGTGTGTTTTCACATTTGCTAGGGGTAACATTTGGACCAAGTGTGTGAGCATGCCCAGTTCAGCCTTCCCGTGGCATGTTGTGTGAATGATGTCTCATTTATCTAAGTGTGTGAGCATGCCCAGTGTGGGCTTTACATATGTTGAACTCTGCAGCCCATCACATTTGTGGATGAGTGTGACCTTCAACAAATACCTGAAGTTTATGGTTGTGTGTTCTGTGCCATGTTGTGTATTTACTGTCCGAATGCTTTTTGTGTGAACAAAACAGGGAGTATACTGTGCCTGCAGGTTTTGCATGGGATACTTTGCACACAATTGTCAACATCCGTTCATACTGACCTAACACTGTAGCACTGTCTAGTGTAGTGTTTCAGTACTTTCACTGTGGTGGTCAGTATCCTGGGCTTTAGTCCTATCACTGCTTTACATTTCCATAGTGTGCACAACAGCCTGGTTAGGGTCCAGTTGTGCACATCTGCACAAAGGCAGTGCCTCTACAGACCCTGTTAATTGCTGCCCCATAAGCTTAACAAGTGTAGTCTGCAAATCTATGGAGAGGATCATAATTGAGCTCATAAACAAAGATATAGGGGACATGCAGACATTGTACCCATCCCATTTTGGCTTGGTCAGGGGCAGATCATGCCTTTTGTACTGGGTTGACATCTTCAAATTGGTCACTTAGGCCATTGTTGGGGAAAGGCAGTCCATACAGCCTACCTTGGCCTTGCAAACACTTTCAACACAATACCCCACTCAGGTATTGTGGAAAACAACTGAAATGTAAACCCATATGTCACAAGATGGGTTGCAAACTGGCTTAAGGACGGGACTCACAGGGTTAGAGTTGCTGGCACTATGTTAGACTCCAGGCTGGTCACAGGTGGTGTCACACAGGGCTCAGTCCTTGGCCCTCATTGTTTGTCATGTACTTCCCAGAAGTACAGGCCAACATGGGAGGACTTTGGATGACAATGTTAGCAGATGACTGCACACTGGGCACCATAGTGGACAGTGCATCACACACAGATATCCTTCAGAAGGGACTCACAGTAACTGATAGCTGGTGCCAGGGCCATGGCCTGAAGTCAGAGTGCACAACATGTGTAGACATACCCTTCAGGAAAAGCAAGGTGACCCCAAGCTACCATATAGGTGGCAATCCTCTAAGCACAGAGGAGGTTATCATGGACCTGGGGACCCAGGTTAACAGTCGCCATTCTTCTGAGACTCACATTGCTAAAGTGGCTAGGAAGACCTTCTACATTGCCCACCTGATCAGGCTGGGATTCACATCCAGATCTAGTGGGTCATTGTTCCCCTGTACTCTTCACTTATCAGACCGGTGATCGAGTCGAATGCCCTATTCTGGCTGTATCTCACCCAACATCTGCAGCAATTGGAGACACCCTGACTGTCCCCACCTAAAGGATCAAGGAACCCCAACAGCTGTCATATGCTGCCAGATTGACGACACTCACACTCTATTCACTCACATACCGTCTGCTTAGAGGTGACATGTGCCTGACATGCGAGGCCATGTCCAAACAGAGATTAATGGGCATGCTCCACCTCAGACTCAGAAGATCCACCTGAACCACTAGTGCAGGTGACTCACACCTTAGCAGGGATGTATGTTGGACATGTTGGAGGGATGGAGTTATCACTCGGAGACTCCCTATGCTGTGGAATACAATCCTGGTCCATTTGAGGCAGAGCACCTTGCTGGCTGTGTTCAAGAGGTATCTTGACCTAATGCTAGTCGGAGAATGTGTTTGTCCATCAACACATTGTAAGCGTAGTTCGACATGTCATATGTCTTGTTTAGTATACTGTGCCTCTGTCTACCTGTGACATAACATTGATACCCAGGGTAAACCTCCCATCTCCCATCCACTCATTAGGATTCCTGTTGAGGGACTCAACCAGTGTCTCTATGGACAACCTGTACTGGTAGTTTACTCATGTGTGGGGTGGCTTCTGTGTTTTGGATAATGCAGTACAGCCTGTCCTATATATGTCAGTGCTGGGGTTCAGGTCCCTCATGTGCATAGCTCCCTGCCATTCAGATTGTACAAGGTGCAGCATGTGCATTGATTCCAGCTTGGACATGGCTTTCTACATCAGGCACAGCTTGCATCTGGGTGGACAGCATGGCAGTGTGTGGAGCTGCACTCTGTTTAATCAGACTACACATTACATGTGTTCCAGCTCTGTCATACTCCTGGTGAGGTACTGTTGTGGACTTTACAGGTGCTGGATGTGTGTGCATGAGGTACACCCACAGGGGCTGTTGTGGTCATTTCTAATGCTGATGAAAGATAACTGCAGAACCAGAATGACCTCCCCTTAGCTAGATGTCAGACAGCATGGACCATACAATCACAACTGAAAACAGGACCCTCTCCACAAAGGGAAAGTGTCCTGTCTGGTGGACCCCAGCCATAAACAAACTGTATGACAGATGAGGGTTACTAATGCAAGACAGAGCTACATCTCCAAAAGGGAAGACAGCTGTGATCAGCACTAGTAGAAAGCTACATTATCTCATAAAGACATGCAAGGTCAACTTGGGGACATAAATCACCAAAGACAATGAAGGTAACCACACTGCTTTCTTCAGTTATGTCAGACACCTGGTTGTGAACCCTCGGATATGCTCAGAGTTGGTACACAACAACATATATTCAGTGACCTGACAGATATTGGCAACATTCCGGCGTACAGCTTCAGTGAGATTTACCCCCTCCCTCACCCCCAAAACAAGATAGTTATCACTGCTGTATGTAACCTCACTGTCATCTTGGATGTCCATGTGAGAGCCACACTCAGCAAAGACAAGTACACAGCATCCATGGGACCTGCTGGTATCTCCAGTTGCATGCTATGTGAACTCCAGAAGGGGCTGGACCCATATATACAACTGCTATTTAACCTTAGTCTTGCTACAGGATATGTACCTGAACACTGGCATACGGCAACAGTGGTCCCACTCCACAAGGGGATGCCTCCACAGACCATGGCAACTACCACCACACAGGCTTAACCAGCCTTGTCTGCAAAGATATGGGAGGAGTCATGGAGCTCTTACACAGACACATTACTGACCTACGGACCCTTGTTCCCACCTAGTTCAGCTTTGTACAGGGCAGATCCTGCCTTTTGCACCTTTGCACCCGAAAAGTACCTACCATGAAGATCAGGGTTCTTCAACACATGTCATATGCTTCCAGAATAGAGGAAGTCCAGCTTTGTTCAGTGTCATACCACATACTTACAGGTGACCTATGCCTGACATACAAGACCATGTCCAATCAGGATTTGGTGGACATACTCCACTGCAAGCAATCCAAATCCACCAGAGCCATGAGAGCTGAGTATTTGAACCTCAGCACATACATGTATAGGACATGCTGGAGGGACAGAGTCATAACTCAGAGGCATCTCACACTCTAGCAGAGTATCCCAGGTCATGTTTGACAGAGTCCCTCACTGACTCTCTTCAGGAGACATCTGGACAACTGCATATGAGACAGAGGCACAGACTAGACAGAGACACAGTCATGTTATTCAATTACGTAAGGGGTCATAATGTGTCACTACTAAGTCAGAGGCACAATATTCAGAATCTATTCTGTACACTTATTACCACTATAAGGGGTGGCAATAGCCACATCACTATGGCTAGGCTTATACATGCACTAGGGCAGATAGCCTAGTAGTACACTATGACACTATGAAACACCGGTGTATGTGTAGCTATTGTCAATCAAACAGTATGATGTGGCTTGGGGGCTTGATATCTCCCTGTATTCCAACATTGTTTTGTCTATTCCTTCTAGCATGTCTAGGGATCAGTTGCTAGTGTCCTCTCCTGCTCAGCTGGTGAACCTGGGAATATTGAGGCACTGTTACAGTTGCCTCATGTACACTGACAACCCTCTCCTTCTGCCATAAAACACACATACATGTGAGAGATGCAACTATATAGCCAAAGTGGAGGCTGAGCTCTCTCAACATAGGACTAGCAAGACCAGAGAGAGGGTGAAGGTAACCACACACACATCTTTAATCCAGTCTCACATGGCACTGTCACAACTTAAGATCATACACATAGACACACAGAGACACTCTCGGAGGCTCTGATCAGAAGTCTACCAGAATGGCGGTGGCCACCACAGCAGACACTCACACAACTGCCTCCACAGGGCACAGCACATGCAACACATTGACCACAGAGTTGGTGTGCCAAACAGTCACAGCCCTTAAGGCCAAACACAATGCCGGACACACTTGTCATAGGTGACTCCATAGTCAGACACACTGATGTCCCACTCACCAGATCAGGTACAGAGGAGGTCACAGTAAGCTGCCTATCGGGCAGTGGAATCCACCACATAATGCAAGCACTCAGGTCACTAAACTGCAAGTACAGGTCTGACACAGTCATAATCCATGCTGGTGTGAACGACCTGAGATGTACCTCCCTGGACTACATGGAAAGAGACATAGAGGATCCCTCTGATTATGTAGGCCAGGCAGGTATGACCCTGACTTTGGGCAGTATCCTACCTTCACCAAGTATGATGCCACATAAACAGAGACAAGATGATCAGCTGTAGTATTTTGCTTAGACTATGGTGTCATTCTAAGGGGTCCAATGTCTGTCTGCCTGGGATGACATGCTGGACAGGCCACGGTGATTTGCAAGGGACAGCTTGCACCTGTCACCCTGGGCTTCCGGATTTCAGATGATGTTCTTGCCACCCCATTGTGCCTTTTTATGCAAGACTCAGATTCTACACCTACCACCCTAGAACACAGTAAAGGAAAGACACTAAGGGTAATGCTGCTCAATGCCCAAGGTCTCAACCTCAAGCTGCACACACTCTATGCCCTTCTCAGTATGTAGCACATTGATGTCTGTGCTGTGCCTGAAACCTGGTTCACAGCTTCTGACAGCACCCGGCACTATCGGGTGTTACCTCATATCATGCATTCCGGCACCAGCATCCCGACAACACCAAGAAGGATGGTGGGTGTCCATATTCATCAAGGACACCCTCACCTCATGGTTGGTGGCAACACACGATGCATCAGAGACCATCCAGGTGCCAGTGACCGTAGGCAAGACTGCTCTGCAGTTTGTAGCATGTTACATGCCACCCGCTCAAACTCAGGTACCTCACACAGCTATCCTGCAAACACTGAAGGGGATAAATGTATCTCAAAACACCATCCTACTGGGTGATTCCAACTATCCACATATAGACTGGGATCACTAATCATGCCACAACACTCTAACACAAAGGTTCCAAGAGTTCATACACTGAAATGCCATGGAACAACTGGTCCCAATCCCCTCAAGTGGAGGCAACATACTAGAACACATCATCACAAACATGGGGTCACACTGTTCAACACCAGACATATACCCATCATTGGTGAGATCAGATCATGGACTATTCTCAGTGGGAGTCCACATCCCACCCACACCCCAGATGGGAAATGAAGCGGTGAAGACCTTCTCAAATGCCGACTTCACATTTCTGAGGACTGGTGTGGTCTCTTTCAAGGCCCCCAGGCCAGCAGACACCATTACCCAAGCCACTGTATCACTTAGAAATGCCTTCTACCAGCACCTCCAGGACTGCATGGTTCAGGCAATCCCAAATAATAATGACTCTTTGTACCACAGGCAAGCATCCAGTCTGGTGGACCCTAGCCATAAACAAGCTGTACAACACAAGGAAGGAGCTACTACAAGATAGAGCGTAATCCGTGGGGAAGGCACCCCTGCTCATTGTGAGTAAAACACTGGGTTCCCCATACAATCATCCGAGGCATGTTTTGAGAGTAAACCCACTCAGGACTCCAGGGACAATCATGAGGCCTTTTTACCTATGTTTGAAACCTGGGAGGAAACTCCCAGATATGCTCAGACTTAGTTCAGAATAATGTTGATATCACTGCACCTACAGACATTGGCAACATACTGACTGACAGGTTCAGTGCAGATTTCTCCCCTCCCCAACTGGGGGTATGTACACCAGAGGATTGTAGCCCCCAAACATCTCCACTGCTGGGGTGGGAACTGCTCAATCCAAGGCAGAAAACACTTTATCCATGGGACCAGATGGTGTCCCCAGTTGTGTGCTCCATGAACTCAATGAGTAATTACACCCGCAGTTAGGGCAGCTGTTTAATCTTAGCCTCACCTCAGGATATGTTCCCAAGGAGTGGCATACAGCAATGGTGGACCCACTTCACAAAGGAGGTGCCTCCACCAACCCCAGAAACTACCATCCCATCAGCTTGACAAGCCTGTTCTGCTAAGCTATGGAGAGGATCATAATGGGAATTCTAAATGAAGACATAGGGGACTTGCAGACATTGGATCCAATCCAGTTTGGCTTTGTCAAGGGCAGATCATGCCTTTTAAACTTGGTTGACTTTTCAAAACACTCACCCAGGCCATTGACGTGGGCAAGGCAGTCCACACAGCCTACCTTGACCTGGCAAAGGCTTTTGACACAATACCCCACTCAGGTATCATTGAAAACATCACCAGCTTAATTGTGAACCCATACATCACAGCATGGGTTGCAAATTGGCTAAGTGACGGAACACACAGGGTCAAAGTTGCTGGTGCCAGTTCACACTCCAGAGCTGTCACAAGTGGTGTCCCACAGGGCTCAGTCCTGGGCCCACATTTGTTCAGTATCTACTTTTCAGAAGTACGAGCAAACACAGGAGGATTATGGCTGACAAAGTTTGAAGATGACTGCAAACTGGGAAGCATAGCTGGAAACCCATCTGACACAGACATCCTTCAGAAGGGTCTCATAGACACAGATAACTGGTGCCACGGCCATGGCCTTACATTAAACACTAAACAATGCATAGCCATACCCTTCAGGAAGAACAAGGTTACCACTACTTCCCATCTAGGTGGCAATCCTCTAAGCACAACGTAGGTTATCAGGGACCTGGGCACCCAGGTTGACAGTGACCTTTTGCTTGACACTCACATTGCCAGGGTAGTTTGGAAGGCCTTCTACATTGGCCACCTCATCATGCAGTGATTCACATCTAGATCAAGGGAGGTCATCGTTCCCCTGTACTCATCACACCAATGATTGCATACACTGCCCCATTCAGATTGGATGGGCCCACAAATTCCTCTACAGGAGGTGAAAGGGTCTCAAACATATTTCTTATGCTGCCCGACTGAAGGAATTCCAGCTGTATTCAGTCACTTACTGACTGCTCAGAGGTGATCTGTGCCTGACATACAAGGCTATGTCCAACCCAGACTTTATGAACATGCTTCACCTCAAGACCTCTACATCCATCAGAACTACAAGGGCAGGAGACCTAAACCTCAACACAGATATTAATAGGATGTGCTGGAGGGACAGATTCATCACCCAGAGAGTCCATATGCTGTGGAACAACATCCTGGTACATGTGGGGCTGAGCACCTCACTGGCTTTGTTCAAGTGAGATCTTGACCAATGGATGGGAGATTGCAGGTATACCCCAGGGATAACCTCAGTATCACTGCTTGACAGAGGCACAGCAAAATAATGGGCATATCCATCAACTTGCAGGGGTGGCAGACGCCACAAAACTCTGGCCTAGGCTTATTAATGCCCTAGGGCAGATAGCCTAGTATGAACCTATGGACATAGGCCTGGGGCAGTTCCTGCTATTAGGACAGTGGTCTGCAGCAGGCTATATAGTAGTAGTCGGTTTTAGCCATTGTTTTTGACCATGGCTATTCCATGTTGCTTCTTGTTGTGGTACAAACATGGGTGTGTGGTTATCCATGCTATTTATTGCTAGACACCCTCATTTTGTATCTTGTTCCATGTTTTTGCACATGTACATCACTGTATGACGTGCAGCTGTTTCCACAGGGTCATATGCGTGGATATGGATGTTAGTTGGGGTCCTCAGGTGTGCATATTGTACATGATATTACATTACTTAACACATGGCATTCATGCCTCAGGTGGTGCTGCAGGGCCACCTCTGTCGGATACACATACTACACTCCCTGTACATTTGGAAGCAGGTTGTGTCATGTTAGGCATCCCTGTTACTGTATGAGTGAGTCAAGCGGGTATCAGTCCCAGTGTTCCTACTGACCAAGCGTATGTGCTATCGTTGCCTCTTTGCCAAGGCCAGGGCATACTGGGCACGTCTCCTTCTGCCTACTGGGACAAGGTCAGGTTGTTCCTCCTCCGAGTCACCCCTGCCTGTGGTGGCCTTGGCAATGGTGGGGGGATGTTTGGCCCAGCCCTGTGCTGGTCCTGCTGCAGCTGTTTCCGCAGGATCATATTATGTAGCATAGCACATATCATGATCATTTGGGTACATGTAGTTGGTGTGTACTGCAAAGCTCCACTAGATGTGTCCAGACACGGAACCGTGACTTGAGCAGCCCAAACACACGCTCTATGATATTACGTGTTTGTGCGTGTGCCTCATTATGGCGTTCCTGTTCAGGTGTGTGTGCATTTCTGATGGGTGTCATCAGCCATGGCTCAAGTGCATAACCTGCATCCCCACTAGGTGTCCGTGTGGGAAGTCCCCATTGGCAAATGATTGGTACAGCTGCGTCAGATGCCAGATGTGGGAATCGTGGTAGCTCCCAGGGCAGCCAGCACACACATTCATTATTATGCCCTGGGCATCACACACGACCTGGCAGTTGATGGAGGGTATCCCTTGCGGTTAATGTAGACTCTACCCCGCTCACCGGCTGGTGCTTTGATGCGTATGTGCGTGCAGTCTATTGCACCCAGCACCTCAGGGTATCCCGCTATTTGCTGGAAGAGGCGCATATTGCTGGCCACAACTTCACGGTCATTAGGGACATATATATGATCACTGACATGTGGTGACATGGCATCCAGGAACTGGTGCAGTACCCTGGAGGCTGATGCCTGTGATATCCCCATCATATCACCAGTTGGTCTCTGGAAGGTACCTGTTGCTAGTATTCTTAGGCCAACACATACCTTGGTTTCCACTGGGATGGGTTCCCCTCTGTTGGTTCTGTGTGTGAGGTGTGGCCTGCACAGCTCAACAATCTGCTGCAGGAGCTCTCTGTCCACTCTATAGCGCTCTACTATCTCCAGCTCATGTAACCCATGGTAGGTGACCCTGGGCCTGTATACTCTTCTCCTTCTCCTCACTCTGGGTTGTCTGTCAGCATCTGCATTGTCACCACCCTCAGCAATTCGCCTATGCCTGATTATAATAGCCATGGCAGCCCCTAGCATTTCTGCTCTGAGTTCAGCTTTATTTCAGTTTTCAATTCTGATAGCTTAGCTTCTGGCAGTATCTCTTGTGAGAAACAGCCTTCACTGCTCTTTGTTGTGTTTTAAGTGCTGGGCTGGGCTTCTAGTCTGCCTGTGTAATTGCCTGCTTGTAATTGTTTCCACCAATTAACTCCAGCAGTATTCCCTGGCAGTTTCCCTGTATTTTGGTTGTTTCCTGTTTCCTCTCTGTTTCCTGAGGGGGAGCAATGTGCACACCAGCTTAAACACGCTCACAGTCACTTAAACGCGCGCACACATCCCTACACAGTGTTACACGCGCGCACACATCCTTACACGGTGTTAGCTAGGCTGATTCATGCTAAAACGCGCGCACACTGCCTTACACACGTGCACGTTGTAAACAGTTTGCAACACGCTCCCACATGTTGAACCTGCCTTACACGCGCGCACACGCGCGCATGCACGTATATCAAGAAACTTGGAGTGTAGGGATAGCGTATACCCTCAATTTCTTGACTTTCCTAGTGTTCTGTTGGGACACACCTCCCCCCCTGATGTCTGTCTGTCATCTGTTACCTTACATTGCCCTCCAATCTGGGACATTTCTTTCTATCCTTCCCCTCCGTGATGTCACCTACCTCTTACTCTGTTCCTCCCCCTTCTCTAACTCTTACACTACTCAGAAAGTGCTCATTACCTATGTGGCAGTGTGATTCAGTATTGTAACCCTCATTTACATAGGATTGCCTAGTAATGCTTAGTTACATATCTTACACGGAGCTTCCCCCCCTTGACAACCACTAAACGGAGGCCATATTGTTTTTAGTCTGCAAGTCCCTCCATTGACATTCCATGTAATACATAAATCCCACAATTGTGGGCTTATAAGCTTCGGTTTTCAGTTTTAGGTAGCGCACCCAGTTTGCGCGGGTGTGTGCTGCAGTTAAACACAAAAATCCCGTGAAAAAAAAAAGTTAAATAACTTATTTTTGCAACACTTTTTCATGCCAATGGCCACATATTTGGCCATTGGCATGCTTAATGACACATATGCACCCTTTATTTGGAGCTGACATAGCTCCGTTTTTGATTTTGCAGAAATGTACTCAGTTGTCAGCTGAGTACATTTCTGCAGCTAACACGTCCGTTACACGCACTGGTTTCTGCTTCGTGGATCGCTCAAATACCTCATTTGCATATCTTGGAGCTGCAAATGAGGTATTGAGCATTTCCACGCCCAGTCCGTGTAAGAGACGTGTTAGCTGTCTCTTACACGGAGGTTTGGGCTGTACCTGAATCGGGAGGCTTACACGGAGGCTTACACTACTCTTGAACTCCGTGTAAGCCTTCCTGAATCTGGCTAATTGTCTTACTGTAGTGAGTCTGCAGTATCATAATGCATTTGGCACCTGTCTTGGCTATAAATGAATTAATATGGCACTGCTCAACTTACTGGCAAATTTTCAGGGCCATTTATATGTGTTGTATACAAATTAGAATAATTTACATTCATCTGTATTAATCACTGTATTACACAAACATGTTTTGAGTTGTATTGGAGAATTTTACCTTTTTGCCGATCATGAACACAGGACAAAAGTAACATGAGCACATATCTGACTGATATGGACATGCTGTGGATGGCTATGCTGTCTGCTGTACTCTACAGCTGTCCCAAGCTTGCTGTGGGAAAGTGTAAGTGGCTCTAGATTAAGCAAAAACAGAACGTATTAAAAAATAAATAATTAAATAAATAAAATGGAGTCATATGAATATGTCAAGTTTGAAGTAATCTGACTTGTAATCTCAGCCAATCCAACATTGTATGCATACCCTAGCACCTCAAACAAATCGTAACTTCCTAAAACTTCAAAATAACACACATAGTGACATTTATTTCCACCCCCCCCCAAAAAAAAGGTAAAAAAAAAAATCTGCTATACTACATGAGGCATACTTGTGTTAGAGTACAAAAAATACATAAATAATCTTTACCTGTAAGCATTATCAATACAAATTATTAATCACATATTTTCATTTTAATCATACATAAAAGAGAAAGGTAACTGATGTTCTTTAAAAAAAATATATATATACAACAAACCAGTTTTGGTTAAACCAAACTTGCCAATAATATCAGTAGCTGTTGGAATACAGCTGCTAGTAAAGTGGGTTTGGTTAAGGTAGTGTCAGACCCCACAGGAAGTTATTCTAACCCTGATTAATATATTCCTGACCATACGTTCCTCATTGTTATGGCTCTTTGAAAGATGTCAGCATCTGTGAAGTTATGATGACATATGGAGACCATGATAATGCTATCCCTTCTCAGTGGTTCATATCAGGGTAAGACTGATGTGTGCACACTCACAGTACATGAAAAAAAGTTGATATCTAGCAGGAGCTGAGTGAACACCTGTCAACCCTGACTGCTATAACCATGCTGGCCAGTAATGCTGTCACAATTCTGATGATTTGCAGAAGCGTAGCTCTCTCCAGTTGTCTGAAAAAGTAGAAAGTTAGATGCAAGAAGGGTAGTTCTATAGTAAGTAAGAAAAAAATTATTTTTAAATGAGTCATATTAAAGATAAAAACATGTTTAATAAGTTGGCATAACAAGATATATTTTCTTATGTATACCTGAAAATATTACTTGTAATGCTATTACTAAATGCAGAGGAAATTATGAGCATGTTTGGAATCATGCATGCATCTTTTTAAAAAAGGATGCATATGAGAAATGTGTTAATATATTTTAATAATATATACAAATGCAACATACGTTTATTAAAATAGTAATCTGCTCATGCAGGTCTGTAAATCATGTACTAGGTGAAACGAAGAAATATTTGTTAATGGATTTATAAATATGAAATTAAAATTATAGTTACATGCTAAAATGTATTACTATTGCATTTAATTAATTAATAGTTGCATTACATGAAGCCAGTTTTGTGTAGGCCATAGAAATATAACTAAAACAGTTGCTTAACACATTTGTTTGCTTACAAATACTTCTATCTGCACATACAACATGGCTGAAGTCTGAGACACCACACCCTGGCTAGGGCGGAGGTTGGGGATGGGGGAGGAGGTTGCTTTGCCAAGTTAGTGACCAGCACACAATTTATTGAGAAATGTTTTACTTCTACATTACCTATCAAATCATTGTATAAAAAAGAAAATGCAAACCTCCAAGAATTGCTACATTTCTGTGTTTGTGAATTAGTTATTACTGAACACAGTGTTACTTACACAGCACAGTATTTTGAAAACAGTGTGCCACACACATTTCATAGTTATTTTTACCTTGTATGATGGGGAATGTTGGTACAGTATTATATAAATTCATATATGCTATGTATATGTAAGAAAAAATAAAAAGAAACAAAATGAGATATTGCTTAGCCAGGAACAAAGAGGTAGTTATTAGTGTTGTGAGTATGTTTGTTTATGGTTTAAATTTTTGTCTTTTGAAATTTAGCATTGTAAGCTTTTGGTGAAATGAGATTCAGTCAAATGAGTTTTCAGTATTTTTAAATTAGGTGATTTGGTCTCAGTGAAATGAAAGTCAGTCAAATGGGTTTTAGGTGTTATGAAATAGACACATATATAAACAACTGAAAATACAGGTAAAACAAATTGTCGTCTCTCTTGTTTGTACAGTTGAGGAATAAATAGAATACAGCCACCAGTATCAACAACAAACTTTAGAAAGGCTAGTTGAATCTTCCAATAAGTATAACCAAAACCCAAGAGAATTCTGTTTTACTTGATTATAATATGAATAAGAAGCAACAAAAAGGATTTGAAATCATTACTTTATTGTAAAAAAGAGAAAGAGATATGTGCATCTCAACAGGTATACATGCGGATTCAGTAAACTCTGTGTAAGCTTTTATATGTTATGGTGACGGTGCTCAGCACGCTGCAGTACACAATGCATATTAATGAGGCACGATGTGTCTAAGCAAGTTTTGCAGCTTGAACAGAATAGCTGGCCATGGAACCCTGTAAGTGAACATCAATAACAATTCCGTGTAAAGAAGAGCACATACAGTCCACAGATTTGTCCAGAATGCCACAGTGATCACTAGGGCTCTACACATAATTCTCAAACTCTTAGAGGAAGAAATGTGTACAAAACCCATAAATAATGTGGGGACAAAGGATGAAAACTAGGGACATACTTATTAAATATTGCTATTACAAACTTAGAAAGTTAATAGAATGGCAGGTTTTGCATTTACATGAATTTTCTGAAGGGTATGAAGTCTGAGACTCCAATGTCTGTCACTTTTTCCCGACTTCAACCCTCAATGATTTACCAAAAACTACAATTGTATGAGAAATATACCAAAAATATAAGGCAAAATCTGCACATTCTGAAAAAAAATCGGTATAGTTGAAAGGTATGGCTGTACACATAGCTGTCATTCTGCAACACATCTGCACAAAGGCCAATTTAATGAGAGGACAAATTTCCAGAAATAGGGACATATTTGACATAGATATCACATGGGGATGTGTTTGAATGTAACACTCTCAACCTCTTAGAGTGAGAAATGGGGACAAGCCATAAAAATGGGGATCAAAGGGCCAGAAATATGGACAGATTGTTAATATTCCATTTCCAAATGTATGACGTTGATAGAATATATAGGTTGTACGTTAGCATAAACTTTCTGAAAAGTATTAAGTTTGAAACTCAAATGACAGTCTTCAGTTACTGACTGCAATCTTTAATGACACGCCAATAATTTGCCAGAAAAAACATGTTATGAGGAAAAGATCACAAGTATGAGACAAAAACTGGATATTCTGCACAGATCAGGACAGTTGAGAGGTATGCACCCAAATGTCTGTAATACTGAGTTACAGCAGTCCAGCGATCATCCCAGTGATATGGGAGAAAACCACATATTCGATAAAGAAAATATATGGTCATCCTGGGAATATATGGACAGTTGAGAGGTATGAATTTGAAGTATATGGTCCAAACACAGTACATGATAGTGTACCTAAAGTGCAGAGTATTGTGATATCACATTTGTGGCATTCTGTACTAAAGTTATGTTAATGATCTGTAACAGGACACGGGACTGCCATGTAAAATGATGAGTCAGGGAAAGTGTATGCATTGAATAGGGGCACAAAGATGAACTGTAGCAATGAACACAGGGAAAGAGTGCAGGTGACACTCCCACATGTACAGCAGAGGTGGGCATGTCAATGGAATATTGCTGTAGCAGCAACACTAAGCATATATCTATATGGTACAGTATGGACTGTACACTGAAAATTAGTTATCTGTGACTGTCACACAAGGTGACATAACAATGGGGAGGATGTATATGTGTATGAGATAAGCATTCTTACATGAATAATACAATGGACATCTACCAGAGATCTGACATACAACTGAGGTAGGGTGCATATTGGGAAGCTGTGCAAACTGATAAACATGAATATAAGTATACTCTTAGCAGAGGTCTCCAGCATGGTCGACACAGGTAAAGCATCATAGTAAACATTACAAGAACCAACCACCCTAATGGACAATATCTGAATAATACAGGTCTATATTACATCAGCAAAAACTCTCTTCAATGAACGGCATTTCATCAAAAACATCATTCATCAAATTCCGCACTTATGGGGGCCTGCACCCCCCCCCCCGCTAATTATATATACCAACTCTGAGATTGCACTACAGTGAGGAAAGGGCACATTTTCTGATCTTCACTGTACTATGATCTCACAATGAACAGTTCAATGAATGGCATGTTCAATGTAAGTTCACAGAAAATGCCATTCGCTGAACTGAATTTTCGATGATGTAATAGGTAACCGAATAATACCATCACTAATCCCGTGCCTCTGACATAACATATATGATGTGAAGTGATAACAGATGAGCCTGCACACACTCTGGACAACTGGTATGATATATCCACACTCTGTGAGGGTAACCATACACACTGTCCTGGTACTGTAATATCTGCAGGAGGTATTTGAAGGGACACAGCTATACCTGTATGTGACAGTATCAGCACTACAGGCTAGTTGCTCTGTGTGCATGGCACATACCATTGGCACAATTTACACTGTCACAAATGATATACATGCCATTAATGTTTCAAACACCTGTGTATGCAGAGTGTGCATAAGGAGAAAAGGTAGCACACATGTATCTGGTGTAACAACTTGAATGGTGTTCTGCACCATCAGATAGTCATGTATATTCCCCAGAAAAAATACCTAGGTATGGTTAATAAGCTGTGTGACAGTGCACTGTGGCAAAGGTGATACACATCAGTTACACATCACTGGAACATGTGTAGGGAGATACATAGAGAAGGGTGCATTGTATTCAATTATTGGTGTGATGAATGCTAGGAACCATGACATTAGTATGCCCTCTGCTGTGCATGTCCTTCACATACGCAGTACTTGTGTTACAGTCAAGGGGGGTGCTAAGCACTGTGACCACATGCTGGTGGATGTACCACTTAGTCTGTACCCAGGGCACAGGTTACATACCTATTGGTCTGATTATAGGGTATGATATCCACATTACACTTGGGTGTTGTGTCTATTTCCTGATACAACATATCTCTCCATGTGTCTTGTCAATGTAGGTGCTGTCATGGCTGTGGCAGCAGTCCTTGGTATATGCTGATACTGTGTGTATTATACTAATATCACAGTTGGAGACAATGATTGCTCAGAAGCTGTAGTCCTTCAGGCAGCTGTATGGATACAGCAGATGTATATAATCTCTGATGTCCATCACTTAACTAAGGTGCAGCCAAGGGCCTAGCAGACATCCCTGATGGACTGACCTGATCCCTGGACCTGAAATATATGTCACAATACACATTTCAACATAGTCAGATGCCACGTAGGTCATACACTAGTCTATCCATTTGGTGATATAGTAGTTAATGGCCATATGTGATAGTGTTGATTGAATATCACAATGTGACTTTTAGTCAAATGCCTTCACCTGTTCAAGTTCCACAAGATGATACTGTTGTCATGTTGCATTCCCTTGATGACCTCTTTGAGGGCATCTTTCAGATGTAACTGAACTGATGTAGCAGTAACACCTCACACAGGTCTGTTGCATACACCAGGAATATTACTAGTATACATGTAGAAGAGGTCCATGACGACATGTTGGTCTACCTCATAGTTGAGGATAGTCAGGATGTCTCTATATGTACATGCATCAGATGCTCTCTCCCCATTGCAGGTGGATGCATGGTGATGTACACCCTTGTATGGGAGCATAGGCCTTGTGCAGTTTGTGTTGAACCGTGTATGCCACCATATCAGGAAGGTATCTTTGCTGGGCATGCCATAGGTGATCTATTATGATGTCACATCACATTGATTCAGTGTGATAGGCCTGGAGAAAGGTAAAACAGTGCATATTGCCTATTGTGATCTGGCCTTATCTTTTGACACAATCACACATGCAGGCATCATTAAAAAAAAAACAAGCTGTGTTTTAAACCTTACATCAGTTGATGAATAAATACTTGGCTAACTGACAGAATGCATCATGTGACAGTTGGTGAATCAACCTGTACCAGTAGAGCTGTCACCACTGGCAAATCCAGGGATCTGTGCTTGGCCCTTCATTGTTTGAACTGTATTTCTCTACAGTTCAGGCTTACCATGTTTGCTGATTCTTGCATGTTTTGTGCAATCATTGAGTCCAGCAATGGTGACAGCATATTACAGGAGGACCTAGCAAGCACAACCAAATAGTGACAAAGGCACACAATCTATAAATAAATTCAGGGATGTGTGTTTGTAATGTTGTCCATCTGAAAAGCAGAGTTCCATCTTAATTACAGCATTGACAACAGTCTTGCTATGCAGAAACCATAAGCACTGGGAACACATTTAGATAGCAATCTGAACTTTGACCACCAAGTTTGCACACTGCTACTGAAAGCTTATGTTGTGCACATCATAAGACATGCCATCATATTGATATCTTAGAATTGTATGACACCACTGTAGTCAAACCTCATTACAGCACTAAGAGAGTATAATGCTTTTTTTACATGTACCGCAACAGACATGTAGCAGCTGAAGGGACCACAGGGCTTTCTCAGCAAGATAACATAGGGCCTACACACCATGCCATGATGTATGTGGATAGACTAAAAGCCATGTCACTGTACACTTTATTGTATAGGATGATATGACCTCTGCCTGGCCCTCAGGCCACTGTCTCACCCTGCTGTTGTGGGAGTACTGCATATCCAAAAATGTAATATAACTGATGACATCAGCAGTGACTGTTGAGGACAAGATAACGGTGTCCCCCATGCTGTTGTAAAATGCAAACTGTAATGTTAAGCAACAGTTCACACACACAACCCACCAGTTGACTGCAGTGAGAAAAGAAGCACTACCTCTCTAAGTACACAGACTACAGAACACAGTTCTTAATGCAAGCATCACAGCTCAAGCCTAAGTTAAGAAGGGGTACAGGTGAATGTATACTAGATGACATCAGCAGATCATGTGGGAGATAAGAGGTTGGGAGACCTGTATGAACTGTATGAAATGGATGTGTAGGTATGAGCAAGTATCAAAATACTGTCATTGCATGGCAGAGAAAAAGTAACTGTAGGATACACATATCTCCTCTGCTGTCTAGACACATGCACAGACCCAGTTGAATGCAGTAAAAACAGCCAGCCTAAGTACACAGGCTACAGAATACAATACTTAACACAAGCACCACAGCATAAGTCTGAGTTATATAATACTGCAGGTATACTTATAGCAGATGATATCAGCAGGTCATGTGGGAGAAAAGAGGTTGGGAAGGCCTGTATGAAATGGAGGTGTAGGCAGGAGTAAGTATCAAAATACTGTCATTGCATGGCAGTGAAGAAGTAACTGTATGTTACACACATTTGTTCTGCTGTTTAGAAACGCACACACACAGCTCAAGTCTGATTTACGCAGGAGTGTAGGTGAATGTCAACTTACCATTTCATCAATGTTCAAAACAGTGTGATGACAGTCTTGTATCTTTACAATCACAAGTTCCTAGAAAATCGTATTTTCCCTGTGGGAAAGTAATCACTTGGCTATCATGGTGAACTTTGCCCTTTCCCCACTCTAGTGCGATCTCGGAGTTGGAGTATTTAGGTGGGAGGGTGTGGGGGCAAAGCCCACCCCCTCACATTGGTGGGTGTAATTTACTTCCATTTGTAATGTTATTGTGGGTGGCCTAGTGGTTACTTTCCAGGAGAGGAAATACAATGTTCAGGGAGTTCATGATTATAAAGATGTGACATTGACATCTTGCTGTTTTGAATATTGACAAAATGGTAAGTTGACATTATGAAGTAGACTCCATGAGGGACAAAGGTGCCAGTTCAGAGGTGACTGTACAATCACCCAACCAGTAGTCAAGATTGCGATTGAACAGAGTCATTGAGGAGCACTGCTTCACAAGCAATGGGAGCCTATTACAGCTTATGGGGCAGCACCTATGTTCCTCATAGACAGGCCCAGTTGTTGCTTCTCACAAAATTGCACTGCTAACAACAGTCAATATGCTTAACAAGGGTACTTGTCTTTTTACAAAGCTAGGTTTCTATTGCCTCATGTATAGTGCTAACCATGTACTCCTGAAACTTTTTAATATAATATGTGAGAAATGCAAATATACAATAAATCCAGAATAAATGTTCTCTCTCGGGTAACAACAAACCAGATATCAAACAGGTTCTCAGCACACACATACTTCACCTCCTCACAAGCCAACTGCACTACACATATACCCACATATGCAGAAGTACTCATTAGAAGCTTACTGAAAGAGCAGAGACCTCACAAATGCAAACCTTCTGCACACATGACAGTCCCAATAGAACCCACTATACATAAAAACAAATGTATCAGTGTCTCAACCAATTAACCGCTTAAGGCAAAACACCTGAAATCCAAATGTCTTCGTCATAGACAAATCCATACTGAGGCATACAGATGTCCGCCTCACTAGATTGTACAAGGAGAAAGTCATGATCAGCTACCTGTCAGATGCCAGTATCTGCAAAGTCATGCACACACTCAATTCTCTCAACAACAAGCATAGTTACATCTCTGTCATACTCCATGTTGGAGTAAATGACTTTAGATGTACCTCACTGGACTATATGAAGAGAGATACGACTGAGCTCTCAGACTGTGTGCCCCAGGCAGTTATATCTGTAGCCCTAACCAGCATTCTACCTTCACATAGAATGATGCCTCAATACAAACAAAAGAATTCTTAACTTAAACAATTGGCTTAGCTACTGGTGTCAGTGCAGGGGGTGTCAGTGTTTGTCAGCCTGTGATGATATGTTTGACAGACCACACTGCTTTGCCAGGGATGGTCTTCATCTGTTTTGCCTTTTGGTTACCAGCAAAGGTGCTTGCCTCCCCCATTGTGCCTTTTTTAGGCAATGCCATAAGAGCAAATTTCCTGATGTAAATATAACTTCAAAAGACAAACTCATGGTTATGCTGCTTAATGTTATGAGTCTAAATCAGAAACTACCCTCAATGAAGGCATTGCTTACTTTGGAGAATGTCAATGTTTGTGCAGTCACAGAGACATGGTTTAGGGCTGCATGGAGTACTCCACCCATGAAAAGCTATGATGCCTTCCACATATTCAGGCTGCAAAATGAAAATGAAAGTACCAAAGAAGGAAGTGTACCCACTTCATAAAAGACAAATACAACTCAAGACTGTTTAAGCAGTATAACTCCCTAGAGTTACTCCAAGTCAAAATAACTGTATGAAAGACCCCCCCCCTCCACCTCATTGTTAGGTACAGGTCCACCAACATGAACCATGAAAATCACACAGTGCATTCCTGGGCCTACTTGACTCACTCATAATACAGTCAACCACCCTAAGCATGACTGCCTTTAACTACCCTTCCATTGACTGGGATACATACATGAGCTCAAACATGCTTGCCCTAAGGTTCCTCCACTTTGTAAACACAGATTCTCTCAATTAGTCTACACCCTCACAAGGGATTCGAATGTCCTTGACCTAGTACTCACCAACATGGAAGATGGCATGAATAGTTTAAAAACTCCTGACTTCACTGACAGTAACAACTCCAATACAGAGGTGTACACAAATGCCTTGAATAAGCACCTTTACAAGTGTATAGATTTAGCTGTAGCAGAACGTATCAAAACTTGCTCATGAAAAAACAAGCCACCCTGGTGGACATCTAGCATAAACAAATTATACAGCAAGAGAAATAAACTGATGTCCAGGAATTAGAGGGAATAGTCTCAGCAGAAGAACACCCTCTGTAGCTTGAGCAAGAAAATTAGACATCTGGGTAAGTCCTCTAAGGCTAAGTAGGAAAATAAATTAGCATCCATAGCTAGGGATAATCACAAAGCATTCTTTAGCTATATCTGTAATGTAAAAGGGAAGTCCCAGCTTTGTAGTGAATTCATAGTGGATGTTACCAGTCCTACTTAACCCTGGAAAATCCAGGGTCTAAAACACCTATCCTATACAGATAGGCTAAAAGCCCTGTCCCTCTACTCAGTCTCATACAGACTGCTCAGAGGTGACCTGTGTCTGGCATACAAGGCCATTTCAGACCAGGCCTTGATGGAGTTGCTGCATATCTGTAAGACAAACTCCACTCATGCAACCCACATGCAAGGCCTTAAAATGGTATGTGATATTAATAGAACTTGTTGGTGGGATAGATTTGTGTTCCAAAGACTCCCCATCTGTGGAATTAGACTCCCTCTCCATGTCAAGTAGAGTGCCTCTCTAGCCTTCTTTAAGAGGAGCCTGGATGACTGGATGAGAAACAGAAAATATAGCCCTGGGATCCCACCTGTGTCCCTGCTGGACAGGGGAAACAGGTTCTGACTTTCAGGGAACATGGTCAAAAATTCTTGGCTAGGCTTATAAGGGTCTCCAGGTCAATAGCTTAGTATCATCCTATGAACCTATGAACCTATGAACCTATGAACCTGAGAACATCACCAACCTGTTAGCAGACAGGTCTGGCAAAAATTTCACACCCCGTCTCCACCAGTCATACCCCAAAGCATACCTGTCATCAGTTCTCTACCTATTATCTGAAAAGAACAGGTCATAATCACACTGGCCAAGGCCAAATGCACAGCCTCTATGGGACTGGATAACATCCCAGGCTACTTATTAAACAGTGTAAAGCCAACTGTCTCACCAACAAAATGCATACAGTAATAGTTGGGGATTCCACCTCTACCAGTGGTCTTTTACAAGGGTCTGTGCTCGGCCTCCTACTGTTTGGAATCTATTTCACAGAAATTCAGGGGATAACAGATGATGGCCTGTGGCTCACCAAGATGACTGACATCTGCAAACTGTGTGCAATCATTGAATCCCCAAAGGGTCTATATTAGAACATCAAAGTTTCAAAATTTGAAAATAGCGAAGCTACAGAAAACCAAAATTTTCCCTAGGGAAAGAATTTGTTGTCCATTTCTGTCACTTCACTATTTTCAACGCTGTGGTAGAAAGTTATTGGTTGGGTTCAGGTAAGTGCACAATTGGGGGTGGGTTAGGTGAGTTAGGGTTAGGGCACGGGTTAGGTATGTGTGCGATTGTGTGGACATGAGGGTTAGGGCTGGTTAGGTCAGTTAGAGTTAGGGCATGGGTCAGGTAAGTGTACAATTGTGTGGACATGAAGGTTAGAGCGGGGTAGGTGAGTTAGGGTTAGGGCGCGGGTGTGGTGAGTGTGCGATAGTGACAGACCTTAGGGTTAGGGTTTGGGTTATGGTAAGTGTTTAGGTAGTGCTGTATGTACAGTTTAGTGTAGGGTTAGATGTAATATTTTAGCTGTATGTGTGTGGATTGCTGTTTGTTTGGTGTGCTTGTGCTGTGTGTATGTGTTTTGGAACAGCAATTTTTTTTCCCTAGGAAAAAAATTCACTGTTCTGCATGTTCGATGTTATAAGCGTTCCCCGAATAGGGGTCAATATTAGAACATTCAAAGTTCTGAAACTTCGATGTTCTAATATAGACCCATCCCCAAATGATGTCAACATATTACAACATGGACTGGCATACATAAATGATTGTTGCAAAAGCCACAGACTAAAACTAAAACCCCAAAATGCACTATTAACCCATTTGGCAAAGGAGATGTCCCTGCAAATTGCACTATTAATAATATGCCTCTAATTTCCAACCCAATGGTGAGAGATTTGGAAATGCAGGTTGACAGCAACCTCAGTTTTGATCGTCATATGTCCACAGTGGTAATGTAGGCCTTTTATGTTTCACACCTCATAAGTAAGGTCATAGCATTCCAGACTAAGGATGTTATCAATCCACTCTACTCATCCCTCATCAGACCAATAATAGAGTACAATGCTCCTTTTTGCATGTACCTCACAAGACAGCTGCAGCAGCTGGAGAGACCTAAGAGATTTCTCACCAAGAAAATCCAGGGACTGCAACACATGATCAGCACAGACATACTGAAGGCCCTGTCACTGTACACTTCATCATATAGATAGACTGCTGAGAGGCACCTTGTGCCTGGCCTACAGAGCACTCTTGAACCCTGCATTAATGGAAAAACTGAACATCCCTAAATAAAGGGGAACAAGAATCATTCACTGTAGGGACCTTAATGCTTAAGCCTGCAACATCAACAGGACATGCTGGAGAGACAGATATGTCTCCCACATATTGCTACTCCTATGGAACAAACTCACAGTTCCTGTGAAATTGAGCTCCACAATGACCTTATTTAAGTGAAACTTGGACAATTGGATGGAAAATTGTAAATTTACCCTGGGGATTTCACCTATGTCACACTTAGACAGGGCAACCAGTGCTGATTGTGGATTTGGAAATATGGACTACATATCTTAATCTATAAGAGAACAATGGTACAACTTGGCTAGGCCTGAAAAGGCCCTAGGGCCATTAGCCTAGTAACCTCCTATGAATCTATGAACCTGGGCTATTTTGGTCTTGTATAACCCTATGATACTATGAACCTATGCAGGCCTGCCAATATCTTGTCTCACACATGTACTATAAGTTCAGCTGCAGTTTTGCAGAAGTCAAACTTGTGTGTGTGTGTGTGTGTGTGTGTGTGTGTGTGTGTGTGTGTGTGTGTGTGTGTGTGTGTGTGTGTGTGTGTGTGAGTGTGTGTGTGTGTGTCTGTTTGTGTGTGTGAGCTCTTGCCTGACATTACAGAGAGCCTTTCACAGCAGCATGTGGGACACTGTTATTACCATATCTGATGTTATCCGCTATATCACATTTTTGGATATGCGGTCATCCTTCCAGGTCATGGTCAGAAACGGCCTGGAGGTCAGGCAGACATCACCTCATACCATACTAGACAGATTACAGTGACATGGCTTTTAATTTATCCACATATATGATGGTATGGTTTGCAGGCCTTGTGTTATCTTGCTGAAAAAGCCCTATGGTCTCCCAAGCTATTGCATGTTTCTGTATAAGTACATGCAAAAGAAAGTATTATAATACTGTATTATTGTTCTAATGAGGTCTGACTACAGTGCTGTCATACAATCCTAAGATCTGAATATGATGGCATGACTTATGATGTGCACCGTACATTTGTACTGGAAAATCATTAAAGAGAGAAGTTAGAAAGTAATGATGCACATTGCAGTTTCTGACTTCACAACCCTTACAAGTTGTGAAATTATGATGCTATCAACTGTATAACTTGCCAAGGCCAGTATAAGTCAATGGTACTATTATCAGTTCAAACCAGAAATGCAGATATACTAAGCGCTAAAGTAGCTATGCACCCTAAGCATCAGACACAAAGCTTTTGCATCCCTGAATCCAAAAGCTAGAAAACAGTGATATGGCACAGTCATCATCACTTGTGTAGCGTGCTATTTGTGTGGGAGGAGACCTAGCCTGACAGAAAAAGTCAGTGAGTGTGTGTGAGTAAGATAGATAAGCAGGCAGGCTGAACCATGTAACTGTTGAGTGTGTGTGTGTGTGTGTGTGTGTGTGTGTGTGTGTGTGTGTGTGTGTGTGTGTGTGTGTGTGTGTGTGTGTGTGAGTGTGTCTGTAGGGGTCCAGATGAAATTGTTGAGTGAGTGTCTGCATAAACACAGCCAAGCTCGGTGTTAACTCTACTTCTTGTTATACAAGACAGGTGTGAGCCGTGCGTGGTACATGTGGCAGTTCATTGTTATCACCTCAGACTATGAGAACTTGCTCTGCCAGGAGCTGCAATCTCAACTCCGTGCCCAAGGTCAGATGTAGTACTGCTAACTGAATGTGACTGATGTCTGCTGGATGAACACCTTTCACAACAACACCCAGGACCACAACCAAATGCCCTGCCATGTCTGGGTGTGGGCAACACACTCACTGATGGAGCAGTGGAAGTACTGTGATCGGGCATGGATCATTTGGCTATTAGCAGATGTTGTGGCTGACATATACCAGTGAGGACACCGTTCCCCTCCCAGTAGTTATTCCATCACAGATACTGCTTATTCCATGACAGACACTCTCTGCTTCATCACAGACACCCCTCGTTCAAACGTGTCATTCATCCAATTAATTGAATTAGCAACACCATGGAGGCAGTCAAATGTGTTACATTGTGCCTCATCTACAACTCTCAGAATTTATCTGGAGCACCTTTCTGAACATGTCTGTGCCTCCAAGATGGCCCTAAACATACATTGAGTGACACAGGAAGAGACACCTGCAAAAGGTGGAGGAGGAACAGCAAGCCCCCTCTGAGCAGCCCTAGCAACCCTCTTGCGTAACACCTCACCCACACTTTGGCTACGTCCAGAGTCAACAAGCACTGAACTCACAATAGTGTATTCCTACTGGCTGTGTCCAATGAAAATGCAGGGGATGGCTGGATGCCAACCATCTCTGTCAGATTCAACCTCTGTATCCCCTGACTGTGCTTCAGTTTCACCACTATCATCACCAGAGTCTGCTGATACATTGACATCAGGTAGTACATGGCCCACACTCCCACTGTCATAATCACCTATGATAAAAACCAAGGAAAAAAGGCATACATTAATACCTGCTCTACTGTAGTGCAATATATGCTAACAAACTAACTGAGCTGCTGCTATTACTGACAGTACAGCAATACACACAGATAAACTTCACACAGTAAAATATTTCTTTAAATTGCTCAGCAGGACTGACATAAAAATGTTTGCCTTACCATCTGCAGATGAGATTCTCTTCTGTAGTCCAAATGGTCCTAGAAAAAGTTAAGCAAGCGGTAAGGGCAACATCATCACAATTAACAGTAACGCAGTGGGTAATACATTTACCGCTTAATGGACATGTAAAGTATATTTTCAACAAGAATGTGTCTGACAACTCCAACATAAGCTTATAAGCTTATAAGTGTAGCAATCTTCACCCCCCTCCAAAAAGAAAAATAAATGAATATATATATATATATATATATATATATATATATATATATATATATATATATATATATATATACAGGTAGTTTTATTTTGTTCATAGTTCTCTTTTAGCATTCATTTATCTTCACTCTAACCCTGTTCATAGTTTCTATTGGCTTTCTATGTTCTTTATGTTAATTCATACTGTAATTCTTATTGGTCTGTTTGTGCACATGATTTAATATTTCATATTTGAATTTGTAACAGAATTTCCAAGTTCATTCTGATGAAGCTCTTTCACCTAATACAGAGCGAAAGCTTAATTAACAGTTCAGTGTCAGTGTATTCATTGATTCAGTCTACAGTTTTTTTATTTTATTTTATTATTTTATTCAGTATTTTTTGTTTTGGTATTACTTCGTATGGTTCTGAGAAGTTTTAATTCATATATATATATATATATATATATATATATATATATATATATATATATATATCTACACATATATCTATCTATCTATCTATCTATCTATCTATCTATATGGATTCACTTCAGAAGCTCGAAATACTGAAATCTCGAATTTCAGTATCTTGAGCCCAAGAAGCCGAATTCACATAACAACAAAAACTACAAAACGCGAAATTCAAAACCTCGAATATCAGAGGTTTTGAATTTTGTAGTTTTACTACACATGCAAACACCATCCTCCTCACAAACACACACAATCACTCTACTACATGAAAGAAAGGGGGCAAGCCCCCCTTCATCCTGCAGCCCCCCATACCCCCTCTACTTAAATATTCTCACTCTGAGATCGCACTACATACAAACACACACAAAACACCACCACACAAGCTACATTCTCCTTGCACACACAAATCACAGCAACAGAACACACTGACACATCACAGCCCTTACCCAAACCCCTTAACACACACACACTTACCTGAATATATGACCACAGCGGAAGTTTAGAAGCGTGAAATTCAAAACCTCTGGTATTTGAGGTTTTAAATTTCACGCTTCTAAACTTTTGCTATTATGTGGATTCGGCTACTTGAGCTTGAAATACTGAAATTCAAGATTTCAGTATTTCGAGCTTCTGAAGGGAAACCCATATATATATATATATATATATATATATACACACACACACACACACACACACATATATATATATATATATATACACACACACACACACACACACACACACACACACACACACACACACACACACACATATACATATATATATATATATATGTATATATATCCAATCCACAAGCAAATGTAGGCAGCAGAAATAAACAGTCCAGTGGAAAAGAAGTAAAAATGATTCAAAATTCCACAGTAGCATCCACTAGACTGAACAACAGTTGAAAGATAGCACAAGTAAGAATATATCCAACCGGGTTTTTTTAACGTTAGCACTTTTGTAGTGGTAACTCACTATTTCTTCAGACAATAAAAACCTTATCACCATAAAAGACATAAATACTCACTTCAATTAAATATTCAAATCTCATGGATTAGGAAGCAGTCATCTTTTTTTTTTCAATAATAAATCTTTATTGTTTTAGTATTTTCCATACAAACTTAAACAAAACAAAAAATTATTAATACTTTCTAACTATCCTATCTAGTTCAATCCCAAAAACATATATACAATATTTACATGAATGCCTCCAAATATAACATCAAGTTATACAGAAACATATAACAAAAGAATTTTACATAAGTCAGTTATCTCAATCTTTACTTATTAACATCTTTTCCCGTAATGAGTATATATGTCTCACAATACACTCGATCTCCATATATTATGCCAGTATGATATTAAAAATTTGTTCCCATATCTTTGGGTTATTAATATTTTATTATGATCCTTCAAAAGTAGTTTGTGAGCTAATATATGTCTTATTGCTAAAGTCCTAAAATTGTTCCATGAGGTTTGAGATGGATTTAACCAGTTTGTGGCTATATAAAGTTTCATTAGTAAGAAAATATTAATAAATATAGTGACTTGGGATCTAGGAAGTTGTTTTGGAGGGATATGTAATATCATGAATTCCCATGAAAGTGTTGAACTTTGATATCCCATCTTTTGGAGTTGCAGTTTTAACGAATTCCAGAGTTTATAGATACATTTACAGCTCCAGAACATATGAAGAAGATCTGCTGTTTGATCTGTACAATATGGACAGATTGGAGAGTTTTAGAATTAAACTTGTGCAATCTGAGGCGTGTATAATAGGCATTTCCAAAAATCATAAGTTGAGTATACATTAATTTTTGGAAAGATATTGATTTCGTTGTTAGATTAATTGCCTTCATGAACTGCTTGTCCTCTGTAAGTGGTAATTTCTCCCTCCAATATTTTGAAATAAGTACTGTATTCTGGAATTTAAAATCCTTTATTAATTTATTAGTGGCTGTTATATATTTGACATCTTGTTGAAGAGATTGCCATAAGTTAAAACATTTTGTTATTTCCTCATCTTTAATTTTAAAGTCATCAAAATAACTTATAGCTAGTTCCTTAATCTGTCTCAAAATAGTTAAATATGATTTGGGCAGATTCATTTCTTGTCTTATTGTATTAATGGATTCTTTTAAGTAAGGATATATATCAAGTAAGGTAAGATTCATCATAAGAGGAAAAGTTTTAAGATTTATTAGTTTATTATTAATTTTCAAGTTAGGATTTCTATGAAAAGGTTGGAAAACCATCATATGTTGGATAAGATTTAGAGATCCAAATAAATTCTGTACTGACATTATATATAATTTAATGTGATCCATTATATCATACGATTTAATCATTTCCTTTTTTAAAAAAGGTACTGCTTTGGGGTTAATATTCAAATTCGAGATATATTTATAGTTCACAGTTACCCACATTGGTGTCCATTTATTGCTAGATATATCATAGTTAGCAATTCTTAAGATTCTGTTCGAATTTATTATTAAATAGTACATTTCGAAATTTGGTAGGTCTAGTCCCCCTTTATTTTTTGGGGTCATCAATTTGTCATATGATATTCTGGTCTTTTTTGGATCCCAAATAAACTTAGCAGATTCCCTATGGATTTGTTTAAAAAACCCTTTGGAAATGAATACTTGAGCAGATCTAAATATATATAATAATCTGGGTAAAACATTCATTTTAATAATTGCAACTTTTGCTAATACCGGTAACTTTAGATTTTTCCATCTTTTAAAATCTAATATTATGTGATCCCAGACTAATTTAATGTTAGTGTTATAAAACTCCTTATCATCTGTAGAAAAGGTAATACCCAAGTATTTAATTTTCTCTTCAGATTTAACCTGTCCCACCAATGAAAGAAGTGAAAAGGGTTTCGAGTCCTTAAGGGAAATATGCTTGTTTTTGAGGTTAATTTTGTAATTAGATATTACCGCAAAGTTCTCCACCGCTTTCAGTAATTTTTTCAGTATCTGATATTGGTGTTGTGCAGTAAATATTAAGGTCATCAGCAAACGCCGCCATGGATATTTTTGTTCCATATAATATGGGTGCATTATGATATACATTCTGTTTAATATATAAAAATAAAGGTTCTAAATATATATTGAACAACAAGGGAGACAAGGGACAGCCCTGTCGTGTTCCATTTTAAGTTGTATTCTTTTAGAGAAACTTTTGTTAATATACAAAGTAGTGTAAGGATTAGTATATAAAATTTGTAACCATGATATAAATTCCTTGGGTATGTTGAACTGTGGCAAAGTGTCAAACAAGAATCCTACATCAACCCTATTAAAAGCCTTTTATGCATCAATTATGAGTGCATAAATATTTAAATTCTTTTGCTTAGCATAAGAAATTAATGAATGTAGTGTTAATGTATTATCACTTGTTTGTCTGGCAGTTACAAAACCAGCTTGTTCGCTAGAAATTATTTGATTCATAATTCTTTTCAATCTATTAGCCAAGATAGAAGTCAAAATTTTCATATCAACATTTAAAAGTGAGATTGGTCTATAATTATCCGGATTCTGAGTATCAGTATTCATTTTAGGTATAAGGATAGTTTTGCATGCGTTAAAATGGAGATCATTAATTTTATTATTAATTATATAATTAAATACAATCAATAGTATTTTACCCAGAATATCACAAAAGTTTTATAAAATTCAGCAGTCAGGCCATCAGGCCCCGTGCCTTATATGACTTGAAATTTTTGATTCTATCAGTTATTTCTTCCCTCGATATAGGTTTAATTAGGTCTTCTTGGGAAATGTCATCTATTTTTGGGAAACTAATTTTCTGGAAAAATTCCTCAGTAGATCCATTTAAAGATAGATCCTTTTGATCCGCATAAATATCCGAGTATATTCTTTCAAAACATTAATAATATCTGCGGTTTTAGAATATATTGTATTATCAAGCTGTATTTCCGAAATTACAGATGCTGATTTTGATTGATTAATAATTCTAGCTAATGCCCTTGATGGTGTTTGAATATGATTAGCATACCTCGCTAACATTTTATGCTCATAAAACGTCAAGCTATTATTTTGAATTAAGAAAAGATCTTTTTGGCATTTGAATAATTCCTCCTCTGTTTGAGTGTTGTAATTCAGAATCAACTTTTGATCAAGTGAATTTATTTTAACTTCCAAATCTTGTATCTCTCTAATATACATTTTTTATAATATGAAGCTTTTTGCAAGAAGATCCCTCTTATTTGCGTCTTAACTGTTGCCCATTCTATATCAGGAGAATGTTGAGAATTCTCCAACTTAACTAATAAACTATTAAGAACATCTATGATTTCCTGTATTATTTCTTCCTTATTTAATAGATTTGGGTTTAAAGACCAATTATAGCCCCTGTGAGACAAATTATGCATAGAATCTTTAGAAAAGTGTAATGAAATTTTTGAATGATCCGACAAATAACGCGCATGTATGAGAACTGATGGTTCAAAATTAATCATTGTTTGTGAAATCAGAAAAAAATCTATTCTCGACCACATTTTGTGACACGGTGAATAAAAAGTAAAATTGTTTGTATTGGAAGGATTATTCATATATTTAAAAGGGTCATATAGTTGGAAATCTTCTTTCAAATCATTTAATGCAACCACCGCTTGCCTATTAAATGACCTTTGTGAACAAGACCTATCCAATTTTGGATTTTGATAAGAGTTCCAATCTCCTCCTATTATTATATAATAATTGTTATATTGGTTTAACAACGGATATAATGATGCTATAAAACACTGTTGATTACTACATGGTACATATACATTACAAAGTAAAATAGGTTTACCATGTATCTTAGAAGAGAGAGTAACAAAGCACCATCTACCTTCCTTATCTATTTTAGAGTCCAGAATCTTACCTTGATATTGATTTTTAATAACTATGGCTACCCCTGCACTATTGGTCTTACCTTCTGAAGCTATGACCTCTCTAATCCATTTCCTTTTCTTGATCTCTGCCCATTGATCATTAGTTAAATGTGTTTCTTGAAGTAGTGTAAAACATGCCCCAGACTGCAAAAGTAAATGAAGAAATAGTTTCCTCTTCTTTAAGCTCTGGAGCCCTTTTATATTCCATGAGTCTATTTCCCACATTTTACTCTGTTATTCATTTTTTGAAACCTTTAAAAAGAAAAGATCAAGTGTACTCAGAGACTTTTTGACAATATATATGATTTGGAAGCATTCTTGATATCCCGTCCCATACCAGTGCCTACCCACTCTACCCTTGGACCAGGACATGTATAGGTTTTGCATAGAGTAAACAATTGTATTAGCTACTAACATAGTCCTTGATATATACTTCAGGTAACAATAAATAAGACATATAGTATAATCAAAACCTATAACACCTAACTCTAATTCTACAAAGCCTAATCTAAACATTCCCTATTAAACACCACTATTAATCCACATCTCTTGTATCAGTTACTTGTGAGTAAATCATTAATTATCTAACTAGAAACATCATATATGTATTAATTGTCTCATCCTAATAAAAAGTTATTACTGTCTAAAAACATCAAATCAAAACATTACATATACATCTATTGTGTAAAAATAGTTAACTTTCCTTATTTCTAACTAAACTTCAAGTGAACAATTCAAATTACCTATATTAAAAACCCCTTGCTTATACAATAAAATGAGAGTTCAGTTTTTAGACAAGATTATTTACATTTAAAAACCTGTATTATTATAAAAATATAGTCCTATAAGCATCCAAACAACCCTGATGTTTAGTTATAGATTTTCACATGTTTAAGCTAATAACATCAGCATTTCTCAGTGTTATGCCCAAACATACAGACATTTAATAATGTTAAGGGAGAATCCTGCCCTAAATGCTTACCTATCTAACCATTCCTTGTTCAGCATTATTATGACACACTCCTTTCTCAACAGTGAGGCAAGACTGTTGCACTGGGGATTGTGCAAACACTGTGCTACAGAAGTAACTGAGAAGCATTGGAAACCTGAACCACAAAGCATTAGCAGTAGAGATTAAATTTATATCATCTGGGGTCACCCGAAACTCACAGTTCAAAAACATAGACGCAAGAAAACCTGATATAGTAATTCAAGAAAAAATACAAAAGTAGCTTGATAAGTGAAATTGGTGTATCCAGTGATTATAGTGTTTTATGTACCAAGAGGCAAAAGTCATAAAATGCCAGGATATGCAAACAGAAATCAGAGCAATATGGAAGAAAGACATCTAGATAACTCCAGTAGTACCAGTAGGAGCAAAAGGAGTAATAAAAACACATTTACAATCGTATTTAAATATGCTACCGCTATATGTAACCTCATATGAACCACAGATGCTGGTGATTCTGAACACATTGCAGGTACTGAACACACATCTCTTGGCTAACTGAAGCAATACTGGTTTCATGAACATTAATTATGCTCTGATTTACGATCGGGGTCTATTCTCACCAAGGTATGTAAAAAACCTAAGCATATGGAGAAATTAAACTGACAGAGTTAGAATGAGGAAAGTGAAGAATATACTCTTAGGAATTATTATACTTTAACATTAAGAAGTTTTGACCATTAGGAGAAATAAACATGCAGCATCTTGAACATATGTGCTTAAAGTACTATTTTACAGCTTTCTTCGATGTTGCATTTACTTTAAATCAGTCCAGCATAGTCCTCTTCAGCTTCCCAAGCCTGAAAAACAGTCTAAACGATCGTGAAGGGGGAACCTTGTCAGCGACACACTCCTGGAAGTGCCACAGTGAATAAAGCCTCCTTAGAAGCTACAGAATCATTTCCTGTCACTACGCAGAAGAGCAGACTTCGTAAAGACAATAAAACTTCAGAAAACAGTCTCGAAAGTCTAGGATTTAAAAAACGAACTCTTATCTCAACAGAAAGGGGCCCAACACAGAACAAGAAGCAAACAAAGGATTACCAAGACCACGATCCACAGTAGCAGCTAAATCCAGCTTCGGATACCATGCCAGTCACTACGGAGAGCCAGATCAAGTCTCAGAAGCAGGCACGACCTTAAAAAGCCTCAAAAAGGTAGCTTTTGCTTCATTTTTTGACGAAACCGAATATTTGGACCCTTCGACTGTGAATATTAAAGTATTAGGATACTTCATCTGAAACTTTATATGCTTTTCAATAAGAAGTTTACAATAAGGGGATAGCATTTGTCTAGCTTGCCTAATCTGGAGAGGTAAGTCCTGAGTCACAGAAATTCTATTATTGTTCCATATAACATACCCTCCATTTTTTTTAATAGTTGAGAGAATCTTGCTAACATCCTGATAATTCAAAATTTTAACATATACAGGTCTTGGACTGTTAGAAGCCTGTGATTCCCTTAGAGCTCTGTGGGCTCTTTCTATGATTATTTGTTTTGACAAATCAGGATCTGTAAGAATACTTGTAAATATTTGTAGAATGGATGTAATTAAGTCATTATATTGTACAGACTCCGGTATTCCTCTGACAATTACATTGTTCCTTCTAGATCTTGCCTCTAAATCAGTTATTTTGGCTTGCATAGTTCGAATCTCAAGCTCATGTGCATTTGATTTTTTTGCTAACAGATTTAGTTTATCTTCATTGTCTGCTATCCGGCTTCACTTTTATCCATTCTCTCAAGGATTTGAGTACAGGATATTCCAAAAGTTTGTACTTGTACAGTTAATTCTTTTAGAGCTTCTTGAATGGGTAACAGAGCAGCTCTGATATCCTCCATGTTCAGCATTGGATCAGGCTTAGTTTTAGTCCCTGCTTTTGATTGTTCCTGTTGTTTAATAATTTTTTGTCTTTTCGAAGTGACATCTTTTTCCGGTGATTGCAGTTCTGAGAGTTTCGTTTTTGTGGTAGTTGTGTCCATATTTTTGTCTTCCCTCGACATTTATGTCAACAGTAAAACTCAGAGTCTTCTGAATAGACAGTTCCTTTGTTTGAGAATCTCTTCAGAGACAGATACTCTGTAATAATCCTCTTAGATAGTATATTTTCTCTTAGTTTGTTCACTTCCTGGATACTAGATGGATGCAGCTGAAGTTATTTTTACCAAGATTTATTGTTTAAAAGTTCTTGATATCACCTCAGGGTTTAGATTTCCACAGGTTATATGCAGAGATGCAGATCAGTAGTGTTTACAGAATGGCAGCCATCTTTGAATCAGGAAGCAGTCATCTTAAAGGAACAACACCATTGTTTCATAAAATCAGCATTATATAACACTAAGAATAAAACTTTAAAACTTTATCAGTATGCACCTGCATTATTTTAAAACATAAAGAGCAATCGATTTTTCAGTACAGGTTTAAGTGGGACCCTGTCATTGAGTCCTTTACCCATATCTGCCCTTATCCTTATTATCCATCTAGTTTCTGATGTGTCTGTGTTATTGATAATATCCCCTCTCCTTTCATTGGGTGTAATAATTTCAATTACTAAAAACCTAAATGTATAAGTATCTCAATATATTGAAACATGTTTGGCCAAGGCATTCATTAAAACTACATTCCTGATATTCTGTAAGTGTTCCCTAATTCTAAATCTGAGTCTCCTATTAGTTTTTCCTACATAGATGGCCGTACATGCATTGCAAATGGCCAAATAAATCACATTCTGTGAATTAAAATTCGCTGCAGCATTAAAACTATATGTAGTTTCATAATCTGGATGCTTGAAACAACTAGTAATATCCAGAAATTTACAAAAATTACATCTATTGCAGGGAAAGGTATCATATCTAATATCTAAACTTCGAACCATAGAACCCTCATTAGGATAACACAACATCCTCTTGAGGGATTTCTTATTTTTGAATAAAAAATAGGTTTATTCCACACTGTAGTTCTAATATCCAGGTCAAATGTTAAAATTTTCCAATGTTTCCTTATATCATCCATGATAATATTCCCATTGCTAGAAAAATAGGTAGGAAAGCATACACATCTCTTAGTGGCCCTTTTCTCCTGCATGTTACCATTATTATATGAGAAATATGGACTGGCTTTATCTCTTTGCCAAGTTGGAACTTCATTAAGTATATGTTGTGTCATATAGTCTGTGTACCCATTTTTGGTAAATCTAGTTCTCAGGTCTGATAGTTCTTTCCCAAAATTCATCTCACCAGCAGTCAACTGGTAAACTCTCATGCCTTGTCCCTTCACTGTGTTTCTAAAAATGTGTTTCGGATGTATATTAGTTCTGTGGAGCAGTGCATTCCTATGACATTCCTTCCTATACGCCATGGTGGTAAAACCCATTATAGGATCTCTAATAACCTTAATATCTAAACACTATATCTCCCATAGGGAATGTTTTATGTTAAATTTAAGAAAAGTAGTGCTGTTATTCAAATCTGTAAAAAACATTGCTAACTATGACAGACTTCCATGGCATATCAAAAATAAATCATCTACAAAACATCTGTAAAATACTAGCAGATCCTATCTCTTTGATCTAACAACATTCTCATTCTCCCGTGTGGCCATGACCAAATTAGCATAACTGTTGGCACTAGATGTCCCCATGGCCACCGCATCTCTTTGTAAATATAATTGATGATCAAAAAGCATAATGTTATTTTCAAGTACTAATTCCATGAGTGAGCATAATGAATTCACAAAGTTATAATCATATGTCCCATCACTCATTAAATATGTGCCAAGTATTTATAAGCCTGTACTTTTGGGAATGGTCGTGAATAATGATTGCACATCTAATGTAACCAACATTTTTCCACACTTCCCATTGGGAAATGAAAGCATATAGATCATTCAAGAACTGCTGAGCATCTCTCAAAATATAACAATTCTTATCAACCACAGGTCTGAGGTTTTTCTCTATGAAAATCGATACAGATTCTGTCGACCAGGCATGTCCAGATACTGTCAGTGTAAAAGGAGGAGTGACTGGATTCTTATGTATCTTAGGTAGTCCCTGTATAACAGGGATCAAAGGAGCATGTACTTTGAAATAATTATATAACTCCATGCTGATTTCATTACTGAGAAAATAATCATATAAGATGTTATCAAGTCTGGAGATCATCTTATACATATCATCAAAGCTAATCTTTTTATAAACCTGCTGATCATTTAACATCCCCTTCATGGTGCTATAATAGTATTCATGGTCCATTACCACAACGGGGCCACCCTTATTGGCTGGTTTAATCATAATAGAATTGTCCTGTCTTAGAGTACTCAAGGCTTCATATTCACTCCTAGAAAAATTCCCAGACTTATTCATTTTAGCTTGCCTACTAAATGCACCATGAATATAATTTTCACAAATCTTAAGAAACCCATCCAACACAGGATGATTAATCAGGACATATGTACTAGGTTTGCTAAAAACATTGGTCTATGCAAAAGTACTATCCTTGAATAACATTTTTAAGATATTATTTCTCCCAAATAGTTTCAAATTAATAATTGACTCTGTTACCTCTATCTCTTGAGTAGGTATAAAAGAAAATCCCTTATCAAGCAGCTTAAGTTCTTCAACAGTCACTTCTCTGGAAGATATATTCCAGACTAATGATTGTTCTTTTCGATGTCCAGCCACATCTTTTTCAAAGTCCGCATGTCTGTAGTTTCCTGCTGGATTTTCCTCTTCAGTCATCTTCTACTGTTTGAGCGTGGGCTGCTCTCTCGTCTTAAATCTGGTTTCTCTCTTAATCTGATAGGCAATATCCGAAAATCCACAGCTTCTTCTTGTTGAGTAAAAGCCTTCTGGGGATTATGTGAGTTATCAGATGTACTTTGTTCTTGAAAACCGAATGGTTCATACCTTTTTCATTCTGTTCTGGCTTCTGGAGACTGTTTCAGGTCAATCCTTTCACCTATTACATCAGAGGTCTGCATTGATGGCGTTATAGTGACCTCTAGTGTTGGGAGTGTGTTTTCTTGGGTATAGCTCACATTCTCTCTCCCATCTCTTCAATATTGCCAGAATCTTGCTGTACCATTTTAGAATGCAGCGCATCTGCAGGGGGACTCTGTGAATGAAGTATCAGAAAGCAGTCCTAAATCTGCAATCTCCTCAATGACCCTATATAAGAGCAACTTGGACAACTGGATGGGAAACCATAAATTCACCTCAGTGGTTTCTCCTGTGTCCCTTCTGGATAGGGGCAGTTGGTGCTGATTATAAATTCATGGGTTAATATAGGCTATTTCTCTCAGTTTATGAGGGTATGCAGGTAGAACATGGCTAGGCTTGTAAAGGCCCTAGAGCCAGTAGTGCAAAGGGAATCATCTTGAATCCGTGTTCTGGCAATCCTGGCAATTACCATGTCTCACATATCTGGCACACCTCCCAGCTGTACCAGATGTTTGCTGGGGGGGATATCCCACAGGGTCATTTACTGGGGGATGTAGGCTATGCACTGGAACCATGGCCAATGACACACATCAGAAATGCACACACACACACACACACACACACACACACACACACACACACACACACACACACACACACACACACACACACACACACACACACCAGAATGAGGTACATGTGTCTGGGCTGCTGAAATCATGGTTCCAGTGCCTAGATGCATCTGCGGAGCCCTGCAGTACAATCCATGGACAAGTACCAAAATCTTCACAGTATGTGTCATGCTACATAACATAATCCTGAGGAAACAACTCCAGCAGGATCAGCAAGGGGAAGGGGCAGACATCGTGACACCAATTCCAAGGTCAACACAGCTACAGGCAGATGAGGAGACAAAGGGGCAACCACCAGCTGCTGTCTGTGTAGGCAGACATAGGCATGCTCAGTATGCCCTTGCATTGACTAAGAGACAATGCGTGGCACACTGGCTTACCACCTAGGGCCTAAAACCTTCCTGCTACTCACATACATATAGTAACATTGATGTCAGGCAAGTCACGCAGCCTTTACCTCCCCATGTATTGACTGTGTACTGCTTGCATCACACAGAGTCAGCCCAGGACTAACACTGTGGCAACTGCTGCATTTACAAGGTAAGTCCTGACCCTGGAGTGCATTGTTTAATAATATTATGGAATATCCTTGGATTTCATCACTTGGTTTAGTAGGCAAGTAAAAGATGGAGATTTGTACAAACATTACAATAACATGAGACAGAACAGACTTATTTAACTTATATGTGTCCATTTGTAAGTAGTAAACCTCAGGTGTAAAAGATTCACAGAGTCATACCTCTCACAAGTACTGATGACCACTGCATGTCCTCAGTTTAGCGCCATATGTTTGTACTGGAAAATAATTGATGAGAAGTTAGAAAGTAATGATACACATTGCAGTTTCTGACTTCACAACCTTCACAAGATCAAACAATAGGCAGGATGCAAAACAAGGACAGAAACAAGAGCAACATATCCTTGCCCATGCCATAACAGTAACTCACTTTTGCCCCCCCAAACAGAACAGTCCTTTATTGTTTGTGCCATAACAGTAGCTCAACTTTGCTACCCCCCAAAGATCAGTCCATTCTTGTTTGTGCCATAACAGTAACTCACTGTTGCTTACCCCAAAAGAACAGTCTATGTTTGTATGTGCCATAACTGTAACTTAAAATTTCTTCCACCCTCAGCAGAAAGGTTGTACCCTTGTATGTGCCATAACAGTAACTCACCTTTGCTCCCCCCAAAAGTGCAGTCTATGCTTGTCTGTGTCTTCCAACCTGCCCTTCAGTTATTGGCAAATGCATGTCATATTATTGCCAATTAATATAGTCACACATTTTAGGGCCAATAATATAGCATGGCTTCCAGACTGCATGTCTCAGAATACTGGTCAGATAACTGATGAATGACCAGGAAACACAGAAAGGTAAGATAGAGCTGTATACTTGCATGCAATAATCATAACAGGTTGTGCACTGCAACAAAATATAATAATAAATGTGAAAATAGTTTATGATTTGATATCTGTGTACATTCTGTTGCAGTTGGTTGTGTAAAGAATGACTTCAGTTCTTTGCTGCAAAGCTGTTTGCATGGCAAAGAGGGATACGGTACCCATTCTGTTTTTCTGAAGGTGCATTGGAGTAAGTGTTGAAACCCAGACCTATGTAGATATATCCTATGTGTACTAACATTTTCTACTGTGTATGTCACAGATTGCTTTTTCTCATTTCACCTATTTCTCTCTTTTTTCTTTTCTTTTCTCTTATACTAAATAGTACTAAAAACCTGACACAGAAAACACAATTTGCCAACAAATGAAAAGGAGGTTGGATGTCAATGACACAGAACCTATGCATTGTTCACTGTTTACTTGCATTTCCAACCTTGACAGACCTACATGTAACACTTTGTAAGTCTAACCTGACACAACAACCTGATGTAAGCATTCACAGTTTACATACCATAAACACAAACACTGAAGGAGTGCCTGCACTATGTTTGCATCACTTCATGGATCTGATTTTTTTAGAATTCAGCAATTCTAATGAGTTTAGTCCTCATTTGCATCTTCACTGTGCTGACAGCCCTGAATCTATGCCATTGGCAACTGTGCAGGTAGGAAAACTGAAAGGGAGCCAAATGCTGAATACAGAAGAGAGAATATTACTTTGGAATATATCTGGACAGAAAAGTAATGCTTTTTAGATGGATATGCCTGCATTTCATCAGGTACATATTGCATATGCTGACATGCATCTATGAATAGTTTATTTATTTATTTTTTATATTTATTTTGATTAGCACAAACTTGCATCTTTAGCTGTCTGCATCCTACCTCTCATCTGTACAGATTTTCACAGAATGTCCAGATTTTTGTTTCATATTTTTGGTCCATTTTTCAGAAAACTGATTTTCCTGGCAAAACATTGCCAAGTCATTAAAGACTGAAGTCAGAAAATAATAGACACTTGAGTTTCAAATTTCACACTCATTAGAAAGTTTATGTTAACACAAAACCTGTTAGTCTATCAAATTCCTAAGTTTGTAAGAGGAATATTTAAAAATCATCTCTATTTTTGGGCCTTTTCCTCCCATTATGTATGGCTTTGTCCAGATTTCTTGTGCAAAGAGGTTGAGAGGTGTGGTCTGCATTACTTATTAATGTGTACTGTTCATTTGGGGGTGAGAGTGCAAAGCTGCATTTTTGTTCTGATGTTCGGTACTCTTCTTTTGTTGCATCCACCCTATTGTTTGCTAACAGCTATGAATAAATCCTTTTGTAGTTATAAAATATAAGCTACAGTACTTTTGAAGGGTGGCAGTAGCTACCTGCTAACATCCACTAGCTCTAAATGAAATATCTGTTTTTAATTTGCTAGAGATGTGAAATTCATGGCTGTTAAACTTTTGCAGTTACTGTAATTCATCAGCTCATACCTCTCAAGTGTACCTCATTACGAGGAACGTACCTCATTTGGGGTCTTAAAAAGTTCATGTTCCTTGAAGTTCTTCAAAGTTTCACATTGAAAGAGTCTGTCACACATTCAGTGTTAGGAATTTTTTTAAGTGAAATCCACGGTAAATAGAAATTAATCATATTAATTCATTAAAGGATCTTCTTTATAAGTAAAACTAGCATATTTTAACCATTCTATGACCTTCCTAGTTGAAGTTGTTAGTAAGCCATTAGTATGTGTTCCACATTTTGCCCATTTGTTCCACATTATGAAGGGGAGTGTTCCTCATTTTGGAGATGGAAGGTTGAGAGCTATGCATCAGCTCATGCTACACCACAAAACATTAATGCAAACTTCACAGCCCAGCCTTCAAGTCATCCATCGATTATTCCTGGATATATGGAATCTTAATAAAATACAGCAGTCACTGGTAATCCACCATGAGCTTCTATTTCAGTGATAACTGGGGTCAGCATAGTGGATGCAAATATCATTTGCCCAGGAAGCCCTCTGTCAAAAAACATTAGTGGATGCATCCAAATTAATTTGTCTGTTTGCCCTTCTTGAAACTTACAGTCACCCATCTTAATTGCATTTATGCAAAATATACATGGCTGTAAGCATACATTCAAAATGCATTCCACTAAAACATGTCCTGCAGCCATGTTTTTTCACTTATGCATTCCCAGTTAACTGACCATTAAGGTGTCAAATATTAGGGTCAGTTCTGTACAACTCTCACGCATTTTACATGCATTCTATCCATGTAAATTCCTTTCTGTGGCTATAATCCAAAAGTCTTGGAATCCAGACAGAACACCAGCATGGAGTCTACATGGTTGCTTTCTACATTGTTGAATTGTTCCACGGGTTGATTAGCATGCTGTTCAGCTGCTTATGTAGCAATTAGCATGCCATGGTGTTTCAATTGTTTCTGTGAGGGATGCATGCCTCTACACGGTGCTTACTGAATTTAAATTTTCCCATGGCCATGTGTTCATCATGCCGTGATGCAAACACGGTGAAAAACACCATGTAGGTCATACTGAATCCCCCAGATAAACTTTTTACAACTGTTTTCAGATGAAATAAATGCATCTGAAATCATTACAGTTCAAGATAATGTTACTACCTTTAACATGACTACTTCTAGTATTTACAAAGGGTATCTTTAGTCTTGTATATAATGTATTACATGCACATAGCTTTATCAATGCACATTCCCCTTCAAGTAATCACAGGCACTTGCCATGTGTATGGATTTATCTGAAGTACACATAAGCACTACTCATATCATTCTTCACAAGAACAAAAGCACTTCTCAAATGTCTACTCCCATTGTATGCATAAGTACTTCCCATACATATTTTACTTCAATAAATGTTTTATATGCATACGCACTTCCCATACACATTTTACTTCAATAAATCATCAACTGCAATATTTCAATAGTGTATGAAATGAACATGATGTGTGACTTCACTGCACTTTTACTGCTTTGTGTCTCTTTTTTGCTCTGTTTTTCTTATTTTGATTATGCATTTTGTTCTGATGTACTGCTTTGCTTCTCTCTCATTCATTTTCCTTTTTTTTTACAGCTCCAAATCCCTCAGAAGCAGGCCAGGTATATCTTTCCCAGGTTAGGGACAGACAGCTGCTGCCTGTCCAGGGACATCCTTGCATCACTGGTGTGGAGGCAACAGTCTTGCAGGTACTCCAGTAGATGGCGGTCTAGCAAGTCTCACTGGAAGGGGACTTCAGAACATGGTAGAGACCTTACTAGTGGAAGGAGTGGACAGGAGAATTCAATCAGTCAGAGCCTGTCTTCAGTGTGTAGACGACAAACTCTTCAAGATAGTGTTGACCGCAGCACCAACACAAGTCCTTACCCTTTCAATATCTGGGTCCTTCACTGCAACACCATCTGACAGTGGATGTGTTCGAAGTTCTGTGAACTGGTACTCCAGCTGGCACTTTCTCAGCCCTTCTTCTATTATCCTTTCTCCTACACTGTCTTACTTATTTCCTACCCTAACTACAGTCTCTTGTATAAATCTATCCCCTGACAAATACAAAGTGCCCTTCTTCTCCCACCTCATCCAGTACAAACCCTCTTTTTTTGTAATGCCTTTATTATATCATCACTTGCGACACAGGCAAATTTGCATTTATACAAAAAATAATCAAACTGTATTAACATTAACAAACATTATACTTCACATATATTTGCTATGTATCATATAATCTAAGCAACATTACATAAATTATTCAATTCCTGCCTCCTTTTTTAACAAGAAACACCTTTATTAAACTATCACTTATGACATATGCAATAAAACATTTATATAAATGAAAACAAACTACGCCGACACAGTCCTAGTTACAAGCATTTTACATCACAAACCTTACTTGGTTTTGTGGTCCAATGGACTATCCTGGGAAACAAACTGCAAATAAATAAATAAATAAATACTGACACACTCCCAGTTCCAAGCATTATGCATCACTCCTAATCTACCCAATCATGTACAGTCAAACATTACATAGCTCATATAAGTCCCACTCATTCTTCCCCTGCATGATTTTTCCCCTGCATGTATTGTTCCCACAATTCCCATTTTTGCCTATGTAGTTTTCTCCTACCCTTTTCTAGAGATCTCAGTTCCAGTTGTTGTATCTCTGTTATTGTATTCACTACTTCTAATATATTTTCCCTTTCTGTGTTCCCCTCCTTGTTTGTCTCCTTTTTTTCAGTCTTTCTTATCTTCCCCTTTCTAATCTTTAATGACATTATCAGGGTGTTGACAAAAGGATATCCCTATATAAAACATTACAAACCTTTTTTATTTTAGAAATACATTTTAAGCCCTGCATAGTCTATAGCTTTCCTTAAATATTTTATGCATGACTGCTCTTAGCAACACTCGCTTTATAATGCTGAACTTTATACAATGTATTGTTTTGCAAGATGGAGGAGTATTTTAAAAAAGGCTTGTTTTTTGTGTACATCACAATTGACTTTTTCTGACCATATATGCATATCTGTGTAGTGCAGTTATTTGTAGATAAGCATAAGCCATTTGTGAAGCCCCAGACTATGACTACCAGCCCTAGTTTACAGTTACAGTGTTGTCCATTAACGTGTCATCAAATTAATACATGTTGTTATACTTTGTTATAATTGTTTTTAGTATATACTTTGTATGAAGTGCATTCTGTCAGAAATATAGTTAATTCAATCTTTCAAGACATGTATTTAAATTGTCCATAATAATGGATGTATTTAATGAGTGCAATATAAAATACATTAGTAAGCTAGCAAACAGTAAAACAGTAAAATGAATGTATACTAAACAATAATACTTATGAGTTTGTGTTGATTATATAAAGACAGTAAATGACAGGTGAGGTTATTCACTAATTTCTCTTATGTTTAATGATAGTACTGAGTAACAGGACAAACATAATGGCAGGTTTTAAAGAGAGCAAGTATAATATTGGTAGAATATTCACAGGTATTGATGCTATTATAAGTAGAAAAGAGCTCAATAAAAACAAATGTAATGTGTCTAAAAGGATAAATTATGAAAGTTGTTGTAATGAAAACTAAAATATTCGCAGTACAACAGTATTTAAAAAGGTTTTTAATCTTACAGCAGTAACTGCAAGCTGGGGAATTCAGAGTGCAGCATTTCCTGACAATTCAGTAACTGAAAGCTGAGATATTCACATTGCAGCAAACCTTAATACGATGTGTAAGTCCTATAAGAGTAACTGAAGGCTAAGGTTTTCACAATAAAAGTTACTAATCTTACACTGAAAGCTGAAGTGTTCCTGGTGCAACTTACATCAGTAACAGAAAGCTAGGGTTTTACACAATGCAACAGTACTTGACTCTCAAGTCTTACAACAGTAACTGAAAAACTAATGCATGCCCAACACTTACATGTTTAGGTATTATAGTATAAAGGGTGTAGAGAGTTGTTTTCTAACAGGGTCAGCACTCTAAATCATGTTTCAATGGATTTTGTGTTACAATGAAACTCTAAAATACTATTTGAAAGATTGCTATGAGATTCTGTGTGCTGAACTGAAGTATTCACAGTACAGTAATATTTGGTAAAGTTCTTGGTATTACAGCTGTAAATAAAACCTAGGATATTCACAATGCAGCAGTACTTGATGTTTCTTAATCATTCAAGAGTAGCTGAATTCTCACATGTTCACAGTACAGCAGTTCTTAATAAGATTCCAATATCTTGCTAATTGACAACAGCCTCACCTTTGATTCCCATATTAACAGTACCATAAACAACAGTAAAAAAAAATGAGGGTCCCTATACAGGATTAGACAGTTTTTGACCCCACTAGCCAGGACCACCATTGCTCAATTGCTCATACCCACTTAATCTCTACCCTTCTCTATGCCTCACCTATATATACCTAACTATGTAAAAAACAACCTGAACAAGCTCGCAATCTCCTACAACAATATTGCCAGATTTGCAACTGGGTCTCCCCTTCAGAACCCATCATTGCAATAATCTTAAACAGCTAGGCTGGCTAGAACTCCCAAATTTAATACTATTTAACCAGTTAACAATTGCCCACAAGATCCTGTACCAATCTACTAACACACCTATACTTACTAACCTAATCACCCCTTGTAACAACCTCAAGACCCTACGCTCATCAAATAAACTACTTGTACAAATAGGTAAAGCTAACAACTTGGCTGGTGACTCCTTGTTTGCCATTACTGTGGGCAAAAGCTGGAACTCCCTCCCAAAAGACCTAACCATCCTTACCTTAAAAACAATTTAAAAGCAAATTGAAACCATACCTTAAATCACAGTGGCTATGCCCTTGCTCTTAACTCTGACTAACTTCCTCAATTTTCTCTGGGTAATAATCACCATACCTGTATAAACTAGTTATTTTTCTGCTAACTACTAAGAGATTGTATAAGCTGGCTACTTTTTCTGTTAACTACAAAGAGAGTATTCATTTATACTTAAAATGTCATTACCTAAATATTTGAATGACTAACCATCGCTGATATGTATTGATTCTGTTATGTACCGTGTTACTACTTACTGAAATGTAGCAAAATTTATTGAATATGATAATTATCTGTAAATTTAACTGAATTTGCAAATGTCACATATAATAAATAATAGTGTTTTTTTCATTGTATTTTGGAGCTTTTCTCCACGGGCCTCCACTGAAAATGGACATATATATAATTGGACTAGCCCAGTAAACAAATGTAAAATAAAACTTATTACAAAAGATAAAAAATCATACTACTCCAAACTACAGTCTACACTGTGAAATAATCTCAAAAAATTCTGGAATTCCATCAACTCTCTTTTACACCCTGGTACTAAATCCAATCCCTGTCCCAACAACAATAAGACCAACACTGAAATTGCAACCCTTTTTAACTCCTTCTTTACCAGCTCTATAGCTGAACTTACTAAAACCTTCACCAAATCCACCACCTCTCCTACCCCTAAACCTAGTTCTTCCTCCTCTCCCCTCTCCTGCTCCATTCAACTCCCTCCCACTTTTGATCTAAAACCTGTGTCAATCTCCTGTATCAAAAAACTTCTTTCCAAACTCAAACCATGCTCCAATGCCCCCGACAATATCCCCTCACTCTTTCTCAAGCTTGCTGCTGATGGTATCGCTTTACCCATTAGCATTCTTATCAATAGATCCATCCAGGAATCTTATGTTCCCAAACTATGGTGAGCTGCCTACATTCTGCCCCTTCATAAAGGAGGCAAATATAATAGCATTTCTAACTTCCACCCAATAGCCATTCTTTCCCCGATTTCAAAAATCTTTGAAAAATGTATCCACCTGCAACTCATGCCCCACCTCCTCAATAACCAACTCTTCACTCCTACTCAACACGGTTTCTGTCCTGGCCACAGTACCATTACTGCTCTCCTCTCTTTCTTAGACATTGTCAACCTTGCCCGTGACTCTGGAGATATTGTCTCCACTGTCCTTCTTGACCTTTCCAAGGCATTCTACACTGTATCCCACACACTCCTTCTTAACCACCTTTCTAACCTCAATCTCTCCCTAGATTCCCTTTCTTGGTTCAAACATTATCTCTCTTATAGATCCCAAGCTGTGAAATGGCAAACAGGTACCTCTACCTTCCTTCCTACCCCTACCGGAGTTCCACAGGGCTCTATTCTTGGACCTATGCTCTTCAATCTCTTCATCAATGACTTTCACTCTGCAATTCCACACTCTCAAATTGTGCAAATGCAGATGACTCCACGTTAGTCTGCTCAACCTCTAGCCTTCCCGAGCTCCAGGCCAAGACCCAATTTGTTTTCACAACTACAGAGAATTGGATGCTTCAAAACCATCTCTCCCTAAATACCAAAAATCCCATATCATTCTTTTCTCCCCCTCAAAAGCCCTCTCACTTGATAAGCACTCTTTCAAGATCACCAGCCTCTCTCACTCCTCAATAGAAGTTGTTTCTTGTGCCAAACTACTTGCTGTTACCATTGATGAGCAACTGAAATTTAATACTTGTATTCAACTAAACATAAAAAAACCCACCAGAAGCCCGGCATGCTTTATAGAAATGCCCCCTTTCTATCATTAGCTACTAGACAAACCCTTGCCTCCACCTTCCTTTTACCTTCTCTATTGTATGGTGCTCCAACCTCACAGCTTCTATCGCCTCAAAACTTGAAAGTTGCTACAACAAAATCGCCAAATTCGCTACTAACTCTAGGCATTCTACACACCATTGCATCTCCCTCCATAGTCTTAAATGGCTTGAACTCCCTAATCATCTTGACTACCTCCAACTTACTACTGCCCACAAACTAATGTTTAACCCCACTGCTTGCCCTACACTATCTAATATTTTGCCTTTCTACACTCCTCTCAGGCCCCTAAGATCAGCCCAACAAAATATTCTTACAGTTTACAAACCTAAATGACCCCCTGGCAACCTACTGCTTTCTTATACTATAGTAAAGAAACTGAACTTGCTTCCTCCCCTGCTAAGAATCACTACAAGCCCAGAAAAATTCAAATCTCTTCTCCACTCTCATCTCTCCCAAAACTGGGAATGTAACTGTATACTTCCTACCTAGATCCTTTCACTTCCCCTTTTTCAATTCCACTCCCTCCTGCCCCTCTTTCTTCCAACTCTTTTCTCCTGCCCCTCTCTCTTCCAACTCTCTTTTTTTAGCCCCCACCCTATCTTCTTCCCCCTGTATAAACTCAAAGTAAATATTTTTATATCTTCACTTCCCTACTGCTTATATCCCTCTTCTTGCAACTGTATCTTTTACCATTGCCGTAAAATGTATCTTTCACCTCAAACATAAAATGAAATTGTGTAATTTTTTTCTGTGCTACAAATTTAATCTTTTTAAAAAAACTTTTATTCTTCTTGTTTGTAAATTCTTTAGTGTGCAATGTGTTTGTAATATGGAGCTTTAAGTGTGCAATGTGTTTGTAAATTCGGAGCTTTTCTCCCTGGGCCTCCACTGAAAACGGGCTTTTGGGTCCAGTGGACATCCCCAATTATCAAACTGGAAATAAATAAATAAAAATAAAATAAATAAAAATCTTAATGTGGTAGAGTCCAGCATGGCAAGTTATCACAAGGGAATTTTATATATTTTAAATATATTTTAATTTTATATTATGGGAAACAAAAATGTTCACAGTACAGACATGCTTAATAAGATTTTTAATCTTACAGCAGTGACTCAAAGCTGCGGTGTCCATGGAGATGCAGTACTTAACCATTCCAAGCTCTCATCAATAACTCAAAGCTGAGGTGTGCTCAGTGCACAAGTAGTTAATAAGATTCCTGTCTTACAGTAACTGAAAAAATAAGGATACCCAGTGTGTCAGTACTTAAATATTTCTAGGTCTGACAACATAAAATATCATATAGACTTGTTTTACAACTGTTCAAGTACTTCAAAACTTGTTTAAACAGGCTTAGTTTTCCAAAGAAACTCTAAAATACAATTGAACAGATTGTGAAACAGAAGTGTTCACAATATGGGAATACTTAAAAGTTTGTAGTCTTACAGCTGTAACTATATATAGTGCCTACCATCACAATTTAGTTTCTAAGGATTCTTAAAAAATAACAGAATATAATATTTTGTCTGAAGTCTTGTTAGAACTTCTGTGCTGAGCACAAGTGAGAAAACATCTTGTAATTTCTGACTTCATATTGAGTGTCTCACAAAAAATACATATGTAAAAACAACAGCAGGTCATTAGATTTAAGTTATTATTTGGTCTGCTGAGACTTTCAAGAGTTATTTAAATCCATCTATGCAAAAGGTGTTTTCTACCAAATGCCATTATTTTGAGCTCTGAGTGATTTATATTTATGTAAAGACAATTACATAAACCAGACAAACCATTTTCATTTGCAAATACTATTTAAAGAAGAATTTTAAATAGCTAATAAAAACTCAAAATTCTGCATCTGTTTATTAAAACAGAAATACCTGACAGCAAAATAATCATATTTTGCAAAGATTTTAAATATTGTTGAAGGTATGTTAATTGCAATTTGTTGCTTTTTTGTTTTCTTGCCACCTCCTTGAAGACGTTATGCAACAACTGATTAGAATTTTTTGATGCTTGGCTCTTTTTAGCACGAACATTTAATAAGTTGCATGTTTTTTTTTTGTTATTGTCTCTGCATTATTAAATAAAAGTAATGTAAGAGCCACGCAGGTTCTATTCCATAAGAAAGTTATTGCAAAGCTTTTTTCTTTCTGACATTTTATTTTTAGTAGAAAAAAAGAAATGTTCATGATCTGATTCCTCTAGATTTCCATCTGCATACCCATGCTATTTGGTTAATAACAGGTTTCATTAGTTCATTTGCCTGTTGTACAAATACACTTTTAGATGTTACTGACCGATATCAGTGATGGTATACAGAAATAGACAAGATGAGATAAGAAGTGCTTTTTCCCTAGATACCACTTCTAAAAGTCATATGAGTTACAGCAAAAAGTAAAGTGACATAATTTCAGCTGCTGGTCAGAGAACAGTATTTATCACAAGTACAATCTTTCATGCTTTTGCTGTGTCTAACCTTGTAAAAAGCACAACTTGTGATGAAATATGCCACCTACCTCTACTTAGAGTGCTGTATATATTGTATCAATGTAACTTCTAAGAATTTGGGACAACAGAAGGATAGTTGTCAGGGAGTGAAATTCGCATCACACAATCAATACATGATTAAAAATGTGCTTTTGCACTGCATGTGTGAAAAAAAAAATAGCATGACTTCATCATCATGCATCCCACTGGAAAATTCTAACTTTGTTTTTAAGTATTTGTTTAATCAAGCACACCATCTGGGAAGGAATTCTATTTTTTTCTCATCTAATTTGAGATGTGCAAAATTTCTTCATGTACTGGTAGAAATAGCAGAATGTGTAATTTCACTTTGTGATGATAACAAGACTGGCCTCATATATGGTATGCACTTCCTTATGAAAAGTACTATTAAATAATATAAGCCAGAAACTTTAAACAGTCTCCATTTTTGCCCTTAGGAATCTCTACAAAAAAGTCCAAACCTGCATATACACATGTGTATGTATAATTGCCACATCAGATATTGAATGCTGAAAAGAGCGAACATAAAAAAAGAGCAATCTTTTTAGAGGAAAGTTAAAAAAAGATTGAAGCAAATACTATTTTTGCAGGGGGGGCAAAAATAACTGTATACCAACTATGAGATTTAATAACATCAGTCTGCAATGCAAGAATTATTTTATTTATTTTTATTTTACATTTGGTTACAGGGGAGGTCCAACTGGACAGACCTGTCCGTTTTCAGCACAGGACCGGGCAGAAAAGCTCCAGAACAATTGGTAACATACTATACATAAGATATTTACATGAACATTGTGGTTTAGACATACAGTTATAAAATACAGCAGATAATAACATATGAGTGCATAAGATATTTACATGAGCATAGTGGTTTAGACATACAATAAAAGTATAGCAGGCAGTAACATGATTGTTGTTCATACAGTATGTTTAGTAGAGATAATCTTGAAGATGTAGTGAAGATAAGACAAGAAAGGAAAAACTAAAAAACACTAGCAAGATAATTTTGAAGATGTAATGAAGATAAGAGAAGAAAGGAAAAACTAAAAATACCAGTTAGTTTGTCACAGGAGGAGAATATAGACAAGTTCACATGAAGTTCATAGACACTTTAAGGGAAAGCTTTTCACCTTAGACTAGGGGAGAGTTAATGGGTATAGCTGGGACAGTAGGGAGTAGGCAGCAGTGAATTGGTAAGTAATGTGTGGTAATATATAATGTATCTGTGGCAGTTTTAAAGAAGAGGTGTGACAGTAGGTAGGGGAAAGGTGTTAGAATGTTTAGAAAAAAAAACATTTATTCTTTTAAGTGTTCATTCTTACAGGCTGCAAGGATGCAGCCATATACGTGTGTGTGTGTGTGTCTGTATGTATGTATGTTTATATATATATATATATATATATATATATATATATATATATATATATATATATGTGTATAGATAGATAGATTTTATATATATATATATATATATATATATATATCGATATAGATGTATAGTGTACATACACACACACACACACACACACACATATATATATATATATATATATATATATATATATATATATATATATATGCATATATAAAACAAAGGTAAACATGGTAGCATTATTCAGCCTGCTGGGGCTGCAGGAAAAACTCAGCCAAACTAGAGTTTTCATTGTGTGATACCTTAAACCGTCCGTAATGGTGGCCCTTGCGATATATGTAAATGATCCCTTAAGGACATCAAGTGTTTCAGCTACAAGGCTTCTGAATGTCCATGACATTTGGATATTTTGAAGACATCTTAATCTTTATGGGCATCTGCTTGATTTAAAGACCCCTTGTTTCTGAAGTATAGCTATACTATCCACTTATGCTATGCTGCTGAGGTCAATAAAAAGGCTGAAACATGCATGTCCACAGTTAGTGGGGTTTAGCTTTATTGGCTTGAATGTAAACATAAAGAATTAAAAAGTAAAAAAAAAATATGGATATTCAGAAGGCTTGTAGCTGAAAAACTTGATGTTCTTAATCTATCATTTGCAGATATCCCATGGGCCTCCATTACAGGAATTTAAGGTAACACACAGTGCGAATTCTAGTTTGTCTGCATGTGTGTACATATATATAAATGTACATGGTCGGGACCATATGATCAAAGTTTTAAAACTTTGAACATTGTTAGATATTATGAATATAAAGCTGAAATTAATTCTGTTGTAAATATGCTGAAAGAAAAAGTTTGCTTGAATATATGTATAGAGTTTACAATGTGCATTCATACTATATGTATAACAGACAGGCTTCTCTTCACAGCATCAGAAAATGCCTAACAAAGCAATACTGGAAAACAAGCATTACATGATTTTCTCATGTTTGTAGAACAAATATCAATTAACAGATATCCTTTTTTATAAATTCAGCAATACGTGATGTTTTTCCAGTAGGAACAGCTTATACAGATGTTTCCTTTCAGAATGGCATCCTCACATCAGCAAAAGTGCTTAAATCACAAAAGGACAATAGAAAAGTCTAAAAACAGACATTATGTGACTTCCCACATAAGCACCAAGAGGAAATGTGTGCGTGACTAGCTCTGTATATAGCTATTGTAGTAATTCAGTTATGTGAGAGAAGGACAGAGAGAGGTATTTTGTAGAAGTCATCATTCATATCTGTAATGAAGGAAAACTTTGTAAATATATGCTACAAATCTGACAGACTACGTGTGGTTTGTTATAAAATAAGTTATCTGTAACTGTGCTTATAGCTGCAAAATATATTTCTTTATCAGTATGCAATTTGAAAGGCTTGGTGCTTTAAACAGATTACAGATGGAGTCATGCAGAGCTATGTGTCTCTGATTCAGCAGTAAACAGCACAGCAAGACTGTGTGTCTTAAGAAGACTTCAAATCCATCACAGCAAGCAAGTAAGCAGTAAGCTCCATATAATTTTTCAATGGTGGTCCTTTGACAACATTCCTAGCCTGTATCCAAAAACAGGGGGAGTGAATGGGTAATGTCACTCCTGTAAAAGCACAGTAACGTTTATGTGAAGTACTTCAGATTTCTACAGTTTTCAACAGTTTGTAGCAATACAGTTTAATAGACGTCTAAATCCGGTGAGGCTGCATTGCAGGAAGGTGGAGCAGTTCCATAAATTCTCCAGAAAAGGTACAAGACGAAGTTGTAAAACTGAATCTGCCAGTTTTGCTGTACCAACTTCACAAGTGACTACAGAAACTTTTCAACCATCTACAGTAAAGCAGCTTGGCCATCTGCCTGTCTGTTGACTGGTAAGAAAATTATTCTGTGTTACATACAGTATGAATGCCATAGAGGTAATAATAATAACAGAATAAATGTATATACAGCATATTAGCAAATGTAAAACCTTATTAGGGCAAGTTAATAGTAAGGCATTATGCAAATGGATTGCAATTTGATAGTAAGGCATTATGGAAATGGATTATAATATTTGACTGGTATCTGAAATAAAATCATGTGTGGTATAAAAATGTTTATTGTGTGTACAATGTCATAAAAATACAGTGCATGACATTATCCAAAGGTTAGACTGTACAGACAAAAATTGTAAAGGTAAAGAACCAAGAAAAATGAATATGCTGACATTATATTCAAATGTAGACAGTTATGTTCTGTCACCAGATGCAAAAGGTTTATTTCAGAGTTGCAACAACAGTCAAATCAGTTACTGATAGAAACTCTAGTACATTTTGTTACAAAGAAATGTAATAAACTTCTAAAAGACAGACACAATGAGTTCAGGAAGCTTAGACAAGTTATACACACATCTTTTCAAAAGTGCATAGGAGTTTCAAATTCAGCAGAACAGCTTACTAAAGAATGTCAGAAAGACCATGCAACATCACAGGACATTCAACAACAGTTGCAGGATAAAGGAAATAAATTAGCTCAACTGACAAAGACTGGGAATTTCCTGCATACACAGTTAATCTGTGCAAAAGAAATATATTTTATAATATGTTTATGTTTTGAAAATGGTTAAGCATGCATGCTAGGATGGTAGGGACATGACATGCTTGTATAAAGATATACATATACAAGACAGACATGCATGTGTGTTCTTTTCATCTAGAGTACATTTGTTTACAATGCACAAAAGCAAAAGGTAGACAACAGCAAATATAAATAAACATATGTTATAATTGTATAGTAACAACAAACAGTTAAAGTTCTGAATTTTAAAAATAAATAAAATCACAGATGGTATTAGTCAAACAGTTTTTGTAAAATTAATGGCAGGACAGTTAAATAGATAAATAAATAAAAAATACTGAAATCCATGTAAGGTAATTGTAAAATAATGTCTATTTATGTTGTATAAATGCATAGTTATGCAAATCACAATCACATTAAAGGAAAAAGGCCAAAAGAATTAATTATAATTTACAGAGTATGAAATGTGAGCTCAGACCTTCCTAGACTGAATGAATAGTTACAGGAAATGTTGAAAAGATAAGATAAGCAACAAGACTGATTGCCAGGCAAGTAGCTTGAGTTTTTCTAAAGCATCATTGTTATTAAAACATACTTGTTAAAATGTTTACAAGCAACACTATTTAGTAATTGTCATAAAATGCCACAATTGTGCATAGATGTCACTGATAATCTGTTTGCAAGTAAATGTTAAAAGAGAAGAAAAAACTCAGTTGCATCAAGTACAGCCAGCAAATGGGCTATAGAATATATACAGTTCAAATCAATTATGCAGGAGGGTGTAAATACCTACTAGAGGTAATATACAGTGAAAGCTTTATTTAGTAACCTAATAAAATAAATGTATAACCAAAGTGTTGGGCTGACATACATTCTATTCTCACAGCATAGGGCAGGTAAACAGTGCTGAAGTACTACAGGGGGAGGGGTACTTTCTCAGTTTTACACTGACTGTATAAGGGGGAGGGGCACTTTCTCAGTTTTACACTGACTGTATAAGCAGTACTGCACAAGGGTCTGAAATAAAGCTACAGAAAAAATAAACAACAAGGGTCTGAAATAAAGCTACAGAAAAAATAAACAACAAGGGTCTAAAATAAAGCTACAGGAAAAAAATATCTAATTCCTTTTTGACAATACTCTTTTATGGGGGGAAAAACAGGTATTAGTGTATTAGAAATACTGGAAAACTGGATTAAACCTGACAGGATAAGATATTTTACAAGTTGTTAATAGCTATCATAATGGTTATTATTGCATTATTTAGAATTAAATTGTATTTACAACCTGTTAAATTGTAAAGCTATACAAGAGATGGTTTAAAAAACAAGAGATGATTTAAAATTGCTTTATTAAAGCTATACAAGAGAGAATAAAGATATGCAAAATGCATAAATGTTTCTAATAGCAAGAATGGTCACTATTTTTAATATGTTTTTGGCAAAACAATGTTGGTATAAAAAAGCATGAATATTTTTAATTGCTGAGTATGTAGTTTAAAATAACAGGACATATGGATATGGTATCAATTCCACTAGATATTTCTAAAGAGACATAAAAATTTTCCAAGATTTTGCTCAATATTAATGTTATTAAATTTGTATGATTAGATTAAATGTACTTTACAGTCTTTGTATGTACAAATGTAGAAAATTTCAGTACAAATGATAGTCTTTGTATGTACAAATGCAGAAAATTTCAGTACAAATGAAATTAATGTCTAGTAATGAATATGTGTGAAAAAAACATATTTAAAGAAAACAATGAGTCCAGGATACCTACTAGATTGAAATGCATAAATAGCAAACAGTCTGTGTAAATGCATACTGTTCAGGATACATTGTAATAAGTTCAAAAGTAATTTGTCAAGTTGTAATATCACTGGTTTTTCCCCAGTAAAATAATTGCTTTCAAATATTTATTATCTAGGCTCAGTTCTGTATTTTACCAAGATGTTATTGAGCAGTTCAGAGACATGAACACAATGTGATGGTTAAAATGACATTAAAACTGTATATTTTCAGCAGTGCATAAATGCTTGCAGTAGCACATAGTTATTGTCTCTTATAGTTAATTCAACAGTTGCAAAGAGTTAATGAAACAATTCTAAGTCATAAATTAAATTCTGTGATTGCAAAATAATAAATTAATCAAGTAAAATTAAAACAGACACAGCTCATAACTGATAAAATATTTACACAGAATGGTCTGCAAAAGAAAAAGTTGTTAAATACATTCAGGTTTGGTAGTAATACAAAAAGAACACCTTGGACCACGGTCTTCTCCTCTATAGTGTCAACACCAAAATCACAGAGCGCCAGTGAAATTAACGCTTTTATTCACCAAGAAAAAATAAATACATGCGTTTTCATCCTACATACAGGACTTCATCAGACAACCATTTTTGACTCAAAAAGCCATTTAAATAATCTCTAAGTCACCTGTTTAATTGTTAATCCAATGAAATACATCTCCTTCAGTTTAAACTAACAAATCTCCCTTTACATCTCATAAATATTAATGCCTACTCTCTGAAAGTGTCTTGTGCTAAACTTGATCATTCCACATCATTTATTTATATAAATAATTTGAATTAAAATACATATAATAAACATTCATGAATAATTTACTAATAAATTATTATAAAACATCTCATTAAAAATATCTTAAATACATTAGTTTAAAAACTCAGGTATGTAAAGACTATGTATTTGTTTCCTGTGTGTGTGTATCAATAAAGATTTCCTTAAACCTATGTTTCATGTATATTCTACCCCCATCTGGTGTTCATTTTACCAAATTACATGTTTGAATTGTTCAAATGTTATTAGCCTTTAATTTCAACAGAGAAGAAATTGATATAAAGTCATTCATTCCTGGTTTATTTCCTGCATCGAGGTTGACCTGCCACCAAAGCTCCCTACTTTCTAGTATTTCTTCCCACAGGCCACCTCTAATGTCTGGTTTAACTTGATCCAGAACAAAAAATTCATATTTAAATTTTGTGCAGGAAATAGAATGCCTATACAATGCATTTGTGTTTTTCTTTTTTGTGATGTCATAAGAATGTTCATATATCCTTCTTTTCAGTTGTCTTTCTGTCTTCCCTACATAAAAAGACTGACAGGACTGACAGATAACAAGATACACGACCCCTCTACTATCACAGTTAAAAAAACCTTTACTGCCTAACCATCTCATTCTGCTTTCAATATATACTTCTCTCCTGTTTATAATGTACGAACATTGGTGGCACCTGCCACACTTGTATGTTCCTACTTTGTTTCTATTCCCTTTATTTTTACTATGTCCATTCCTTTCCATCAAATTTTTTAGGCTACAAGAGTTTCTATAAACTACTTTTGGTTCCATTTTAGTAATCTCTTCCATATCCGTTAAAGCGGAGAATTTATTCCATTCCCTGTTTAAAAATTCCTTTACTTTCCTATTGGAAGCGTTGTATTCCACTACTAAACTTCTTTTGTATGTTTGTTGACCTATTTTGTTCTTGTTAACATCATTTTGATTCTCATTGTTAATCCCTCTCCCCAAAATTGGCTTAAACCTCTCCTGCCTTCCTTTTTCCAATTCATTCCTTATTTTACTAATAAATTCTGCAGGATAACCACGTTCCAAGAACATTTTTTCTAGCACTTTACACTCTACTTCGAAATCGTAGTCCCAACTGGTCATTCTAGACCCCCTGACAAATTGCCCCTTGACAATATTCTTTTTACTATGCAGGGGGTGGGCACTGTCGTAGTGCAAATAGGAATTGACATACATCTCCTTTCTATGCACTTTAGTTTCATATTTTCCATCTCTTTTGTATAACTCTATGTCTAAATATTTTAGTGTTTCTAAACTAGTAGAGTATGTAAATCTCAAGAAGTTAGTAGTTCCACTGATATATTCAAAAAATTCTAAAAATTTGTCAAGCCCCCCTTTCCAAAGTAACACTATATCGTCCAAAAATCTGTGGTATGTTAACCAATATTGTTTATATTCACTGTTAACTATATATTTTTCTTCCCATTTTAATAAAACAATGTTGGCATACGTGGGGGCACATGCCGCCCCCATAGCCACTCCAGATTTTTGTTGATAATACTCCCCTTGGAACATAATAAAATTGAATTTCAACACATAATCCATAAGTGCTACACAAGCTATTTTGTCCTTTTGTTTTAATTTTTTGTCTTCAAAAATGCTCTCTTCGAACATTTCTATCCCTTCCTGGTAGGGGATGCAACTAAATAAATCAATGACATCAATTGTCACGAATAACATATCCTCCCTATAATGTTCAGGCTTTAATAGGCTCAAAAAGTCCCAGGAGTCCTTTAGTATAATTTCATTGTTGACCCAAATGTGTTTACACTTGTAGTCAACAAATTTAGCCATTGCTTCAGTTTTAGAGCCACCTGCCGAAACTATTGGCCTTAGGGGGGGGTCATCCTTGTTTTTATGGATTTTAGGTATCCCGAATATTGTAGCTATTCTGGGTTTATTCACTTCTAAATATTTGAAAATTTTCATGTCTATTACTTCCTCAGTGAGTAAATCCTCTAACAAGTTATCTATTCTTTTGTATGCTACATTTACCTCATTCAGGGATACTATAGTATAGATGTTCTCATTCCTCAAAATTGCGTTCATCTTTCCATCGTATATCAATTTATCCATAATAACAATTCCCCCTCCCTTGTCAGGTTTCATGACCCTGACTGTGGCGTCACCACTTAATTCTTTTAGGACTACCTTTTCTTCTACAGTTAAATTTTCATTACACCATACTTTATTACTTTTGCTCCTCACCCCTTCTACTAAAATATTCTCAACATTTTTTATTTGAGGTAAAAGGGGGGGATTATATGTCGATTTTCTAGTTAGTCCATCTCCTTTCATTCCTTGTTTTTCCATTCCTGCCCTTAAAGCCATTACTTCTAAATTAATTAATAATTAAGTTAACAATATTGGTTAACATACCACAGATTTGTGGACGATATAGTGTTACTTTGGACAGGGGGGCTTGACAAATTTTTAGAATTTTTTGAATATATCAGTGGAACGACTAACTTCTTGAGATTTACATACTCTACTAGTTTAGAAACACTAAAATATTTAGACATAGAGTTATACAAAAGAGATGGAAAATATGAAACTAAAGTGCATAGAAAGGAGACGTATGTCAGTTCCTATTTGCACTACGACAGTGCCCACCCCCTGCATAGTAAAAAGAATATTGTCAAGGGGCAATTTGTTAGGGGGTCTAGAATGACCAGTTGGGACTACGATTTCGAAGTAGAGTGTAAAGTGCTAGAAAAAATGTTCTTGGAACGTGGTTATCCTGCAGAATTTATTAGTAAAATAAGGAATGAAGTGGAAAAAGGAAGGCAGGAGAGGTTTAAGCCAATTTTGGGGAGAGGGATTAACAATGAGAATCAAAATGATGTTAACAAGAACAAAATAGGTCAACAAACATACAAAAGAAGTTTAGTAGTGGATTACAACGCTTCCAATAGGAAAGTAAAGGAATTTTTAAACAGGGAATGGAATAAATTCTCCGCTTTAACGGATATGGAAGAGATTACTAAAATGGAACCAAAAGTAGTTTATAGAAACTCTTGTAGCCTAAAAAATTTGATGGAAAGGAATGGACATAGTAAAAATAAAGGGAATAGAAACAAACTAGGAACATACAAGTGTGGCAGGTGCCAATAATGTTCGTACATTATAAACAGGGGAGAAGTATATATTGAAAGCAGAATGAGATGGTTAGGCAGTAAAGGTTTTTTTAACTGTGATAGTAGAGGGGTCGTGTATCTTGTTATCTGTCAGTCCTGTCAGTCTTTTTATGTAGGGAAGACAGAAAGACAACTGAAAAGAAGGATATACGAACATTCTTATGACATCACAAAAAAGAAAAACACAAATGCATTGTATAGGCATTCTATTTCCTGCACAAAATTTAAATATGAATTTTTTGTTCTGGATCAAGTTAAACCAGACATTAGAGGTGGCCTGTGGGAAGAAATACTAGAAAGTAGGGAGCTTTGGTGGCAGGTCAACCTCGATGCAGGAAATAAACCAGGAATGAATGACTTTATATCAATTTCTTCTCTGTTGAAATTAAAGGCTAATAACATTTGAAAAATTGAAACATGTAATTTGGTAAAATGAACACCAGATGGGGGTAGAATATACACGAAACATAGGTTTAAGGAAATCTTTATTGATACACACACACAGGAAACAAATACATAGTCTTTACATACCTGAGTTTTTAAACTAATTTATTTAAGATATTTTTAATGAGATGTTTTATAATAATTTATTAGTAAATTATTCATGAATGTTTATTATATGTATTTTAATTCAAATTATTTATATAAATAAATGATGTGGAATGATCAAGTTTAGCACAAGACACTTTCAGAGAGTAGGCATTAATATTTATGAGATGTAAAGGGAGATTTGTTAGTTTAAACTGAAGGAGATGTATTTCATTGGATTTACAATTAAACAGGTGACTTAGAGATTATTTAAATGGCTTTTTGAGTCAAAAATGGTTGTCTGATGAAGTCCTGTATGTAGGATGAAAACGCATGTATTTATTTTTTCTTGGTGAATAAAAGCGTTAATTTCACTGGCGCTCTGTGATTTTGGTGTTGACACTATAGAGGAGAAGACCGTGGTCCAAGGCGTTCTATTTGTTTGTTTATTGGAGTTTTAGAACTGCCGTTCTGCTGAATTATTTGGTTTATGTGAAAGTGGACTATTGGCGTCTTTCTCTACATTAACTTGGTGTAAAAAATGAGTGGCGAAGGCCAGGAGGAAGCTGGACAGTCTAGGAGGCTTATCGGTCAGCTCACTGAGCTGATAGATCTGCTTACGCCTCTCTGTGTCAGCCTTGTGGCTAACAGGAAGTGTGTGACGGAGGAAGCAGATGGGGTTGACGAAAGAGAGCAACCGAAAGGGAAGAGAAAAAGGGAGCTGATTGGTAACCGTTATGGGACCGGCGACCTGGAAGACACCAATATTACTAACTTTAATCCTGCAGTCACACCGAGGATTTTGGGTGAGGAAGTGAAAGAAACGGAGAGAAGAAGTGGTTCTTTTAATGAACTTGGGGCCAAACCCAAAGCAGCTGTTTTGTAGCGCATGAAGGTACTGTTTCAAGTAATACAAAAAGTAAAACTACTGAGGAATGGTTGAAAAAAGACTTTTTATTTAACAATGTTTCTGGTGAGAAACAAAATTACTTTAGTGTTAAAGATGGTAATTCATACAGAGTGAAATTGGACAAAATGTATGATTACATGATGAAATATAGGGTTTTTAGTATAGAAAATGCCTACCTAAGAGAGTGTTTGAAAAGGGAAATTGTTCCTAAAGGTTTGAGGGTGGTTAAATACCCTAATAATGTTACTGTGGGGTCCCACTTCCACAAATGTTTGTTGAAAATATTTAACAATTGTGGACTTGAAATATTGAAAGCAATAATTGAAGAAAATGAAAGTAAGCAAAGTGAATTACAGAATGAAATTGAAGAATTAGACAAAAGTATAAAGTCTGATTTAATTTTTAATATAAAGGAAGAAAGGGATAGATTTTACAACATTAGAAGGGACATTGACACTAAATGTGAGAACATTACACAACGAAAGATGGGGAAGTTAAGAAGGGACATTATTGAATATGAGAATGACCTTTGTTACCCCAAGCCTATAGAAAAAAGGTACAATACAAAAGGTTTTATGAGGAAAAACAATAAATATTTTTCTAAAAAACAAGAAGGGTATGTGAATAGGAACAATTTTGAATGGGAAACAGAGACATATGACCAAGAATTCCCCCCATTGGTGGGAAGAAGAGTTTATGAAACTGACTATCAAGAAAGGGGAGAAAATTTTCAGCAATGGGGGGGGGAGAAGGGGGAGGGGGAGATTTTAACAGACATTACCCCCCCTTCAGACAACCTGACTCCCATTAGAAGCATAGAAAATAAAGCAATAAATAGGGACAACACTAAATATACTTATAATGAATTTAGCATTTACAATTTTTGGAATATAAATTTGACTATACCACACTTTACTTTATTGAGTAAGGGGTTGAAGTTTATTCCCATGGTAAAAGGTGACTCCACAAGAACCATCCTAGATATAAAGCTATTTACAAGAAAAATTAATTTAGAAGTAATGGCTTTAAGGGCAGGAATGGAAAAACAAGGAATGAAAGGAGATGGACTAACTAGAAAATCGACATATAATCCCCCCCTTTTACCTCAAATAAAAAATTTTGAGAATATTTTAGTAGAAGGGGTGAGGAGCAAAAGTAATAAAGTATGGTGTAATGAAAATTTAACTGTAGAAGAAAAGGTAGTCCTAAAAGAATTAAGTGGTGACGCCACAGTCAGGGTCATGAAACCTGACAAGGGAGGGGGAATTGTTATTATGGATAAATTGATATACGATGGAAAGATGAACGCAATTTTGAGGAATGAGAACATCTATACTATAGTATCCCTGAATGAGGTAAATGTAGCATACAAAAGAATAGATAACTTGTTAGAGGATTTACTCACTGAGGAAGTAATAGACATGAAAATTTTCAAATATTTAGAAGTGAATAAACCCAGAATAGCTACAATATTCGGGATACCTAAAATCCATAAAACAAGGATGACCCCTAAAGGCCAATAGTTTCGCAGGTGGCTCTAAAACTGAAGCAATGGCTAAATTTGTTGACTACAAGTGTAAACACATTTGGGTCAACAATGAAATTATACTAAAGGACTCCTGGGACTTTTTGAGCCTATTAAAGCCTGAACATTATAGGGAGGATATGTTATTTGTGACAATTGATGTCATTGATTTATTTAGTTGCATCCCCTACCAGGAAGGGATAGAAATGTTCGAAGAGAGCATTTTTGAAGACAAAAAATTAAAACAAAAGGACAAAATAGCTTGTGTAGCACTTATGGATTATGTGTTGAAATTCAATTTTATTATGTTCCAAGGGGAGTATTATCAACAAAAATCTGGAGTGGCTATGGGGGCGGCATGTGCCCCCACGTATGCCAACATTGTTTTATTAAAGTGGGAAGAAAAATATATAGTTAACAGTGAATATAAACAATATTGGTTAACATACCACAGATTTTTGGACGATATAGTGTTACTTTGGACAGGGGGGCTTGACAAATTTTTAGAATTTTTTGAATATATCAGTGGAACTACTAACTTCTTGAGATTTACATACTCTACTAGTTTAGAAACACTAAAATATTTAATCATAGAGTTATACAAAAGAGATGGAAAATATGAAACTAAAGTGCATAGAAAGGAGACATATGTCAATTCCTATTTGCACTACGACAGTGCCCACCCCCTGCATAGTAAAAAGAATATTGTCAAGGGGCAATTTGTCAGGGGGTCTAGAATGACCAGTTGGGACTACGATTTCGAAGTAGAGTGTAAAGTGCTAGAAAAAATGTTCTTGGAACGTGGTTATCCTGCAGAATTTATTAGTAAAATAAGGAATGAAGTGGAAAAAGGAAGGCAGGAGAGGTTTAAGCCAATTTTGGGGAGAGGGATTAACAATGAGAATCAAAATGATGTTAACAAGAACAAAATAGGTCAACAAACATACAAAAGAAGTTTAGTAGTGGAATACAATGCTTCCAATAGGAAAGTAAAGGAATTTTTAAACAGGGAATGGAATAAATTCTCCGCTTTAACGGATATGGAAGAGATTACTAAAATGGAACCAAAAGTAGTTTATAGAAACTCTTGTAGCCTAAAAAATTTGATGGAAAGGAATGAACATAGTAAAAATAAAGGGAATAGAAACAAAGTAGGAACATACAAGTGTGGTAGGTGCCACCAATGTTCGTACATTATAAACAGGGGAGAAGTATATATTGAAAGCAGAATGAGATGGTTAGGCAGTAAAGGTTTTTTTAACTGTGATAGTAGAGGGGTTGTGTATCTTGTTATCTGTCAGTCCTGTCAGTCTTTTTATGTAGGGAAGACAGAAAGACAACTGAAAAGAAGGATATACGAACATTCTTATGACATCACAAAAAAGAAAAACACAAATGCATTGTATAGGCATTCTATTTCCTGCACAAAATTTAAATATGAATTTTTTGTTCTGGATCAAGTTAAACCAGACATTAGAGGTGGCCTGTGGGAAGAAATACTAGAAAGTAGGGAGCTTTGGTGGCAGGTCAACCTCGATGCAGGAAATAAACCAGGAATGAATGACTTTATATCAATTTCTTCTCTGTTGAAATTAAAGGCTAATAACATTTGAAAAATTCAAACATGTAATTTGGTAAAATGAACACCAGATGGGGGTAGAATATACACGAAACATAGGTTTAAGGAAATCTTTATTGATACACACACACAGGAAACAAATACATAGTCTTTACATACCTGAGTTTTTAAACTAATTTATTTAAGATATTTTTAATGAGATGTTTTATAATAATTTATTAGTAAATTATTCATGAATGTTTATTATATGTATTTTAATTCAAATTATTTATATAAATAAATGATGTGGAGTGATCAAGTTTAGCACAAGACACTTTCAGAGAGTAGGCATTAATATTTATGAGATGTAAAGGGAGATTTGTTAGTTTAAACTGAAGGAGATGTATTTCATTGGATTAACAATTAAACAGGTGACTTAGAGATTATTTAAATGGCTTTTTGAGTCAAAAATGGTTGTCTGATGAAGTCCTGTATGTAGGATGAAAACGCATGTATTTATTTTTTCTTGGTGAATAAAAGCATTAATTTCACTGGCGCTCTGTGATTTTGGTGTTGACACTATAGAGGAGAAGACCGTGGTCCAAGGCGTTCTTTTTGTTTGTTTATTGGAGTTTTAGAACTGCCGTTCTGCTGAATTATTTGGTAGTAATACATGTTTTCATTGTATTAACTATGTAAAATTGCATTTTGACTTGTATCAAAAAAGACTAAAGGTTTTATATAAAAATAATGTGTTTTTTATATAGAATGTTTTGAGTATGTTTAAAAACAGAGGGAATTGTTAGATATTATGAATATAAAGCTGAAATTAATTATGTTGTAAATATGCTGAAAGAAAAAGTTTGCTTGAATATATGTATAGAGTTTACAATGTGCATTCATACTATATGTATAACAGACAGGCTTCTCTTCACAGCATCAGAAAATGCCTAACAAAGCAATACTGGAAAATAAGCATTACATGATTTTCTCATGTTTTTAGAACAAATATCAATTAACAGATATCCTTTTTTATAAATTCAGCAATACGTGATGTTTTTCCAGTAGGAACAGCTTATACAGATGTTTCCTTTCAGAATGGCATCCTCACATCAGCAAAAGTGCTTAAATCACAAAAGGACAATAGAAAAGTCTAAAAACAGACATTATGTGACTTCCCACATAAGGCCAGAAAAACATACCAAGAGGAAATGTGTGCGTGACTAGCTCTGTATATAGCTATTGTAGTAATTCAGTTATGTGAGAGAAGGACAGAGAGAGGTATTTTGTAGAAGCCATCATTCATATCTGTAATGAAGGAAAACTTTGTAAATATATGCTACAAATCTGACAGACTACGTGTGGTTTGTTATAAAATAAGTTATCTGTAACTGTGCTTATAGCTGCAAAATATATTTCTTTATCAGTGTGCAATTTGAAAGGCTTGGTGCTTTAAACAGACTACAGATGGAGTCATGCAGAGCTATGTGTCTCTGATTCAGCAGTAAACAGCACAGCAAGACTGTGTGTCTTAAGAAGACTTCAAATCCATCACAGCAAGCAAGTAAGCAGTAAGCTCCATATAATTTTTCAAACATCAAAAAAAATAACACACATTTATGCAGGGTGGCAGACCCCTGCACCCCCTGCACCCCTAGCTATTAATATATATACCAACTCTGAGATCACAATACAGCAAAGAAAAGGGAATATTCCCATTCTGTGCTGTATGGAGATCTCCATGTAAGTGTTTGAAGTTTTAAAACTTTGATCATGTGGTTTTGGCCATATGAAATTCAAAGTTAAGAAACCTTGATCACTTAAATGGAGCCTATATGTGTATATATATATATATATATATATATATATATATATATATATATATATATATATATATATATATATATATCTATATATATATATATATATATATATATATATATATATATATATATATATATATATATATATATATCTAGATAGATATATGTGTGTGTGTGTGTGTGTGTGTGTGTGTGTGTGTGTGTGTGTGTATGAGCCCTTCTGTTTTTACTGTCAAGGTTTTTGGTATTCTGTTCAACTAGGCTTGCCCTGGAAGACATCAGATCAGATGGTTTGCCATATAGCAAGTAAATATTCCTGTTGTGTCTGCTTTGGCTTATTTAATTTTATGACATGCTTTATTTATATCCCAAAGTCATGGATTTGGCTTTGCTAATTTTTACATACGTTACTAGTTCAGTTTCCTTCAATGCTTGTTCAACTAATTTGGTAATTATTGTGTCTTTTCAAACAATATTCAAACAATATTTATTACCTTTCGCTTATTTTGAATTACCAGAGAATATTTTACTGCTAGATAGCTATGCTTATAAACATTTTGATTTACTCTGAGACAGTATCATTTGCTAATATGCTGGATAATCTAGTTAAGGTTCAACCCTGTAGTTTGCAATACACAATCTGATGTTCAGCTCTGTAGTTTGCAATGCACAGAATATAGAATTACAGTGAAAAAGGAACTATTGCTAATTAGTAATTTATTATATTAGAAACCTAGGAAAATACCTTGAATAAAATCACACCAGAAAGCAAAAACAGTTTTGATGTTTCCTAGAAAACATTGTGCAATGTACAATCTGATTTTTTTTTTATAAAATAATGTCAGTTTCACTTTCAGTTACTGTGCATGATAGTTGTACAACCCCACACTTGTGAATTTTAAGACCACCAAATGATCTCATGAAGCAAAGTTACCACACTCCTTATGCAGTTCCGTGTAAGAGCTGAGTAAATGCCCTTCGATTATTATGCAAGTTCTTTGATATATTTGTGTCTTTTCTTGATAAAGGAGGAAACAAAAATGGTAGAATAAATTATTAGGATTGCAGTGAAAAAGGAACTATTTCTTATTAGTAATTTATTATGTTAGAAACGTAGGAAAATACCTTGAATACCACACCAGAAAGCAAAAACAGTTTTGATGTTTCCTTGAAAAGAACCACAGTGAGATGTAGGACAGCACTCTGCAAGGTGTGCCTAAATAGTAAAACAACCAGTTAAACAATAGACAAAGGTGTCTAACAGTGTCTTTGCCATCATGCATAAAATACTGACTTGCTTGCTACTGGAGTGTCTGGTAGACTAAAACAAAGTAAAATCCACAGTAAAACTAACATCATATGCTATGCAGAGAGCTGGCATAGCCCATGACAGTAATGTGAGGAAGATTTCTGTAGGTATAGATAAAAAGAAAGAACGTTAATTATCAGCACAATGAGAACTGGGTATACCACCTGTCACATGCTAAAGTCATGTATGGTCAGTTATGCGGCACTGAGGAGAAGGCTGTGGCAAAGATCATGGCTTACTATAATATGGTATACAAGTCCATTCTGTAATCAACAAATAAAATTGTTCTCAGCCACTAATTTCTGAGGAGTCTTCCACAGGTTACTGCTGAAGAAATGGAGAAAGTAAGTGTCCCTATTACTGCATGGGAAATGATGGGCTTTATTTGGGATCTCGCTGGCAACAAGACTCTGGGCAATGGTTTGCATAGATACAGACAAGGTCAGCCCACTAAGATTTCATTACATTTGCTAAGCACATTTTATGCCATTCAATCATTCACCATATTTACATTGATTCCTAATGCAGCCGGCCTTAAGAATTATTTACTACTGAGTATTGATTCCAACATTTTTAAGAAAGTTCTCTCCAGTAGGTTAAAATCTCTGAAGAACTACATAGTTTAAAGGGTATAGATTACATGTATCCCTGTTGGTGATTGGGTAACTGGAGCCTTATGACCACTTTAATTTTCAAAGGAAAATATGCCTCGCCTATTTCTTTATTATTGTAGGACATCTGAAATGTTTCGGACGCATTGCAAGAGTCTTTATATATGTTTTCTGGGCAATATGAAATTCATTAAAATAATGAAGAAAAATCTACCTGCTATGGAGAGAGTCATCAGCTTTCTCACTGTTCCTAGTTGGATAGCCTGATTAAGGCGTAAGAATGCCCACTTTCACCTCTGCTTTTCATTACTACTAAAGCTGTTGCAGTTACAAAAAAAGTATATAACAATTTAAATATTTAATTGATCATATTATATTTGAATAAAATTCCTTGGGACCTGACAAATTCTAATACATGTCTGAATTCAATCAGCATTGTCTTGGAAGAACTTGGCAACATTTCCTATCTGATATTAATCAGATTAACGCCATCACTGCTCCCAATTAACACTGGTTCCTTCATAAGTAACTCATATAGCTGTGTTCTTTCAAAAATATCTAGATTTTTCTTCTAATGTTTATTTGTAGTGTAGTAACAGTAGTTCCTTACACAGATATAAAAATCAGCTTCTCTGAACATTATACATTCTGAAGAAATTGTAATTTAGGTCTAAGGGCAGAATATCAGTATAAAACTAATAGTACCTCCTGTCCTTTTACTGTTTTACATTTATGTTCATGCAGCTTGGTCTTCTAGATATTCCAGCCTAGTAAAGTGCACTTCAAAACACATTAATATGGTTCTTCTCAATGTCACAAGTCATAATAAAAAAATGCTTAATCTTGAGGCCCTCCTGCAACTTGTACACATTCATATTTATGTAGTTACAGAGAAATGTTTGAAATTGATAAAAGTGACTACGTTAAATGAACTTCTGTTAAATTTTACTTCTGGCTTCCATGGGCAAGTGTAAACACTGTCACTAACAGCAAGGGTGATTGTAGCTGTCATATAGTAGGAAATTTATCTCTGCAATTTGAAAATGAAAGCAGAGAATAATCCTGCCTCCATCAATCAGGGTCAGAGCAGAAAGTAGTACACTGAGACCATGAGGCATTTCAGCTTGTTTTGTAGCAAATCTAAGACATCCTAATATACAGCGCGGTCAAATTATTCAGGTTTTTGGCCTACTCTGTTCAGCACGTTTCATGGCAAAAGCAAACCTTCTTCAATTATTTGATGACCTAAACACATTCCTCTGTAATCCCTCTCCAGTGAACCCTATTGTTAAAGTCACCATTTATGGTGCTGACTTCTACTCCTGTGTCAGTAGATGTATTGAGAGGGCAGTCCCTATCCGCACCAAATATAATGAGTAAGATAAAAAAATGTAATGGAATGCCCATATAAATAAACCATATAATGAGAAACAATGCTTAATTTTTAAAAGAGATCTTTTACCTTCCTTAGCCGCATACTTAAGCAAAGCAGTAAAGACTTTAAGCATACACTTTGGAATATCAAAGCTAAATATGAAATTAAAATAGCTATTGAATACAAAAATAATGCCACATCTTTAATTAACTAAGTAAGAAAGTTAAGAACTGACACCCAGCAATGTTTAAAGATAGCTCATACTAATACTGACAATTAGGACCCAAAATAAACAACTAATATCCTAGATGATAAATGTAATGCAAATTCTACTCAACTACTGATGTAGCTTTTCCACAGATTCCACAGCTACTCATATAGTTCTATAGAACAAAGTCTCAACAGTCCTCACAAAAGCTAAGAAGATTGTATCCATGGGCCCTGATAACATACCAGCTTGTCTGATTAACAGTGTCAAATATGGCCTGTCTGAATTACTACTTAACCTCCTTAATTTAAGCTTCCCCATTGGTTATAATCTACACGCCTGAAAAACATCCATGTTAATACTATTATGCTAATGTAAGGCATTAATTTATTTGAACATTTTCACTGAAGCAGTGGATAGTAGTTATGTAATGCATACAGCATATATGGACCTAGCTAGGCCTTTGAAGGCATTCATCATGAAAGCTTTGTTTGGCATAGCATGTATATCTGAATATAAATCAATAATCTGTGCAGTTGATAGCAAACTGGTTGTGTGATAGAACCTATGTGGTTACAACTGAAGGTGTCACTTCTGAAAACAAAATAGCTACCAGTCATTTACCACAAGTCTCATGCAGGATATCTCCTATTTAGCATCTGTTCTTCTTGTCTAGGGTCAATAAGTTTGCAGATGACACTGGGCATTGATATATGGTCTTCAGTTAACTCAGAGCTGCTTCATCACGGGGTTTTGTTAAAGTTTTATGGTTGCATTTATAATGATTTACTTTTTCCTGTAGCATAAGTCCAGTCTATGTTGAGTAAGTTCAATAAATGTGTGTCATTCTTAAGCAAGGGTGAATTATTGGGCTAGATTAGGTTAACAATTGGGTCAGGTACAATGTTATCTAACTAAATGTGACCAAATGTAGTATAGTTCGTTTTGTAAGGAAAACATTTCCACATTGTACCATATAGGCAACACACCCCTCCAGTCAGGCAGTGTTATAAGGGATATAGGCTCTTGTGTTCATAGTTCCTTATCTGTTGACCATCATACCATTATGTAGTTTGCAAAACTTTCTGTCTAGCTCAGGTAATGTCCAAAGACACCTCCACTAGATCAAGAGAAGCCTTAATTCATCTTCACTTCTCTTTTATCTGATTCAGTATTGAACATAATATGTTTGACATGTATTCGTGTAGCCATATCACTCAGCTTAAGAGATCTTGGAAATCCCCAACTTAAAAAAAAAAAAAAAAAAAAAATCAATTATCTGGACAGACTGGCAGCCTTAACTCATTACTTAGTATCTTACAGACTCCTACAGAGTATGTCTAGCCTTTCAACCAATGAAAGACCCAACAGTCCTTGGCCTCTTATTCAATTCACCGAATAAATGGTTCTTCAATTATCTGCTTAAGTACTAAACCTTCATCAATGGATAAATAAGGAACACAGGTGTGATAGATTCATATCTTTAAATATGCTCCACCTACAGAACAAACTACCGCTATATGTCAAACAGAATAAGGTTGCCACCTTGAATGTAAACCTAAATATTTAAATGGGCAACCTCAAATTCTTCACCAGTCTAACTTACGTTGCCCTCTTTAAGGTCAAAGGGAATTTCTGGCAATAGTTCATTGACTGGGCATTTAATGGTCTATAAACCTGTCATTTAGAACTTACCTTATAAACTGTGATCCTAAAGGCATTCTTAGCTAATCCGCTTAAATCTTTATATCCCTGCTAAGGGAGAAAAGCTCCTCAAGAAATAATAACAATAGTGCAATTACAACATAAAGAATACTTAGATAACACTTAGCAGCATTACACACAAAGCTTCACAACAACTATTTATAGTAGTACTATACAAGATGGAGAATGCTTGTGTAATATTTGCAGTATTACATACATGTGAGAATAAATAAAGCAGATTATTATGAAATAAACTAGTACATTTTGCAACAATATAGTCAACACTGGGTGCAATACATTAGGTCAGATATAATCACATACAACTTCCCTCAAGAGTTCTCATATAGTGAATGGTTAACCATCTAAAGACAAAAACACTTCTTATATTCATGAACAAATATAATGTACAGGCATAAAAAACCTATAAACAGATGACATTATATACCTGTTAGACTATGCAAGCTTAAAGGATGTTCATATGTCTTTTTGATGAGCAATACTTTTAACAGTATCCATTTCATGATATACTGGCACTACTACATAAATTTGTGACTTGTATGTTTTATTTCAAAAACTTACAGTCTATGTGAAACAAGTGCCAGTTTTGCACAATGATATATTATTCAGAATCCCCCCAAACATATTTAGATTTCCCGACAATTCATCGTTGTTTAAGAATGACACACATTTATTAAACTTACCCAACAGGGACTGGACTTATGCTACATGAAAAAGTAAATCACTATAAATGCAACCACAAATCTTTAATAAAAAACTGCAAATAACATGAAAACTGCAAATCAAAATCCTGATATCCACAGTTATTGAAAATCTGGTAAAATGACTTAATCTAGCAAATCTGTCAGCAAAGCTAAAACAGACTTGAAAAAAACTTCACAGAACAAAGCCTCTGAAGATATAGTAATGAACATCCTGATATCCACAGTAATTGAAAATCCGGTAAGATGACTTAATCTAGCAAATCTGTCAGCAAAAGTTAAAACAGACTTGAGAAAACTTCACAGAACAAAGCCTCTAAAGGTATGGTTTACATTTATATAATATAATATAATGTAATATAGTAATAATATAATATAATATAATATAATATAATATAATATAATAAATATTGTGGAGAAAGTCTTTAACATGCTAATTGAACTAACATTTAATAATACACTTCTGCCGTAGTTCACATAGTAAAGCTCCATGTCTCTTCTTCGGGAAGCAAACATTTTAGCAAAAAGACTAATTTTTAATGAACAACTTATGATTCTGCTCACTATGCAATATCCTTATTACATCAGAAAGCTCATCAATCCTCTGGTCCAGAAGGCAGCACAACCTATGGTAGTACATCTCAGTTGTTATTCTAACTTTGACGTACATCTCCTGAAGTTACCTCAGACACATTACACAACTCAGTAGGGTGCTTTGGACACAATCTGTTTAGTCTTACCTAGTATCATATTTGATTGAGTTTTCCTGAAATTTTTCAAAAAATGTAAAAGTCTTCCAAATAGTTAAGAAATTCAGATTCTTCTAAAAACTGTGATCCTTCTAATCAAATATATCCAAAACAAAGGGATTAGAATGCCTTTGGAATCATAGTTGTATAACACCAATGAAAATATTTTCCAGTCTATAAATACTGTCTAATTTGGTTTTTTAAATGGTTAAGCACACATACTGGCCTCATTCCAAAAAAAAAAAAAACACATCCTTGCTAGCTCCAGCTATACAAAATGCCTCGCAGCACATCTCACTTAACATAGAGGAGCCAGGCTGCTCTACTTCATCCATTTGTGTGCATTTGCCCCAACATACTCCTAGCTTATTTTAATATACTTTGTGATCACACTATCATGGAATAATGATGTACATAGTAGTGACACATTGCATTTGATATTCTAATGCATGTTGAGAAAAATGAGTCCAAACATTTACAAATTACTGCTTGCATACTGCAGCATCTTCACAGCTTTCAGCAGCAGTACATACTGTTGGACATCTCAAGTAAATGGGATATAGTATTAGTGCTGTTGGTTAAAATGCATATTCCTGCAAGGAAATAAGATATGCATCCTGATCATTTTGAAGCAGGTAATATCATTTCAGAGTATACAGTGAAAGTTATTTACCTTTATCAGCAAAGTCACACTGCTGCTTATGTACAGAGTCAGGCAGATGTTAATCACAGTAATAATTGTTGTTGTGAACTGGTCTGAACATTCAGACAATCAATAATTGCTCAGTAGAATATAAAGAATTGTTTCTATACTTCATGTTCATTCTGCTACAAGCTGTTTATCGTGTTTTTATTCAATCCTACCATGGTCTTTGTAATAAGACTAAAGTTTGTTTCTAGGTAGTAAACTATATATTACAGTTTGCAACCATCTAATAATTTCTGATAACTGTACTTAAGCTGCTAAAGTTCCTCAGCTTCTGCAAGAAGTGAATGCATTGATGTGCTTTCTTCACAATGTGGTTAGTATTTGTTGACCATGCTAAGTCCGCAGAAATATACACACCCAGAAATGTGGTGCTACTCATGCTCTCCACTGTTTCCCCTTTAATTATGAGTGGGTGATGTGTGTCCTGATTCTTTCTGAAGTCCATTACTAATGCCTTGGTTTTATTCATGTTAAAGGTCAGGTTATTAATATTGCACCAGTTATTGAGGTGGTTCACCTTATCTCTGTAGGTAGTCTTGACTCCACTCCTGATAAGACCCACTACAGTGGTGTCATCTACGAACTTGATGAGCTTGTTCAAATTATGTCTAGTGATGCGATCATAAGTTAGAAAAGTAAACACAGCAGGCTAAGGACACATCCCTAAGGGACTCTCAGTGCTTAGTGTTAATCTCCTTGAAGTGTTGTTGCCTACAAATAATTTTGGGGTCTATCAATGAGAAAGTCCAGGATCCATTTGCATAAGTGGGTGCTGACACCCAGCTGGATAAGCTTCTCAATCAGGTGTAGAGGGATGACCATATTAAAGGTGGAGCTAAAATCCAAGAATAGCATCCTTACATAACAGTTTTTGCTGTCTAGATGTGCCAAGGATTCATGAACAGCAAATGAGATGGCATCTGTTCTTGAGTGGTTGGCCCTGCAGGCAAATTGAAGTGGGTCTAGTGATGCTGGTAGGGTTGCAGATAGTGGTCCTTGATCAGCTACTTGAAGCATTTCATCACCACTGAGGTTAGAGCAGCTGGATGGTAGTCATTTCAGCTGGCTGGCTGAAATTTCTTTGGTAGGGGTATGACGGTAGTTTTCTTGAAGCACCTTGGTACTTGGGCCTGGCTCAGAGATATAAATAACCAACAAAAAGGCACCAGGTCCTCAACGAAGGTGCAAACAGTTTATTAGGCTGAAACACAGTGATCACCACAGCAAACCACTGTGTTTCAGCCTAATAAACTGTTTGCACCTTCTTTGAGGACCTGGTGCCTTTTTGTTGGTTATTAGTACTTTTTGCACCTTCCAACTTTTGGTTCTGGCTCAGAGATATGTTGAAAATGTCTACAAGTACTGTTGACAGTTGAGTAGAACAGTCTCTGAGCACTGTCCCTCAAATGTTGTCAGGGCCAGCTGCTTTTCTGGGATTTACTCTGCTTAGGATAGTTCGGACTTTCACTGGGTTAAAGCAGAGTATTTGCTCATTTTGTTTGATGGGGAGTTTAGTTGCCACAATGTTGTTCCCCTCACTGAACCTCCTGAAGTAGATGTTAAGTTCATTCGGGAATTCAGTGTTGCATTTTGAAGAAAAAGGCCTGTAGTCTGTTATAGCTTGTATCCCCTGCCACAGTCATCTGGTGTCTCTGGTGTCATTGAAGAGGCCCTGTATTTTCTGGACATACTCATGTTTTGCCTCCTTTATCAACCTGTTGAGATTAGCTCTGGCCACTCTGAGTGAATCTTTGTTATTTGCTTTGTACGAGGCATTCCTTGATTTCAGGAGCACATATATCCTGCTTGTCAGCCATGGTTTCTGGTTTACCCATGTGGTGATGCTTTTAGTTGCTGTGACATCATCCACACATTTTGTGATGTTAGCCATCACTGACTCCATGTACTCTTCAAGGTCTATTTGGGGGTTTACTGTAGCCACCTCCTTGAACACATCCTGGTCCGTGCTTTTGAAGCAGTCCTGTAGTGCTGAGACTGCACCTTCTGGCCAAACCTTTACTAGTTTCTTCGATGGCTTGCTTCTGTTTTGCAGTGGGCTGTATGCAAGGACTAGTTTAATGGTCAGGTGATCTGAATTACCTAGGTGCGGTTGGGGTATTGCCTTTAAGCTTGCTTAACTTTGCTGAAGACCACGTCCAGTATGTTCTCCCCCTTGTTGCAAATTCCACATACTGGTAGAATCTGGGTAGTACTGATTTCAGATAGGCTTTGTTAAAGTCACCTGCTAATATGTAAGCAAACTCTGGATTCTTGTTCTGGGCATTATTTACAAACTGGTAAAGTGTAGCCAGTGGCTCTTTAGTATTGGCATTTGGAGGGATGTACACAGGTGTAATGTTCACACCACTAAACTCCCCTGGCAGGTAGAAGGTTCTGCATTTTAGTGGCATAAACTTAATGTTCTCTGAGCAGTGGTTCTTAACTAGTTTGCAGTTGTTGCACCAGTTGTTGTTTACATAAATACAGATGCCCCCTCTTCTGGTTTTACCACTGAGAGTCAGGTCCATGTCAGTTTGAAATAATGTCATCCCTTCAACATGGACTGTACTGTCATTAATGGTTCTACCTGACATAATTGAAACCCCAGAACACCGACAACGCAATCACCGACACCACATAATCGACAGTGCAGAAACACGAAACCTCACATGCCCGACAACGAAATAACCGACGGTACACAAACACGAAACCGCATACACTGCACACACCACAATAACAACAATCAACAAACAAAACACATCCCCTGTCCAAAAACCACACACACAACACAAGCACACTAAAATCCCTACAAACCCACACTAAACCTCACATACACAACTATCTACAACCCTAACAAAAACCCTAACCCTAAGGTCCGTCACTATCGCATATTCAGCTAACCCGCGCCCTAACCCTAACTCACTTAACCCACACCTAACCCAAAGACTATCACTACCGCACACTTACCACTATCACTACCGCACACTTACCTAACCCACTCCCTAACCCTAACTCACTTAACCCGCCCCTAACCCAAAGACTATCACTACCACACACTTACCTAACCCGCGCACTGACCCTAACTCACTTAACCCACCTCTATCCCCACAGACCATCAATATCCACACTTACCTTACTCGCACCCTAACGTTCATCACTACCGCATACTTATACAGCCTTTTCCCATGTCGGCATCCTCGGCGTCGGTGTTTTAATCCGTTGCACCGGTCTTCTGCATTGTCAATCTTCTGGCACTCGCGATTCGCTTGTTGGTGTTCTGGAGTGTCGACTATCTCAGGTAGAACCCATTAATATAAGTGTTCAACCATGTCTCAGTGAATACAAACAAACAACAGTTTCTCACCTTAATCTGCTTGTAGAGTTCCAGCCTTAAGTTATCCAGAGACCAAACATTTGCTAATAGCATAGATGGAAGTGCAGGTCTTTGGGGGTTGGCTTTAAGTCTTGCAGTTATACCAGCCCTAGAACCATGTTTCCTTGCTCTGTCACATCTCCTTTTAATACACATCATCTGAGTGGTGGGGGACATGTTTTCTCCACCAAAGCACTTATGACCATGTTGTAATAAGATTCCCAGTTTGTTTAGTTCCTGGAATGTGTTAGGCCTTACAGGCCTCACTAACAGCAACTCATCAAACACACAGCAAACTAAGAGATCACATTTCCAGGAGTATATCAGCAGTATAAGTTAGCATACCTTCAGTTTTTGTTCCAGATTCAGCCTTTTCTGTTGATTCTGATTTAAAATAAGACAAAAAAATGTGCATTCCTCTGTGGAGTTAAAGCAGCCACACAAGGTGCTGATTTTTTTTTTTTTTTTTTTTTTTTTTTTTTTGTAGCGTTCTTGTTAAGGAATCTATTTTTTTTCTTTGCTTAAAACTCAGATGCTTTAGTCAGTCACTTTTGAGCATTTGTTTAAAATGTGTCACTGGTCACTGAACCTGACAAAGAAGACCAAAACTTGATTTTTTGTGAATAAAAAATGAGGATTTTCCTTTTCCCTAAATCACAATGACCTTGTAGGTGATTAGACTAAGTAGTGGTTGTAGTCAAGGTGGATTTGTAGTGCATTATCCTCATAATTTGGGTGTGTCCCCTGATCAGAGAAACTGTTGCAGAGTCTATGTAGAATATTCATTATATTTGACACCTGTCTGTCTGCTCTCTTACTGTTTGTTGTATTTACATTATGTCATCGACCTCTATCAGTTAAACATGGTTTACCTTTCTGCTTCCCTGTCATTCCTTCCTGTTTTATGCAGTCACTTCATTTGTTACTGATATGCAGCAATAGCATTACAACTTCCCAATGGTGATGCTCAGTAATGTTTGCATAAGGGCTCCAAAATAGAAACTCTTTTTTTTTCCCCAAGTGCTAAAAGTATGAATACATCTTGCTTAGTTTTGATTTCATTATTTAACACTGTATTAAAATTATTGTGATTCATAAGGAATCCAGTCATATCACACAGGATAACATTATAAAAAATGGATCTTCTAAATGGGTTATCACATTGCTTTGAATATGAAATTGAGCATGCCCGCTCAATGCGGGTAAACACAGAAACATACAATCATTACATACAGACATGCATAAATAAATGAAATAAAATAAAACAACAAAATACATGCATTCATGCATACATAAATGAAATCCTGTACCCTGGCCATGCTGATGTAACCTCATCTGTGTGACCTACCAGCTGCATTAGCTGGGAGGCACTATAAGACCAGGAAATGCACAGCTGCACAACCAGAACACATATCCCTTCCTATTTCCATTCTTTAGAATCACAATATCTGTTCAGTTGCTTTACCTGACCTGCTTCTGGCATATTATGATTTTTTGCAATCTGATGTAACCATCTTGTTATCCTACATATAGAGCAAAGTGTTTCTCTCCAATTTAACAGCCTTATTATTTTGTTTATATCACCATTTAAAAATATGCACTCTACCTTCTTTCTCCCCAAGCCTTGCAGTTCTATCTCATTTACTAGCGTAACTCTTAAGGTTCTTTTGTTCACTCATAGACATTAGACATAAAGAGAGGTGGACAAAAAAGTTGCTACACATCTATGTATTTCAAAGAAATGCAACAGCACTGCTATATCAGAAAGCCATATATCATAACAAAGTGTCACGAGGTATGACTAATGCAGAAGTAGCTCACTGTTTGTATAGTGTATTGGATACTGACATGATAATAAACTGTCATGTCACTTTCATTTCATTTTTTTATTACATGTCAATGCTTGTTGATTCCTATACATCCCCTTCCCAACTACACATCCCACCCCAGTCATTACATTGGTGATCAGAGCCCCAGAAAACAAGGTAAGTTTGCTGGGTGTGAATAAATTCCCCACTACACTACTCCTTTTTCTATGTCTTCCAGCTGAAATGATGATAAGTATAAAGATGATTTTCACACCTCTTTGCTGATGACATCCATACTTCTGAGGTATGGTTAGGATTGGTTTTGAGATTCAGGAAATAATCATACCTCTGAATCACTAACAGCAGTCTTTCATGTTGTGCAATGGACAAGGTCTTCTGTGCAATCTATAATCTGTTCTTGTATATTTTACCAACATTTTATAAATCACAGTTTCCTGGTGAACTATATATGTTCTCAAGCTAGGCTTGCCCAATAACTCATCTAACTAAACACTAAAGCAAATGTAGCCCAAAAGGCACTCATTCATGATGAAGTGCAAACTGTTTTATGTCCAAAATGCTGCCATTACATTTTTGGGTGCCTAATATTGTCAGATGACAGAGAAGCACATTGCGAAGATATTGTTCCCAGACTACCTTTACTGAGTCACTTTGGGTCAAGCATGAAGGGCAAGTTTCACTAGTTACTAGAGCACATGTTGTTCAAGATAAGTTAAGTAAAGCATGGCTGACTTTTTGTTGACTTAGTGAATTTATAAATTGCACAAATAAGATGGAGTCTGCATTCTAGAACACATTTCTTTAAATAATTTAACATGCCATTTGCAGAAATAAACAAGCATGCTGACCAGATCAATTACTAAAAAAAACAAAGTCCTGGCTAGCTTACTAACAGGTGATAAACTAATGCAATTGTATTTTATTTTTCAGAAATATCTTAATTAGACAGTGACTCACAGTGAATTTATTTTAACTTTGTAAATGATAAGAACATTCAAATAAACAGCCTTGCTTCTCCAGAGTGACGTGCAGTTCATAGAGACTGTAGTCCCTTTTGTAATTATACTGATTTCATATCTTCAAACATTCATTTTGCAAATGACCTACTGACAATCTTACAAATCAATATATTTTGCCCTCTGGTATATTTTTTAAATTAATGAAATTATTCATAGTACTTCCCAACACAAAACAGCCAGCAATGTGTTTAACATGCATTTTAAATTAGTAGAAACATATTCGACATTTTGTATCTGCTTGTTGAAATGATTTTCTTTTGCAGTGTAATGAAGAACTGTATATAAGTAAACAGCACACATTTACTTCTGTCAGAATGCTGTGTTCTTTTGAAATTATTTGCATTTGAGTATAATAAATGGAAAAAAATGAAACACTTGATGACTTGGTATATAAAATTGTTTTAATATGAATTATTTCTAGGTTTATTATACCTTAACTTATTTCACTCTAGAGTGCTTAAATACAGCTTAGAATGCAAAAACAAGGCCTTTGTATCTTTCTAGCTGGATATACATTTACCTGATGGTGTGACAATTGTCTGAGACATAGTTGTGTAATGACAATGATTCCTTCATGAGCTTTGTATGAAAAGATTTATAGGTTGGGATAGGATATGCAAATTAAGCATATTGATCACTTTCCAGTATGGCTCTAATGCGTAGGTTCATAGGTAGGTACTAGGCTATTGGCCCTAGGGCCTATACAAGCCTAGCCAAAAAGGTACCCTGGCTTTTGCCACCCAAGAAAATTATTTTCCTGTGCCCTTGTCAAGCAGAACCACAGAAGTGTTCTCCGGGGTGAATTTCCTATTACCCATCCAATCATCAAGATTTTTCTTGATGAGTGCTAATGAGGAGCTCTGTTTGGCATAGATAGGTAGCCTGTTCCAGAGTATGGGGAAGTCTATGGGACAGGAATCTATACCTCCAGCATGTTCTGTTTATTGTGGTGACAAGGTTTAGGTCCCTAGAGCGTGTAGCATGGAGGGACTGGGATTTCTTTAACTGGAGCATGTCCAACAGCTCTGGGTTTGACATAGCTTTGTATGATAGGCAGAGATCGCCTCTGAGTAGGCGATATGCAATGGAGTAAAGCTGGAGTTTTTTAAGTCGGTCTGTGTAAGGCATCTGTTTGAGGCCAGTAAACCTCCTTCTGATGTATTTTTGTGGCCTTTCCAGTTGTTGTAAATATCTTGTGAGGTACATACCAAAAGGGGCACTGTACTCCATAATGGGTATAATGAGTTATGAGTAAAGGGGGACAATTACCTCTTTTTTTCTGGATGAGAAACCTTTTTTGATGAGGTGTGCCACATAGAAGGATTTCCTGACCACTGTAGCAATGTGATTATCAAAGGAGAGACTACTGTCCACCTGTGTCCCAAGGTCTCTTATCACACTTTCAGTGTTAAGTAGACTACCGCCTATGTGGTAGTTCATGGGTACAGAGTTTTTACCAAAGGGGATGACAATACACTTTTTGACATTGAGCTTGAGACCATGGCTTTGACACCAGGCACCTGTCTCAGTGAGGCCCTTTTGTAGGATGTCCACATTATTAGGAGTTTTGATTATGGCTCCTAGTTTGCAATCATCTGCCAAAGACCTTCTGTGTTAGCCTGTACTTCAGAGAAGTAGATACCAAACAGGAGAGGACCTAGGACTGAACCCTGTGGTACTCCACTTGTCACTGGTCTGAAGTCTGATTTGGAGTCTGCTACTTTCACAGTGTGGGTTCTGTCAGTAAGCCAGTTGGCAACCCATCTTGTGACAGGGATATATACCTAGTTTAGTGATTTTATCTATAATTCCAGAGTGGGGGATGGAGTTGAATGCCTTGGCGAGATCTAGATAGGCTGTGTGAACTACCTTACCCTCATCTATGGCTTTGGTGACTACTTCAAAGAAGTCTATCAGGTTTAGGAGACATGATCTGCCTTTTACAAACACAAACTGTGTGGGGTCCAGAGTTTGGAGATCTCCAATGTCTTTGTTTATGAGTTCCATGATGAAATGTTCCATGGCCTTGCAGACCAGGCTCATCAGGCTAATGGGGCGGTAGTCCCCGGGGTCTGTTGTGCCCCCCCCCTCCATTGTGGAGTGGGATAACTGTCGCAGTGCGCCATTCAATAGGCACAAAGCCTGAGGTGAGGCTATGGTTGAACATGTTACTTAGGTGGGGTGCCAGTTCATTCTATAGTTCATGTAGAAGGCAGCCTGTGATGTTGTCAGGTCCCATGGATGCTGTGTTCTTGGCTTTGGAGAGTGAGGTTTTTACCTGTGCAGCCGTGATTACAGGAACTTTGCATTCTTCTGGTATAAAGATAGGCCCTTTAGGGGGTGAGAGGGTGGTAAAGTTAGCACTGAACCTATCTGCCAGGATGTTGGCAATATCAGTTGGCTCTGTATATTTAGTGTCATGTTGTAACTCAGAGCAGATATGAGTGTTGCCATTGAGATCCTTGACATAGCTATATAATGCTTTGCGGTTGTCTTTAGAATCAGTGGCGATTTTGTTTTCATAACTAGCTTTGGAGGATTTTATGAGGGATCTCAGCTTCTTACTGAGGCTGACCAGGGAGTTCCTCCAATTGTGGGATTTTACTCTTTTTTGCAACAGTTTATTTCTTCTGTTGTAGAGTTTGTTTATGGCAGAAGACCACCAGATTGGCTTCCTTTTTTTGGAGGATAGCATCTTGGTTCTATTAGGGATAGCAAGATCCATGCATTTGTGTAAGTACTTATAAAGTGCATTTGTGTAGGATTCAGCAGTCATACCTCTATTGTCCATCTGCATTGATGTCATGAAGTTTGCCACTTCTGTCTTAAGAAGCATCAAGTTGGCTTTGTAGAATTGTTTTATGGTTGTTTTCCTAATGGGGGTGGGGGGTGGGAGAGGGATGTGAATGTCTAGATTGATTAGCTTGTGTTTGAATCTGACCAACGAGGAGCTGACTTCTGGTGTGGAACACCGGTCACCCATTTTGGTGATGACCAGGTCTAGGATATTGCTGCCCCTGGTGGGGCTGTGGATACGTTGATCCAAGGCATTGGAACTGATGATTTCCAGAAAACGTTTTCCCAGTTAATGGTAGGGTAGTTGAAATACCCCATTATTAGGGTGTTGGGTTGTACCTTAATATTTTCCAATGTATCAAGAAAAGAGGAGTGGGAATCCTGGGGCATGGTGGGGGGTCTGCAGCAAGCTACAAGCTGGATTGCAGATTGCAGAAAATGTAATAGAGTAGCGAATTAAAAAAAGGAAAAAAATGAAAAGGAGTATACATTAGAGGCTACGTACGACATAAAGACAGAGCTAGGTAATATCATATAATTTGTGCTAAAAGAAAATTATATGTAGGCATCAATCAGCTAGGATGAGTGAATAAATCCTGGGATAAACATCAAAGGAGCATGATAACTCTTTATCACTTTATGTATGCATTTGAAATATAACATCGTTTAATCTTCTTAATTTGTCATCATTGTAAGAATGCTTATGTGTGGTACAAGCAATTAAAAGAAACAAAAAAAAATGGTATGAGATTCTATATTACAGTAGAAAGCAATCAGTATCAAAGTGGGCTTATTTAGCTTCCTCAGAGAGCTCTGCAGAGTTTTATTTGGTTTCAAGAAAAGAGATATAAAAGAACTGAAGAATATGTTTGGGAACTACAACAGTGGCTCTTCAGAAGAAATTTAGGAATGTACTATTTAAGACACGTAATTGTGAACGGCTAGAAAAATAAGAGTGTAGATGACATAGGTTATAAAAAGTAATAAAACTGAGTCATTCTTGAAGTACATGCATATCATTTCCTGCGAGGAGTGGGAAACATGCAATGCATTTTTGGTGAAACAGGATCTGTATTTTTCTAGTATCTAGGGAATGAATGAATTACATGGGTTATGTAGTTATTCACCATTAAAATATTATATTTCTGTTTAATCTGCATACTAAGTTTTCTTCCTTAGCATGCCAGCCTTGTAAGTTTATATGGATAGCCTCTATCTTGCTGTTTAAATCTGTATAGCCTGCATTTTCTGAATGAGTCTGCTATATCTGCACAAAAGTCATCAGTTTTATCACATGTATATCTGGGCTTTTTTTTCATTAGATACTGTAATTAGCTTAGAACGCTATTTCATGCAGTGACTATGCACGCTGGTTTTACCTGTATCCTAGTACACACTATGCAAATTACTAAAGCTACAGCAATTTGCTAAAGGACTACTAGGATTTTAGAATAGTTTCTGATATGAAATGGTTATTGTGAAACATGGATTGCTTTCTATGAATGAAATAGCTATATTACGTATTAAGCTGTGTAGAGAAAATGCCACTGTTTGGTTCACTTACAGTAATCTGCATTTATGGGGATATTTATGCTGTTTTATTGTATTTTAGTACTGCTTTTTGACTCTCTTCCATGCTGTTTCACTCTTTGGTCTTCTGTTGCAGTTTTTTTCCTTCAAATACTAATCTTTCTCATGTCTCCCACTACCTTTGTCTGTTTTCTCCTCTAAACTCCCGCCTCTACTAACCACCCCCTCCAAAAGTCTCTTACCATAACTACTGTACTGTCCTCTATCCCATTTATTTGTTTATTTACTTTTAGAATTGAACTACTGTGCTCATCTAGTAACTCATAATCTGAGATTGATTTTGATCTTATTTTCTGTCTTCCTCGTAGTGGCTCTATTTATTTGTGGCTTTTCTCAACCCCCACCAGTGAAGGACGAGCGCCATCTCAAAAAGCAGCCAGCCTTAACCATTACTTTGAGACATATCCTGTAGCCGATATTATGTATGTTAGTTCTATCTCCTAAAAAGAACTGTACTGTTTGATACACAAATATACATTGCTTTTTGCTTGTATCTGTAGCTGTAAAGTGTACTGTCCTGGCTGGCACATCTGAACAAAGGATCACAAGTAGCTTTCTCTCTGTGGTGTATACGCTTATATTTATTGAGTCTCACCTCTATTTCAGTGCTTGTTTCCCCCTAGCTTACCTCTCCCTTGTCTAATTCATTCACTCTGTACTGTATTTCTTTTCCGGTTAACAGGAACTTTTCTTTCTCACAAGAATCACTGTTCTCTCCCTCTAGCCTACTGCTAGTTATTTTATGGTAGATACCTTGTTACTTGTTCTATCCCAAACACCCCACCAGTACCATACTGTAATCCCTTCTACTCCCTTGCCCATTAGAAAAAACATAGTAACTTTTGCAAAACTGACCTGTTAGTCTATAACATCGACTTACTGATAGTGTTTGTTGCTGTGCATTCTGCAGTTTAACTCCACTCTGTCCACCCTCACTATACTTGGGCTCACTCTGCTCCTCTACCCTACCCCCATTCCCACCCACCCCCACTCTCCCTAGATTTATAGTCACTTAACCACTCCTTCTATTATCACAAACACCTCCTCTTCCTTACTCCCCACCATCTCACTCAGTCTACTTTCTCCATCAACTCCACTTTTACATCCCCTCCCTTAAAATTCTTCTCAATAATCCACTCCCATACCTCCTTAGCCACACTTACACCAATACACTCACTAACAATTTTGCACCTCCTGCTCTCTACTTACCTATCTCAGCCTACCCACTCCCTTACACACTAACATGCAAATCCACCTCACAATCCCATACATCTCTATGTCTTCTCTACCTAACCTGTACTGCCTCAACTATCTAAATATATTGATTTCAAAACCAACACCCCCCTCACATATTAGCACAGCATATCAACAGCCATACTTGCACTATAGTAATATAACTCCCCAACTGTTCCAAACTCCAAACTTCCATCTATTTCCCCTAAACATGCTGAGCTCACACAACCTCACCTTCCCATCATCAGATTCCATCTAATTATCACCAAACTTAATAATCTTATACTCCACAGTCTTAGACACATAAAACTATAGGCAGACATCCACCCCAACCAAGGCCCAAACTGTACATTACCCACTTCTCAACCACAACTCCTACTCCCCATAAACCAATACCACTGAAACCGTAACACCAACTCTCCCCTACCAAAAGCTTCAAATTCAGATCTATTGATTACTAACTTTAATCTAAGGAGCATCATAAACAAAACCACTGAATTTCATGCTATCCTGGCCACATACACTCCAGACATAGTAGTCATCACTGAAACCTGGCTAAAACCACACATCAATAACTCAGAAATAAGATACAGCAGTTATAATGTTATGAGACATGATAGACTAAAAAAGAAAGACAGAGGTGTTGCTATCATGTATAAAGACTCCCTAATACTTGACAAACCAAACTGCTCACCTCCTGACATCCTCAATGCAGAAATCCTTATCTCCTGCCAGAATATAAAGGCCCAAAAATCCATAATAATCATTGCTACCTATATGCCCCCCTGGAAATAACCTTCACAACATAGAACTTCTCCTCTCCTGGTCTTCCTCCTATTTTTCACAAGAAACTATCATCTTAGGAGATTTTAATCTAGACTGGTTCTTCTGTTCCTTCATCAACCTCTTTAATTTCTCCCAAATCATAAACTCCTCCACTTGCACTGATAAACACAGTAGAAAGCAATCGCTACTAGACTGGATACTAATTAATAAGCCAAACTTCAACCACCAATCTGGCTGCGTTCCCATAAGCATTAATGACCACACCCCCACAGTTCTGCTAAACAAAAAACTACATATCAAACCCCACAGTCCATTCAAATACATACTTAGCAAAAAACATTTATCCCCTACCCTATTTAATCAGCTATTTCTCAACTGTGACTGGTCAGCACTAACATACCTACAACTAGATCATGCAGTAGAATTATATAACCACACTTTCCTTGAAATCCTAAATAGCCTTGCCCCAACAAGAAAGATTCACACCAAAGCAAAACAAACTGCCATGGCTATCCCCCGAAACAAAACTACTAATTAAACAAATGGACAAATCAAGAGCCCTCTACCTATCCTCCAAAGACAAAGCTATGCTTATACATTACCAGCAACTTAGAAATCAAACTAAGACAAAAATCAACCAGGACAAAAGATGTTACTTTCAATCCTCCAAACAAAAACACCTACAAAACCCTCAAAAATTCTGGCAGAATATAAACCTTCTCCTCAACCCTATGTCCAAAAAGATGTTCTGTGCTATGGCCAAAGTCCCACCAAGCATAAAAACACGAAAACCAAGAAAAAGAATGGCAGGACACTGCTGATATTCCTTCTTCCTTTATTAAAACCACACAGATTTCCAAAGATAAGCGCTTTTGGGTAGAAGGGTTGTTACCCGAAAGCACTTATCTTTGGAAATCTGTGTGGTTTTAATAAAGGAAGAAGGAATATCAGCAGTGTCCTGCCATTCTTTTTCTTGGTTCTCCTCAACCCTGGAAGACCCCCCACCCCCTCTCCTTCCACTTCAAATACCTCTGAACCTCTAGCCTCTCAGATCAACTCTTACTTCATAAACTCTATCTCCAGCCTGCTACAGTGCCAGCAGAACTCTCCACTCACTACTTCCTCCCCTGCAACTAATTCAACAGACTCCCTCTCTTTTAAACCTATTCAAACATCCTTTATAAAAAAATCTTCTAAGCAAGCTAAAACCTTGTAGCCTTGCTGCTGACCAGTTGCCAAACGAGTTCCTAAGAATTACAGCCCCATCTGTTGCCTGCCCTATCTCAATACTAATCAGTAAGTCTGTCTCTGAACAATATGTGCCCAACCTCTGGAAAATAGCCCACATCACCCCTCTCCACAGGGGTGGCCCCTCCACAGAGATTGCAAATTTTTGCCCTATAGCAATACTCCCACCCATAGCCAAAATCCTTGAAAAATGTATTCACTTACAACTCCTAGAACAGCTTACATCAAATAACCATCTAGTTAACACACAGCACGGTTTCCGCCACAAGCACAGTACTAATATTGCCCTTATTGCTTTCTCAAATGCCATTCATCATCTTATGAACCATCGTGAGTTTGTCTCTGCTGTATTCATATACATGTCAAAAGCTTTTGACACCATATTCCACCAACTTCTCCTAAACAAACTTGCCACTTTCAACCTCAGTCAATCAACCCTTTCTTGGTTCCACAGTTACCTATCAAACTGACAGAAGGCCACCAAATGGGAACAAAACCTCTCCTTTATTATCTGTCAACAGAGGTGTTCCCCAAGGGTCCATTCTGGCCCCCCTTCTGTTTATCATTTTTACAAATGACCTCATGTCAGCTGCCAAATTAGCCACAATAATACAGTATGCTGATGACACTATGCTCATTGTGTCTGCCCCATCCCCCTAGAACTACAGGTAAAGACACAAAAAGCATTCCAGGAAACAGAATCATTTCTTACTAGCCATCAACTCATTCTCAACCCTAAGAAGACTAAGATAAACTTTACAAATAAAGCTAAAAAGAACACCTCTCCCCCATCTCTATTCTATCCACAAATGGCACAAAAATTGAACCTACCAACCAGGCCAAACTACTAGGTGTCATCATAGACAACCACCTAAAATTTGACATTCATATATCCCAAACAATCAAAATAGTCCATGCAAAACTTGGTGCTCTATACAGAGCAAAACCATTCTTAACACCTCAAGCAAGACTAGCCACAGCTAGATCTCAACTTCTATCTACACGGCTATACTGCTCACATATTTTCACCAACTTATGTAAAAATGACCTTCAAAGCCTAGAATCCTGCTACAACAAAATAGCTAAGTTTTAAACCAATCTCCCTCATAAAGCTCATCACTGCACTGCTCTAAAACAATTGAACTGGCTAGAACTGCCTCACCTCTTAACTTTAAATCAACTTGTCCTCACCCACAAAATTATTCAAAACCCTCTCACCTGCCCTGCCATCTCAACCCTTGTCCAGCCTCAAACTTATAACAGAGCCCTTAGATCCTCCAACAGACCACTGCTCAAAGTTACTCAGTCCCGAAACTCCCACGGAGACTCTCTCTATTCAAACAAAATTGCTAAGTTCTGGAATTCCCTCCCTTTAATCTTACAAAGTACCCCATCCTCTTCTGATTTAAAATGTAGGCTAAAAGAACACCTCAGTAACAACTGGTTATGCCCATATTGTTCTCGTAGATAATGTCCTTTACCACCTTGCACAGGTTTCTTACTCTCTTCCAAAAATACTTTTCCTCCCTACAGTCTCTGCACTTACCCACTACATGTCTCCCTCGCTCTATTTCTGTACCTCATAAGCACTCTATAATCTCCCCTCCTTCTGCCTGAATCCTCTCCTTTCTGTTCACCTCTGATATGAATATGCAACTTAACAATTGACCCTTTACATTTCTTATAACTCTGTAATCTAATATCCTAAGGATGTACTACCCTGTTGATTCTCTGTTTTGTTATGTAAATATTTTAGTGCCAATCAAATGTCTAATAGTGTATTATACATTAATGGAGCTTTTCTCCCCGGGTCTCCACTGAAAATGGGCTACCAAGCCCAGTCGGACACTACCCAGTAAACAAATGCAAAAATAAAAACAAATAAAAATATTTATTTGTTTAATGGCTTCATTAATTTGTGTATGTACTATGCAAATGGATTAAGTATTTCATGTTTACCTAATGGATTATGCACTAAATGAAACTAAGGGTGGCATTCATAGTCATAACGCAAACACATTAAGGCTATCCACACTGTCTGAAAATGAGCTCCGGTAAGCCAGGAATTATAAAGGCTACTTACACTAACATGCGATGGCCATGAATAAGCATAAGCTAATCAAGTCATAGTGAGATGTAAATGAGAAATGATGTTAAGCAGCTTATACTAAAGAAGCACTCTCTTATTTATTTGTAATTCATAGTTAAATTTTCCTGCTTTTCTGTTCCATCTGTAGATTTGTTATGTAAAGAGGAGTTGCACCTATTTTATCTAATTTGCAATCCACAACGATATTGTAATTTCCTGCCAGTCTTTCTATTTTGTGGTGAGAGTTATTTGTCTTGGTTGAGCCAAAACTGCTTGTGCCCAGTGGCACTCACCAGCCAATAAGGTGGAGATATAAGCAGAGAATAACACAGTATAATTTTGCTAATCTGGAGATATTTCATAGGTTTAGAGTGGGCAGGGATATTATAAGGATCTTAGTGAGCATATATAACATCCACTGGGGTTCTGGAGGAATCTGTTGACTTTCACTGTGGATGCCAAGGTATGTATAGCCCTTATTCCATTTGCTTCTGACTAAATCAGCTGTTTGCACTTCTTCAGTTGTACTTAAAGCAGGGAGCATTTAAACTACCAATCTATTTTGATTGGACATGAGTGATGAACAATTATATTCCAGTAAAACTTGAACAGCTAACATTTTGTAATTGTTTTCAATTTAGACTTTTAATCATGTATGAGTAGATACACATCATGAAACATATTCAAATATCAATAAATACTACCTGTAGTTTCTCATTGTTTCTGTAATGTCACTGGATAATCCATAGGGGTGTGCTCATTGGAATGGTATAGACCTTTATGACTTCCTGACGAAAACATGTACAGTCAGGTCCATAATGTGCTTGTGGATGTCAAGACCAAAAATGGCAAAGTTGACATTCAGCAGTGTTTCTACAATAACTACTTTTTGTCTGCTTCTTGTATTCTTAATTAAGATAAATAATCTGATGCATACATGTTATTTATCATATAATAAGAGTTACACATTTGGTTTCCCATAAACTGTTTATAGTATTGGGAAAAGGCACGTTTTTACGGTTCAATGACATTTTAAAATATAAATATGTAATCATTACCAATGGTGCATCGGTAGGACTCAAAACAGTACAAACCCAGTAGCACTTGATACATCTAAGATTTGCATTTACATTTTCAATTTTTCATACTTGTCACACATTTTGCACATTTGTCATAAACTGTGTCACCCCATAAATCTTAACCACCTATCTCCAAAATGTGCAACACGACCTCGCACAATATGGAAGTTTTGGAGCAAAGGGGAAAAATGCTGAACACTTATTAACGATTTTCAACTAGAAATGCAACAAGCATAGTTATCTGCACTTTCTTCTTACTTAAGCATGGTTATTTTGTTGAATCAAGGAATTAACTATCATTCAGTGTTATTTACCATGGACAACGAATATGCACTAAACTCTTTCCATATGGAACAACGTAGAATTTAGAAAATTATTGTAATTGTGTTTATTTATTCTGCCTTACCCAATTTATTAATTTCATGGGTGCAGAGGAGCAGGAGCCTATTCCTACACTCAGTAAGTACAAGATAGAGAAGCTAATGCTGTCTACCACTCTAATTAATTTAAAACAAAAAACACACAACAGTATCAGTGGCGCAGTACAGCTGTTCTCGATTGTCCGGTCCTCCACAGCTCTGTTCAATACTTGACTTTCACTTTCTGCTGCTGCAACTCAGAACACATTGCCATAACTATATGAAAAAAAATAAACAGACAGACTATAGTATGCACCCTCTCATCCCTCAGCCAAATTCTGACAGGCTAGCAGTCTGCTGATGAATCTGATGTCATCGCACATGCTCCTGCATGTGATGACATCAGCAAAAATTTGCCCCCAAAAGAACTGAAAAAAATGGAAAATTTGTGAATTAAATGGGTCACTGTTTGTAATTCATGGCACCCCATTATCTTGAGCTCAAAACTGGTAAATAGTGAGGAATTTGGTCTGGTTGAAAGGTATGCTGCTAGTGTCTGCAGGGAAGTCAATGATAACCCCCAGCTTGTAATCATCTGCAAACTTAGTCAGCCATAAACCCTAAGCATTTACTTAGATTTCAGAGAAATAGATGCCAAAGAGGAAGGGGCCCAGTACTGAGCCCTGGGATACTCCACAAGAGGCTAGCCTCTTGGTGGAGATAGCCTCACCAGTTCTGACCTCCTGGGTCCAATCCGTGAGCCAGTTGGTTATTCAGTGGGTGATAAAAGGGTTTATACCTAAATTAGTGAGCTTGTCTATAATGTCTGAGTGGGGTATTGTATCAAAAGCCTTGGTCAGGTCAAGGTAAGTTCTGTGCACAGTCTTGCCTTCATTCATTGCCTTGGTGACCCTCTCAGAGAAGTCCACCAGATTTAATAGGCAAGACCTTCATTTAACAAAGCCAAACTGTGATGGGTCCAGCATTTGCAGGTTACTTATGTCCCCTTTTATCACATCTATGAAGATTCTTTCCATGACCTTACATGTGAGGCTGGTCAGACTTATGAGCCTGTAGTTACCCAAATCAAAGTTTGGAGCTCCTTTATGCAGGGGAATGATTGTAGTGGGTCTATGACTACCGATCAATAAGTAATTTCCATGAACAGCATATAGATCGAAAATGCCATTATTCAAATGTGGTGTTGTGAGATCATGGTACAGTAAAGACTGGAAAAGTTGCCCTTTCCTCACTGTAGTGCGATCTCAGAGTTGGAATATATATTTAGCGGGGGGGACACAGATCCCCACATAGCCAATTTCGATTAACGGCATTTTCAATCTATATGCCGTTCATGGAAATTACTTTTTGATCAGTTGTCATATACCCGATTGTAGTCACCTTGCAGTCGATGGACAGCTTTTGGCCTCAGAAAGTGCATCAATGACCTGTTCCCTAGTAATGGTTGGGGGGTTGTGGTTTGTGGTATTTCCACTGGACTATTAGCAGGGGAGTGGATGGAGAAATTTGAGCTCAACGTCTCAGCCAAAAGTTTGGCAATGGCCTTCAGTTCAATGCGGATGATGCCATTTACAAAATGTTCTGTGCAGTGTTGCATATTTCTCATGAGGTTATGGACATAGCTGCAGAAAGTATTGTGGTTGTCGTTTGCCTGAGAAGTCATTTTTTCCTTCAAATATAGCCTTTGAAGTATTAATTATCTGACTTAGTTGCCTGTATAGATTGGTCCATGGGGCTTTTAGTATGTAAGGCTTTGTTCCTCTTATGCTTGGCCAAGATATTTTCTTTTGTTGTATAACTGATTGCTATCATTATTCTACTAGGGTGGCATGTTTTTTTTTGAGTTTGTCCCCCTCTTAATGAGTGGGAACAGTTTTCTCTATACAGCTATCAATATGGCAGTACAGAGATTTTGGAAATAGCTCAGCATATGATATGGTGTTTATTGGGTTTGGGGTGCTTGGAATTTAGCCAAGGAGTCACTTGGTAGAGAGAGTTTAGCCTTAGAATTGTTCCTAAATGTTTTTGGTTTCCACAAGTCCCATATTTAATTTGTATTTTAAGCAATACTGCTTATTTTCAGATCTGATGAGTGACAACATTACATTGGTTGAGGAACATCACTCCCCCACACTAGTAAGTATGAGGTCAAGGATGTTCATCCCACTAGAAGGAGAATGAACCAGCTGTTCCAGGATGTTGGTATTAACAAAGTCTGGGAATTACTGGGCTTGTGTATTAGAAGTAATGTAGTATTCTCAACCTCATATGGGTTGAACAGTGAGAGACTGTAGTACAATTAGATCAGTAGTATGGGTTTCCTGGGACATGCATGTGGAGCTATAGGTTCAAGGATATGGTACAAGACCCTGCTTATAGTGAGCTGCATATATATGAGTTCCAGTGGGTCATACACTTTAACTAGTTTGGATGTAAGGTTGTTTTTAATATAGAATGAGACTCCTCCACATTTAGTTCCCTCCTGTGCACTAGTTGGTCTAAAGGTGTAAAAGACAGTATAATCTTGTACTGCTGAGGTACTCTCCATGACTTTTAGCCATGTCTCTGTTACTACACAGATGTTTACAATTTCCGGGGAGAGGAAGGCTTGTAGGGAGTAGAGTTTCTCGTTAAAACTTTGAGCATTGAGCAGTACCACCTTCAGATATTCTTTCGTAATTGTAATTTTTTGGGAGACTTATTAGTTTAGCATTGCCTAAAAAAGGCACTTTGGGAGTGGAAGAGGACTTTGCCACTATATGAAAGCCTACGGGGATAAGTGCAAACCATTCATGGCAAAGCCGCCTGGTCTGTTAACCATGTCCTTCCAGGCCATCTAATATTGTACCCCCTTGGACTGACATCAGAAGCTAAGCCAGTTTGTTAAAATAAATCATTTTCTGTTGGTAATGTGACATTATCCTTGGAGAACGTAGTATTTTGCTTAGGGCTAGGCTCATACCTGCTTGAGACATATAATCAGTGAGGTCGATAATGTCTTACTTCATATAGTCAAGAAAGATACATATCCGGTCATTAACACTCATGTGGACTGTGACAGGGACATACTGGTACCTGTGGTTTAATGACCTCAATGCCTGTGTGACTTGATGGATACTAGCCACAGAAAGGCAACAAACCATGACTCTCTCCATACTTCTCAACTGTACAGATTTTCATAGAATGTCCAGATTTTGCCTCATATTTTTGGTCTGTTTTTCATAAAATTGAGGTTATCTGGCAAATCATTGACAAGTCATTAAAGACTGAAGTCAGAATATAATGTCAGACATTTGAGTTTCAGACTTCATACCCTTCAGAAAATTCATGCTAATGCATAACCTGGTATTCTATCAACTTTCTAAGTTTGTAAGAGCAATATTTAAATATAGTCCTTATTTTTGTGCTTTTCTCCTCCCCTTTATGGTTTTGTAGAGATTTCTTAATCTAAGAAGTTGAGAAGTATGACTCTGTCCTTACTCAGTTTTGTGAGGGGCACAACAATGTGGCTCATTATAGAATCACCAATGACCAGAAAATTTGACTGTGTGCTGGTTTGCTATAAGGGTTTAGCAGCAGGGGCTTGGGATACAATGTTTATATGTGTAGTTGTGGGGGGCATTTTAACAGAGTGTTTAAATGATGGCTGAGGACCCTTTTTTGATTGTGTGGTGTAGAAAGTCTCAGTGTTTTTGGAAGGTTACCTGTAAGTGCCTCAGCATAAGCTGTTTTATGTATAGAGTCTTAACGTTGTGCAGTAGGCATGGTGCAAGTGTCACTGACAACCTATATAGGATTAGTTTTGGTTGTATGAGACAGTTTTGCCTCCTGCATTAAACTGTATATATACTTCTCACATACATTATCTGTTTTATTAAGATAATCCAAGAAGTGTCATAGTCAGCAAAGCAGGCGAAGACACAGTAGGAAGAAAACTTTTATCAAAATAACACACAAAGAAAAGTTAAGCACTTTTGTGTTTTATTAAGATAAGTCAATTGCTATAATGCCTCATAATGCCTCAGAATACACATCTCAACCAGATTGCCCACAGAGGGAGTCGAGAAGTGCAGATCCATGGCTACTGAACTACTAGGAAGGAGTGAGGGAAATTTAAATATTGAATAGGTCAATAACACAAGAAACTTAATACGCAACACTCAGCTATGCACAGGCTAGATGCTTTAGTAGTTAAAAAAATCTGTCCAGATAGTAAGGGTATTTTATGGGAAACTCATTCTGTGAGATATAGTCATCTACATAGATTACAAGGGGGAATTATGCTGTAAGATATTGTGGACTATACAGATCACTGCTAGGCATCTCTGCACAGAGAGCAGCAGTTCTAAGTAAATATTGTAGAAAGACATCAAAAAGTGCTATTAAAGAAAGACATTCAATTAATGCAACTGTGAGAAAAGCAATGTGAAAAACAAGAGCCAGAACAGTGGATATGGTAATGTAAGTCTTAACTTGCTTGTAGGTTATGAGCCAAGCATTTTGCAACTGTGACACTTAAATAGCAGAGGTGATTCAAGAAAGCAAAACACAGACAGGCCCCTGTGGCCAATCAAAAGACAACACTGTCTTCTTTCCCTTACAGGATTCTGGGCTTGAAATTGACTCAGGTCCCCTCTACTCTCACTAAAGTATAACCAAGGCATTTTTAACTAAAGACTGTAAATAAGGTCATCTGACATTCCTTCTCATCTTTAAATAATATATATTTTTATTTCAAAACATTGTATTCATATTTTTGTTGGTAAAAATATTGCCTGATTCTTGTTCAGTGATGCTATAAGGCATCATATAATGAATAATCACATCTCTTTTGCACAATAAACTCCAGTTGAGTACTGTACCTAACTGTACATACTGAATGTGCTGAGGTAGTATAATTAGAAAAAGTGTTAATTCAATATTCAACATGACTTTATACATTGCAGTTAAATGAAAACATATTCATTGTTTGTATTTCATGAAATGTTTTCTCAGTCGGACCTATGTTATCAGATTATTGTATTTTGGCATACACAGTACTATTTGGTCTCAAAAACAGAAATATCATACATTTTTGCAGTGGTGTGGGTAATATGTCAGCAGTGTTTGTTTACATTAAAGTATACATATCTTAATCTGTAATTTTCTTATTAGTGTTAACTTGAAAACTTGCATATTTCTACTTTTAAGTTGAAGGTAACTGCCAGTTTTAACAATGTCAGTTCAGGATGAATGGTGTTAATCACTGCAATCTTATGTTATGACATACAGCTTTCTTTCCACATTTCAATGAGGTTTTAAGCAGTACCATTACAGGAATGTAGCTCAAGTCATTACAAAGTGTCCTGAGCCCCCTTTTTTACTTCATTAAAAAATGTATTTCCCTTTGAGTTACACATTGACAGCTGTGTGCTTTGGTCAAATTTTAAGTAAAAGAAATGTCACCCCTGAGTTACAGTAGGTCAAGGTCAAATGTGTCATAAAAACATCTAAGAAAGATAGGCTAGGTGATAGTGTAAGTGATTTTAAAGAGGTGCTGTCATTAGAGCTGGGTGGTGAGTTGGTTCGATGTTGTAACCTACTTGATGTAAGTGATTCTACAGACACCAATCTAATGTTATTGCAGGACCAGGACCTCAAATGAGAGGTTCTGCTTGGTGCAGATGAATGCTGATGTGGTCTGCATGAAAACTGTTGTGCATGTTCCACCTGATTAATTAAATTACATTCTTGAGAAGTACTTGCAGTCACATGTGATCTGCCTGCATGTGTCCAGACAGTACCTATCATCTTTTCCTTCCAGGAGTGATTTCTATTTGAGTCTGATAAGTCCTAAGCAATGTAAAGTTGGTTGCGACCGCAGATAACTTGGTTTACTGCCATACTACGCAACTTTGTGATCATGGCATTATCCCTAATCTGTGCTATTTCCTTGTAGTACTGGAAATCCTCATGTATGTCCTGGAGGACTCTGACCATTTCCAGCTGACTCTCTTTGCTAGTGCTCTCAGCTCTAACAATGTCACGACACATTTGCTGCTGGACAGTAAATGCTTTATGTGTTTCCTGGGGGTCGCCGTGACTAATTCTTGCATATGTCTTCCCTTTGTAAAGGTGTCACTATTGGTATTGTTATCTCTGAATGGCTGCCATCATCCTGAAAGTGTTCGTCTGGGTTTGGAAGTACTGTGTAGAAGTGCACAGATTTTTGTCCTGTGCAAGAATGACTGCATGTCAACATGCGCTTGACTTTGTGATGCACTGTCACTTCCTGCAGAGTTACTAACTTGTTGTTTGTTTGTTTGTGTCTTTCAGCTTTTCCCAGTTAGGGGTCGCCACAGCGGAACTCCGGTCTGCTAATGAATGGTAGTTGATTTTTACGTGCCGAGTTACCAACTCTGATGCACAACCTTCAACGAAGGTACGCCCATTCACGCATGTCTCCACGCAGATGACGCTCTAGCTGAGAATTGAATCAGACAGCGTCTTACTGTGAGGCGACAACGCTACCGCAGCACCACCACCATGGCATACTTGTTGTGTGGTGTGATATTCTGCACTAAACTTGGAGACTGTGTGTTACTTTTCTGAGGCTGTCCCATAAATATAACTGTTATCCTCATCACCATCTTCAACAGCTATTCTGCTGCTGATACCAAATTTATCGGTATAGTGGAACTGTTTGTTTATGCTGCTCACCCTGTAAAAATTATTTGAAAAATTACGAATAAAGCAATAACATGCACTGCTTCATGCTTATTAAGGAGGTATTGGGGACACTTACCATGCATACTGCCTTCTTTATTTTTCTGTGTAGATGTGGAAGGTTCACCTGCGTATTAATGATAATTGTCGTATTTTTAATGCAATAATTCTAGGTCAGCATTCCATTATGTATGTAAATATAAGTTACTGATTTTAAACCAACCTTCCTGAGCAGATGTGTGCTGCTGCTGCAGACATTACTAATACTGTCCGCACTACCTCTCATTATTCCATCTGCTGTGTCATAGTCATTCCCACAGATGTAGAAGAGGAATTTGTGAACTGGTTTTAAAGGGTTAATTTTTGGAGGCCACCTTCCCAGTACTGGTATGGGCAATTTCATTCTGCTTAAACTTGCTTCTAGCATATCTACCCTATTATTTCTTGCATTGTGTTAATGTGTGGTTTCTTCAACTGACTGCATTAATGTCCATTTCAGCTTGGTTTTAGGTGTTTGCTGTCTCAGCCTGTTTGGGCCCACTTTACCAAACAGATGTTTTGTCACATTATGCCACAGTCATACACAAAAAAAAAATTGCTGTAATCATCAGTCAAACAGCAAACTAATGAAAGCATGCCTGCCATCCTCTTACAAAAGGCAGGCAACGCAAACCCCATAATTATATACACATGCAAAATCTCAGTCCATCCAAGTAAGGTTTTGCTATGGTAATGTCTGCATTATAATAAATGCACTCACAACATTAATGCAATTAGTTTTATTAACAGATTTATATTTTCCCTAATTCCTACGACTGTATTGTATCATAATACTGTAATGTTTCATTCATCAATCACACTCAGAAATCTTCAAGTAATATATATACATATATATATATATATATATATATATATATATATATATATATATATAGAGAGAGAGAGAGAGAGAGAGAACAAAACAGCCTTACCACTTCAGTACTTTTACAATTAAATCACTGCATTTCTACCATGCATGGACATTCACTAAATGACACCAAAGTAAATGAATTTCTCAGTGATCACTAATCATTTCCACTGCTGCTGCTGTACTGATTTTCCATTTATAAATGACTTTATTATGTTCACTAAAGCCATTGTATATTTCTATCATATCAAACACTGACCAGAATAGTGACAGCACACTGTAATAGTTTGAGCGGTTTCATTGCAGTAAAGCAGGAACTTTCTCAGAAACAATGTAGCAACTTCCTGCATTCCTTTAAAAGCCTTAAAGGCTCCAAGGATAACAAAAATGAAACACACATAAATTGTTGTAAACTAAGAAATAATGCTAAGAAAACATTTAAAAGACAAAGCCCAATAAATGGAAAACATTAAAATTATTATATATAACATACTCATATCTAAAGCATAAAACTTAAAATGCTAAATGTTTCAAGTGTAATTTTAATATTTATTTATTTATTTATTTGCAGTTGTTTAACCAGGATAGTCCATTGGGCCAGAAGAACCCGTTTTCAATGGAGTCCTGGGGAGAAAAGCTTCACATACAGATTTACACAAAGGTTAATATACAAACATAGATTACATAGATTACATAGATAAGCAAGACTAAAATTAATATACACACATAAAATGTATGATGACTACAGAGGTAAAAACCGGCTGATCAAAATTGTTTCAATCAAAGTTAAAACTTTTGTTTTTTTTTTTTTTCCCCAGAAAGCAAAGGAGTTGCTGGATACTAGTAGGGAGTTGTATAAGAGAAGGAAACAAGAATTTGTTACTTGGGATCTGAGAGAAGGAAGGGAACAGTGTAGAAGTAAGTGTAAGTTATGAGGGATGGGAGCAGGAGCATTCCCATGTGGAAGTTAGATAAGAGTGGAGAGATTTTTTTAAAGGATGGGAGGCTAGAAGTGGTACGAATGGGGGGGGGAGTTCCATAGGCGTGCAAGAGAGTGTGATAGGAGGTATTGTCCTGGGCGGTGGAGGGGTCTGTACACTTCTGTAAGGTTTTGATTGTTAGATCTGAGAAGCCTTTGTGTGTGATGCATTTTAAAGGTAGTGGAGAGAGAGGGACAGAGGGAAGGTTGGAAAATGAGTTTATGAGCATAGGTGAGCTGAGTGTAGGAGAGGTAGTTAGGAAGTTCAAGCCAGTTTAGTTTGTGAAGAGATTCACAGTGATGGGTTGAGGATTTGCTGCTAGTAGCGAATCTGGCTATTTTATTGTAACAAGAGGACAATTTGGTTTTGAGTGATGACTGTAGGTTTGTTAGAAGAGGGGCTCCATAGAGAAGGGAGGGTAGGAGAAAGGCAGTAGAGAGAGTAAGTTTAGTAGTTGAGGTGAGGAACCGATTGTGTCGATAGAGCATGCCAAGTTTTTGGTGGGGTTTTTTATGTTTAGTAGTAGATGGGAGTTGAATTTGAGCCTGTCATCTATTTGAACTCCTAGTAGTTTAGTTTCAGTTACCAACTCTAGAGGTGTTGTATTTTGGCTGGTAATGGAGAATAAGTTTCGGTCGAAAGTCTTGGTTGTAGAAGAGGTAACGATCATAAGTTTAGTTTTAGCAGCATTGAGTGCTAGATGATTGTCTTTCATCCATAGTTCTGTGGTAGAGAAAGCATCCTGAGTTTGTTTTAAGAGGATTGGTATATATGGGGCAGCACAGATAATTGTGGAATCATCTGCATATTGGATAATGTTAGCATGAGGGATAGAGCGGTAAAAGTCATTAATGAAAATGTTGAAAAGTAGGGGGCCCAGTATTGAACCTTGTGGGACACCTGTGGGGGTGGCAAGAAAAGAGGAGGTGGCCTTTTTCCATATGACAGCTTGTTGCCTGTTTGAGAGATAGCTGGTGAACCATTTGAGGGAAGAGGGGGAGAGGTTTAGGTTAGTTAGTTTAGTAAGAAGTAGATTATGAGAGATAGTGTCAAATGCCTTAGAGAGATCGAGAAGGATGGTAGATACAGTGAGGCCAGAATCTCTAGCTTTATTCACAGTTTCAAGGAAGGAAAGGAGGGCAGTCATAGTGCTATTATGGGGTCTGAAGCCATGCTGGGTAGGGGTTAATAGGTTATTGTCTAAGAGATGGGGGAGGAGTTGAAGGTGGATACATTTCTCTAGGATCTTTGAAATGGGAGAGAGAATAGCAATGGGACGGAAATTGGAAATGTTAGTATTATTTCCACCTTTGTGCAGGGGAATGATGTAGGCTTCATAGTAATAGTAATAGTATAGTGTGTATTATTTTTTATTTAAGTGCCTGTATGTGTCTAGGGGGTGTACAACAGGATGCATTCAATGGTTCTGATAGCATGTTACTGTGGCCATTATTTAACCTATTTACTGATTCATTTAATCACAATCAAACATCTGAGGCATATACATTCATACAAGTGGCTATAAGTGGTTAGCAAATCTGTGCATAGGTGTGTGTTTGTCTGATGTATGTGTGTCTGTATATGTATTTGTGCCTTTGTAGGGTTTATAGTGCATTGGTCTGTATGACATTGATAGTACAGAGCTGAAATACTTTTCTGTGCCTGGATTAATGTATTTCTTCATTCATTCAATCATAGTTGGACAGATATCAGCAGTGTACAAAATCAATAAACCAGTAATTGGTGGACTTGTGTGTGTGTGTGTGTGTGTGTGTGTGTGTGTGTGTGTGTGTGTGTGTGTGTGTGTGTGTGTGTGTGCGTGTGTGCGTGTGTGCCTGTGCAAGCGCACATGTGTGTGTGTGTGTGTGTGTGTGTGTGTGTGTGTGTGTGTGTGTGTGTGTGTGTGTGTATGTGTGTGTGCGTATGTGCGTGTGTGTGTGTGTGTGTGTGTGTGTGTGTGTGTGTGTGTGTGTGTGTGTGTGTGTGTGTGTGTGTGTGTGCGTGTGTGCGTTGTTAATGTGTGTATGGGTGTGGAGTTGAAATACATTGCTGCGGCAGAGTATTATAATTATTGTTATTTCAGAGGGAAAACTTCCCTTTCTATCACAAATATTACCATTCTTCCTTTTCTTTTCATACTCATTTTGTATTTATTGTATGAATTTTTTTTCTTTTTCTTTCATATTTATGTCAAATACATTTATCTTGTGTATTTTCTGTAATTGTTTTTGATCTTTATTTTATTCTGTTACATTGTGTATTTTAATTTGTGTGATATTTATCTTCTTCTCAGGCCTCTGCTGAAAATTGGTTCATGCCCAGTCAGACTTTCCCAGTTAACAAATGTCAATTAAAAAGATAAACAAATTAATTAATAAATAAATTACAATCAGATATCAAGTGTACAGAGTCATCAGTGTGACTGCAATTGATAGCTACAGAGTCTGTCAGTTAGTGAAAATTAATTTGCCTGACCTCATTATCACTTGTTTTAGTTATGCAGTCATTATGCTGGATTTGCAAATCTAATGTGTATTTGTGAAAAACTACTTTATTGTAGCCACGTTTTAAATACATTGAGACACCAGAGTTGATGCAGTCAGTGATGTTGCTGTAGCTAATTGTTATATACTGTCTGGGGGTAACAAAGGATATGAGCAAGTGAGGAGTGTAGCAGTGTATCTAAAAGCAACAATTTAATTTTAAAATATTTTAGTTTCCATCTCAGACAGGTCTATGCAGGATATGTATGATAGTAACTGATGATTGTCACATTGATGCATCAGTTGTCTTTGTCTGGTTGAGGTCTTGGCTGCGGTTCTTTATGTGAGTTTCTTGTCTCTTTATGGGCTTTCTAGAGGGGTCTCTTTCTTCCGATACCCCAAAGTCATGCTGTAAATGAATTTGCATTCATCCCATTTATCTGATGCTAAGAGTAAACTGTAAGTGTGAGTTTGTGTGTGTGTGTGCGTGTGTGTGTGTGTGTGTGTGTGTGTGTGTGTGTGTGTGTGTGTGTGTGTGTGTGTGTGTGTGTGTGTGTACGCACATGTGCATTGTGTAAAGGCAGTGTACTGTGAAATAGCAATGAGATGGACTACATTACAGTAACTATTATTTTTCCAATTTTCTTAATCTCAGACATCAAACTTGTATAACAGAAGTTAACTTTTGTGGGTTGAGGTAATTAGGCATGCACTGTACATATGCCTGAAAGCAACAAGCCAAAAATGATTTATTTTGTCATTTTTTTCTTTCACTTTAGCCATAGTCTTTCATAAGAGGTGTTCACAGATGTTGGCTGTTTTTATTTAGGGGTTGTGGGGTGGGGAGATGATTATGTATGAAGATACGTGTTGTGTATTTCTATAATAGCAACATCCTGAAATATATGACTGCAGCCATTTCTTCTTTTAATTTCATCCCAGTTTAGTACCATAGGAGTACAAAGATTTTTTCCTTTGGAGGAGGAAAAAGATATTATTTCCAGATATGATTTATTTATCCTGACAACCATGTGTCATCTTAGATTGTTAGGAACTACTCTTTTTTTTAAACACCTTTATTGAATTATCACTTGTAATATAGACAAACCTACTATTATATAAAAGTAATCAAACCATACTAACAAGTTCACATTTACAAACATTATATGCCATGCAAATTGTTATATATCATATCATCAAAGCAACCTTACATAAATTGTTCAGTTCTCACCTTTTCTTAAGCCTTGTTCCTCCTCCAAAATATTTTTTCTACATGTATTTTTCCCAGAATTTCCATTCTTTTTCTATGTAATTTTCTCCTACTCTTTTCAAAGAATACCACTTCCTGTATTAGAAATTACTCTTTAGTCTGCTTTCAGCATTACAATATCTGAGCAACTTATTTCCTTCTAGAATAGAAAAAAAATAAGACTAACTTTTTTCATTGCTCATTAATTTTGTTTAGGCTATCCATGTATCAAAATATTTGGGAAAAATTTTGTATAATGCACTTCAGCGCATTATATCTCTCACCCTTTTAGAGCAAGACATCTGGACAAAGCCATATATAAAACTGGGACAAAGGCACTAAAACAGGGACAATTTTTAAATAATGCTCTTACAAATGTAAAAAGTTGATATAACAACAGGTTTAGCAATAGCATAAATTTTCTGAAGGGTATGAAGTCTGAAATGCAAATGTCTGCCATTATTTTCTAACTGTAATGATTTTCCACTAATTTGCCAGAAAAACACAATTTTTTGAAAAATGGACAAAAATATGAGGCAATAAAATGGACATTCTGTGAAAATATGTACAGCTGAGAGGTGTGAGCATCTAGAATCTGAAGGGTTCTTGATCCTCATGACCATCAGGCCTCCATCATAATTCAGTTGTTCCCTCAGTCGCTGTTACAGATCAGTCTTGGCAAATCAAGGTATGATGAAAGGAAAAAGCTGAAGGGTAACACAATAAGTGAAAATCAAGAAAGAAGAGACTTCTCTGGATAGTGTGGGAAGGACAGTATGGGGGAGATAGGTATGGGGGTAGAAGGAGAAGCAGCCCACAGCAGGGATCACCATGGGATTCCTTTGTCTAGTGCTCCATTTCACTCATGGTTAGTCCTGTTGATCACAATCTGATATCTGAGGTGTATTTAACCAATGAGGTGGCTACAATGAGTGAGTACTAAGGCACTCTGTAAATGAAAGTTACTGACCTAGCTCTTGTTTGATCACAGGTAAGCAGCCATTGACTAGCCATAATATGCATATGCTCTTTTACATTTACAGCAGCCCTAACCTGCTTTGATGCTGACAATCACCACTGCTTAGTAGGTAAGCCTGGTTGATGTCTTTCCTGTATATGCAATTTAAAAGGTACAATTCACAGCAACCAATAAATGCATATACTGGTATACTTTTAAGACTATCTATTGGAACAGTGGCACCTATATTTTTAATTCCCAAAAATGTAATTCCTGTATGTATGTGTGTATATATATATATATATATATATATATATATATATATATATATATATATATGGATTCAGTAACATTTCTTGAATTGGCATTAAGCTGACATGGCAAACATCAACACACTCACTTCAAAATGTAAAGCTGGACATGCTTTTGTGTATGCACCAAGGTTATTTCTCAGAACATGCAGAGTTAAAAACAGCACTTTTTGTAGAGGAATCATGACCTGTGTACCCCCACACCACTGCTAATTATATATGCTAATTCTGGCATCGCACAATCCCCAGGGAAAGGGAATATTCACCAAACCCAGGGAATGCCTGTTATCACGCAACTGTCAATCATCTGCATTGTCTACCAAAGTGTGTCATCAATACAGGGGATGATACATGTGGATCTAATGAAGATAATTAAAACTCTGGTAAATTAACCTATGTCAAACAAATAAAAGTTAACAAAAAAATTGACACCAGAATGTGTATGTTTTGAGACATAGTCCTAGAGCTTACAATAAAAACTTACTTTTTTATTTTATTATAAGAGGAAAAGCCCCACAGCACCTCAGTGCAAATTAAATATACCATCTCTGAAATGGCACAATACAGGTGAAATGGCATTTTACCCAATGGCAGTATTATGTTGATTTCACAAAAAATTTGATCAGCTTTCCTGTTAAGCAAATGCAACAGACATGAAAGTTGTTGACTTAAAATATTAGTCAAGAATTAAAGGGGGTACCATATATATATATATATATATATATATATATATATATATACACATATACACACACACACACACACACACACACACACACACACACACACACACACACACACACATATATATATATATATATATATATATGCGTTGTTACTAAATTGTTTGTGTTTTCTCCCTAATCTCCACCAAACACTCCTGCTGGTTACATATACTAACTCTGAAAGTCACACTACTATGGAGTAAGAGAAATACTCAATGGTACTGCAATCACACATCATGTAATCAAATCAGTTTTGCATATTCTGACTTACTACCACATAGCTTACATTTGCATTTTTGGAATTCATATACATGAATGTCACATTTCCCATAGGCAACCTTACAAGAATATCAACACATGTATGTAGAGTGTTTTTTTTTTTTTTGATTGCTATGAACTTCAAAACATGTTTGTGTATTTTATTATTTTTTTTTTTTTTGCTTCTTTTCTGACCTACTGAACCACTGCAATTGAAAAACAGTGCAAATTATTTTCTTTTTAAGTCATGTTTACTTTTAGATCACAGCAAGCAATCCTCATGCTCTCCTAGACTCCTACTTATTTATTTTATACCCACTACTTATTTTGTGGGTCAGAGAGGCAAAATGTTGCCCTGTCTGTTGTCATGTTCTTTATATGATATCAGTGAGAGTAGCCCCTTTTGCAATTCACAAGTATTTTTGGTGCATTTGTACCCAGAGAAGGACACACATTATATAGTTTAATATTTATAGACTGTCGCATATTTTAATGCCTAGAAAATTGCTTCAATGTCAGTAAATGATGCAACACAGTACATATCTCCCCTTGTATATTAACTTCTCTTTCTTTAGACAGTATTACATTCAGTACTTCTGAAAAGAATAGCACAGAATATCATAGCTACAGAAAACTGTGATACTTTGGATGACATCAGACTGGCTCTTTTTGCAAACAGCAGATCTTTTCTGCAGAGTTAGCACTAGCACAATGTACTTGTGTGTTGTAATGTTTATATTTTAAAACATTCTTTCATGCACAGCAAGTTATTTCAATGTAAGTTAACAATATAGTCTAGAACTTATCCCACCATGCTTGTTTCTGATTTTTTAGCTTACTTTCTTTATCCTCTCGTTTACCTTTTTTACATGTGCACAGTTCAAACACACCCATCTTCAAACTCATCACTAAAGCAATGCCAATTCAATTGCAAATTAGTGCTTGAAAATGCATATTCTTATCTATTCCAATGATATCCTTCTCTCTGCTTATCCTGGTAACTCTAAACAAAGGACACTGCAATGCACATATAGCTGTTATTGTCTCTTTTATTGTCTGTTTTGGACGTTGATTTATTACTATGAAATTTAAAACTGTCTATAAGTGCGACAAAGCCAGACAGAATAAAGTAGTAATCAACAGTATGGATAACAACAAAAAAATAAATAAATAAATAACTTTCCACTCTTCTGGGTTTCAACCCCTTCTGGTACTTCACCTTCCAGCCCCCCCCCCAAAAAAAAAGAAACACATAAGCAAAATAATAAATAAAATATGAAAAATGGATGGGGAGACAAAACAGGAAAAAGCACAATAAATCCAACAATACTATTGCACTGGAAGGTATCAAGTCAACAAACCATTTGGAGAAATATCTTTATTGAACTTCACTTGTGTATGGGAAGTGCTTATGCATAAACTTGGGGATAGTGATTGGGGGAGTGCTTGTGTAACTTGGGAAAATGTGGAACTGTAGTGTTTATGCATGATTGTGATGATTTACTTTTCAAACACATTTTACAGTACACAGTTATCAAAATGAAAGAAATCACTTACTACTACAATTAGTCATGCTTACAAATGACAGGTTAGCACACATTCCTTCACTTTTGCCTGTTTTCCTTTGAAATTATTTCAGCTGCAAATGTATAATGATAGCTGTTTGCAGGATTACCACCAACATTAATTTAAAAAACATTGCTATACT